>NC_136277.1:31898098-32278695 GCF_964198595.1 Lampetra fluviatilis | reverse complement strand
CGAGTCAGACTCGAGTCATGAATTTGATGACTTGCGACTCGACTTGGACTTGCATAACAATGACTTTGTCCCACCTCTGGGGTTTAGCCAATTGGGTTATTCGCGAGTACTTTTCAAACTTGGACGGCGAAGCCTGCACACGTGGCCTACTCTTCTCCCGATATCATCACGGGATCTGTGACGTCCACTGTGAAGCAGACGTCGCGTACACATCATGGGTCAGTGCCACCCACGCCGGCCCCGGCAGTATTAACCAGGGCGCCCCCTAGCCCTCGTAACGCAAACATTTTGCTACCGCTCGGCCAATGTCACCACCCATTAGGAGAGAACACGGCAAACGGAGAGCGAGAGAGAGACAGGAGAGAGAGAGAGAGGAGAGAGAGAGAGTCTCGCGTGCAAGAACGGTGGGGGTTTTCGTTTTCTCCGCATGGTTTGAGCGCACGGCATTGCGACGTTTGGTGCGCCGCTTGTAATCGACGGAGCTAGAGGCCCGTCCGCCGGAGCAGATGTGCCGCGCGTGTGGAGTACGCAAGCGATCTGTTACACCCCACCCCTCCTCCCCACCATTTTAATCCGGTCTCTTCTGCAGGAAGAATCAATATTTAATACCAGAGCGAGCAGGCTGTCCGCTGATTAGAGTTTAGCAATCAAGCTGCCGATCTTTTTTGTGTGTGTGTGTGTAAGCTCATCGAAGAAAGTGGAAATGATCCACGAATTGGCAGCAATTTGCCAGCTGCCTGTTTCAGCGTTCGAGTGCCCACGTGCCCGCGATCAATGTATGTCGCAGAGTTTTGCACCCCCCCCCCCGCCTCCTCCCCCCTTAACAAAAGATGGACACGGCTTTTTCCAGGAAAAAGCACTTTATTTCGGTTCCGCATGAACGCAGCACCTCGTGTACTTCTTTCATGTTAATGTCGCTTCGATGCTCATTTAATGCGCTCACACATTGCCAGTGTCGTCCGATTATACCCACACGTGTAGGGGAGATGAAGGTACAACCTGCCACGACTGTAGCTGTCCAGAGCTCTCTGCGTGCTTACGTCCGTATCGGCGAAAATGTCATTAATTCCCCGTTTCCAATTTTCGCTACGATACTCGGCTTTATATTACGCAACACGGTGCCATTGTAGAACATAAATGGGTACGTACTCCTGGAGTGATTTGAATGAAATTGCAGACAAGTTTACACGTACAGCATAAATCCATAGTATACAACCCTACTGTGCCTATGACCGACTGTGTTCAATCTCATCAGATCCTGGAAGTAGTTCTCTGATATCTCCTTCTGTAGGCCATTCTCCAAAATGGTGCGTGATAGACTTGAGAGTTCTGATTGGATGATTTTCATGACACATTTTCTCTAACCTACAGCACCATTGAAATATAATTGAGGAAAAAGAAAAAAAAATGGTTATCTTTGTGTTCTATAAAAGTGATCGTTAGAAACCTGATTTTGGGTCAGCTAATCTCTGAAATAGACTCGCAAATATTTGTTTAGTTTTTTATATGTGTAATGCGGGCGTAAACGGCTTCGCGGATATGACGTCATGGGGGGGAGGAGTTAGGTCACGTGTGAGAGAGGGGTGAGGTCTTAAGGGAGAGATACCGGAAGAGACGGGAGAGTGTGGGAGACAGAGTTAGAGTGAGGCCACGCAGGGCGGAGGTCGAGGAGTGGCGAGATCGCCACACACACACGGAGAGTAAGACTTGGCACCGTCGGCCAGCGGTGACCAAGCGCGGAGGAACGATGGGCAGCGGTGGAGCTGCAGTGAGGGCAGCGGTGGAGCTGCAGTGAGGGCAGCCGGAGGACTGCACAGGGGATCTGCAGCGGAGCTGCAGAGGTGTGGAGGCTACGGGAGCGAGGGCAGCTATGGAGCTGCCAAGGGGAGAGCTCTGAGCGAGGGCCGTGTGGGAAAAGTGTAAGAACCCGAATAAAGGACAACGGAGACAGACCCAGGATCGAGTCCTTTATTTAAATGCAATAAACATCTGGTTAGCACACCACCATGTGCAATCCACGGGAACTAGGGAACGGCTCCCATGGGAGAATGTTTTGTCCATTCGAAAAATTACACATTTCAAAAGCGCTCAAATTAATGGCAGCGAGACGTTAAATGCATCTGTCGCGTGACCTCTTGTGTGAGCGAGAATGATCCCTGCCTATAATCATACGCATCAGAGCTTCATTCTTTTTTTAACAAGCGCTAATAACAGATATCTCGTGCGTATGCAAATAATTTTGCAAGTGACATTGTGTATAGCCTTGCAGAAAAGAGGGCTGTGTTTTTTTTCAGCTGCCCTAACAGATCCAACGCATTGGTCATATGAAGCAAATGCCTGCCAATTGTGCGGAGAGGGTTTATCTGGTGTGCATCTGCGTGTGGGGTTTTTTTTTGTTGTTGCAAGATATACGCGGCATTGGTAAACAGCGTGTAAAGTGGGTGGTTCACTGAATATTTTGTGGCATGTTTCAGAAACGGTATGCAATTGCATCTGAACTGTGTGACAGTCAAATTATTTTGGTTGGGTAGCATTTTTGCACTTTCACCAAAGCATGTGGGTGAGACGATTGTAAAATGTTTTAATCGCGCATGGAAATTGTAGACGATCAAATATTGAGCAATGCATCCATTGCAGATATGGGAGTAATTACATCAGCTAACGTGCAAGTGATGGATGGATAGCAGGGCTACGAGAGATCGCACCAGCTTGGAAAGGCCATCATTCAGCAGTGGAATAATCATGGACGACGATGAAAATATGGAAGGAGGCAACAATGTGTCTCAACAAGGTTGCTCTTGATTTGCGATCGACACTTCAAATATTCCCTTTTGCTATTCGAAGCCTGCAGTTGTTGCCTGAAGTTACGTGTAAACACGCTGTGCACTGCAGCTGTGGACATAATGATCAGGTTGAACAGCCTTCAAAAGAAAATATCCATATATATAAGAAAAAGCGAACCTTTTTTATACGGTAACATTCATGAGATTCCAAGGATACGCAGGAAATGCCTGAGGCTCGGGCAGCCAAACCAAAGCAGGGATCCTCACAAAAAAAAGCCATGGGGGCATAGGATACAATGTATGAGATGCAATATCCCATTGTACCTGCTCTGCACGCGGAATCAAGGCTGAGCGTTCTTCATTGATCGTGGTCAAATCCAGAGAAGGATGGGGATTTGCCCGTGGTGCGGGCGCCAAACAAGAGCATCTGTGTGCACTGGGAAATGTTTTGTACGAAAACCTTGTCGCGCGCAACCAACATTTCTCATTATATGGCGCACGCGGCCGTTTACCCTCTACTTACAAAAGATGTTCTGCTCCATTCACGTTGATAATACATGTACGCTTGTTAAGTGCCGCCATTGATCTTCCATTTACAGTGGCGTGGCTGTTGCCGGATGCACCAAAAGGAGGCACGAGGCTGAGCCGTGGGCTCCGTTCACCGCCGGTGGCTTTATAATATCTCCCCGCGCACCCCCACCCCTCACCACCTCTTCAGCCAGCGCAAAGCTCTCATGGGACTGCGCGTAACAGTCACGGGCCCAAGCACCGGCAACGGTTCCATGGAGAGGAATCGGACGCGCAGCGAGGGAGGCCATTTATAACGGCGGTCGCGTAACGTGCGCAGAAATTCAATGCCGGGAGTGTAATTGGGGCCTGGAGTTTGGATGGTAATCAGATAAAGTGGTTCTGTGCCGTGGAGGGTGGAGGTCCTCGGACTGAGTGATGGTGCAGAAGACTGTGGCGGCCAGGCCTCTGTGATGGATCATATTTTAAGAGCTGGATTTTCTCCGGCGCTGGCTGTTCTAACTATGTCACTGCCGAGCAGTGTACATCTGCGCTGTTGGGAGGAACTGTGTTGCTGAATAGGAAACATTCTACTTGGACTAAAAGCACTTATTTTTTTATGCCAATGACATAACCGCGGGAACGTGCGTATGTTGAACTTCTTTCCCACCGTACATAGCCAACAGTGCGAATCGGCGGTGCGGGGAAAGGACACAATAAACACACAACAGTTCAAGGAGACTAGTTTTCAATCTATATTTTAAAAGTGTACAACTCCAATGGCTTCCTAATATCGGAAGAGCGTTCCAAACGGCTGCAGAAGTGCATCGGAAAGTGTGCGATGAAGTGACTATTTTTGCTGAATGGCTAGCCAAAAGCTGCTGCGACGATGACCAGTGTTTGCGTGATGGTTTATGCTCCGTTGACGAGATAAGCCAGGTATTTGTGGTTCATTTTTGGGAAGGGGAGTGGAGTCAAGGGTTTACTGTGCGGATAAAAAAAGGCGTGGAAATTGACAGGGATACTGGGATGGATATCGCCAAGACGGACAGAGGGGTAAATGGCTCAAGATGAGCAGCAGGAAGAAAGGAGTGCCGCTTGCAGGAAGGTGAGGAGGTGGAGAAGGAATGCCTGGGCAAAGATGTTGAGAATGAGAGGATAATAATGATGAGAGGGGAGGGAAGAGAAGGAGAATGAGCCAGCAGAAGTGAGTTTCTGTTTTCATAGGGCGCGGGAGCAGGGAGAGGATTCGGAGTCGGAAGTGACCACACTGAAGCCTCGTGATTTTTGAGAGGCATTAGTAGATTTAGACACATAGATGTACAACTTTGTAGAATGCACACACGTATAAAGTACAGCACTTTGGTCGATGCACTGCTGGATAAGGGCTTCTGCCACATCATTTTTCGTGGAGTTCATTGAACAGGCATAATTAGGCTAGTCAGCGGGGGGGTGAATGAAGATGGGAGAGTACAGAAGAAGTATTACACAATGGCTTTTGCTGCAGTACTATGCAATACACGACATAGCCTGCAGCCGAAAACACCCATTTATGGATGCTTTGTTGTCTATCCAAGTGTAGAGGATGTCCGAGCGATCCTCACACACTCGCACCACACACAAACAATCTCCGCACTCAACATCGCACACACCAATCACACGCACGGGAATCCACTAGACGGGGGGTCAAGGGTCAAAGGGCACTGACGTCACACGCACGCGGCGCGCTCGACAGAGATGTGGATTCGGAAGGGGGGCGGAGACATAGTTTAAATGGCGTCGTGAAACGCGTGTTCGGGGTTGGTTTGCTGAACGAGTGTGGCTGTGCTTGGAAGAACAAATAAGTGCTTAACCAGTCTCAGACTCCTCTTCACGAGCACTATCCAGCCGCAATGCTGCTTAGCTGATGAGTTATGCTGAGATGGGGAACACTCCAGGTGCTTTGGTCATGGGGCAACGCTGGAGGTTACTGCAGATTTCCTTAATAGCACAATATCGACATTTTATACTGAAAATCTAAATTTATTTAAATTTCCATTGTTACTTCAACGTTTTGAAACGAATGTTTGAGTCAAGAGTCAAACCATTGCGCATGCATTGTTCCCCATGAACTCATTCACTGACTTCTGGTGACGTCATGGCCGAGTGAGCAGTGCTGAACGGACGTCACCAACAGCAGTCCACAATTTTGTTTTCAGGCGTTAATTTCGCCAATGATTTCCGGTTGCTCGGCTGATTTAAACTTCTCATCTAAGGCTGCAAGGTCCCGCGCCAGTTCCAGTTGGCTCTTATTAATGTTTTTAATTCGGCGTGCACCTTTCTCCATCAACGAACCCCTAACAAATTACTTGAGAGTCCCAGAGTATCTAGGAAGGAGGGGGGGGGGGTCAAAGGCCGAGTTAATCTGGATCAACTCGCCTATTTCCTTCCTCAGCTCCCCCCCGGCATGGGCTCTTCGTTCAGAAGCCACCTGTCCAGGGATCAGAAATTATCCGCCGCTTAAAATTGCCGACAACTTAAATTTGTCGTTATGTTAAAAGGAGCGGGAAGTCATTCCGTCCCCGCCGCTCTAGGACAGCGTGACGGAGCTATGGTGCGAGTCGGAGCGAGCCGTGCTTCGTGGCCGCTCGCGTTTTTCGTTATTATTGAAAGGAGTTTTCGCGTTTTAAAGACCACCGTGGGTGCGATCATTTTTTTACTACGCTCATTAGTAAGCTGTCAAATTAGGGAATGGACTACAATTTTGGATCTAAAACGAGTTGAATCGATGCCGGTGAGTGGTAAAAAAAAACTCTGCACGTTTAGGATTCTAGCATTCGTATTGAGGAAAGGGGGTGACTGTGGAGGTGCTGCCCACAACCCGCTCCGGGAGTCCATAGTCACCCTTCGGATGACATTTCCCGTCGCTTCGTATCCAGTTTGGTGTATGCCTCCTCGAGCTCCCGTAGCCTGGCTTCACGAGTCTATAGCAGTTGGCCTTCAATGGCAGCTTGGAGGATCATCGTGGCCACCTCTCCGCTTCTCATTGAGGACCCGAGCTAGGGCGGTGTATTCTTCCCCAACTGCCACATTACCTTTTGCAAGACGGCCTAAAGCAGCTCCCGTGTTCCCTCCAGCACACGACTCCGGCCTCACCTTGACCGGGAGAAGCCAGAAGGGACGACGCCTTCGACTTTGTTTTACCCGGGGCTCTGCTTGACATTAAGCACGATGCTAGGATGGCTTCAGAGGAGGGGCAGATTTAGGTTGCGTAGGATAAGCCCCTCAGTGTTGGATAAGTTGTCTGACAATAAAAAGTATTCTTCCAAATCCTCCACTCTCCAGAGCCCTGGGGCTCAAAAACGACGGAGCGCCTGTGAAACAAACAAACAAAGCTAAACTGACAGGGAAACGGAGTTTATAGTCTCAGATGGGGTTTGGAGAGGTCCGTTCAGCGATGCTCACTCGGCCAATGGAAGTCCACCCAGTAGAATTGAATCCCAATTGTGTTCTTTTTTTTGTAAACCATCAGGACAGCGAGCGCACAGAGATTTACTGCCGGTTTTCGGCAGAGAATGCGACGTGGACATTAAGTAAATTACACAGGGTGGGGGGGGGGGTGTGGGGGGCCTGGACAAACCAAATTACCCACAACGCACCCGATCTCGTCACAGAGCTCGCAAGCCAAGCGGGGGGGGGGGGGGGGTTGAGGCTGGTGCCCGCAGTTCACTGTGGAGCTACGTTGTCAGCAGAGGGCAGTGCTCAGGAAAATCAATCGTTGTACTGCACTCGTATGTCCCGGCGTATCTGCGCCCCCCCACCTTCGACTTCCCCAACCACGCTTCACCACACTGACCGGCTCGCATTAGCCTACCTCTTACCAAGCATGTCACCCTAATCTTTCACGTTCTCTTTAGAAGCAGTGGTTTGGTCATTCCCTTCGAAATAACCCGGCCACTGCACCCGGTATCGAACCGTGAACCTGGTGGAAACTCAATTCAACACGTAACGAATTGGCCACGTTTTGTTTACGTGACAACCCTTACTAGTTGGCTGTGTCGGGTGGTGGCGGGTTTTACCGACACATTTATATATTTACGCGATCTAACCAAACAAAAAACCTCTATTACTAGTGAAAACTGGTTCACAGCAGCTCGATTTACAAGGTAGCTCTGCTACACTCACCCTGCCCTCCACACACCATCGCCCATCACACCAACACCCTGCAGAGCATCCACCGTCAGCCACCACACACTCCGCGCCCACTCACTCATCATCGCGCACAACATTCAGACCCTCACCCACCACCCGGCCTTTCTTCAATCACCCACGACTCGCTCGCCCATCACCCCCATCACACCATCAACCCCACGCACATACAAACATGACCGGACACAGCATCAAGCAACACCCTAACGCGTCGGCACAGCCTCACCAATAGTAAAGTGATTAAACGAACCTTCCATCTCCGCTATTGCTAACGATCCGCTTCTAGGGGAAATAGTACAATAGCACAATCATCGTTAAAAAGGGGCTTAGGGCCTTTCCGTTAATCCCCGGTTTGATTGAAAAGCTCCACCACACAGGAGCAACCAATCACTACGATGTCGCGTTATCTGTGAACCCTGCTGTTATTGTTAGCGTGAATTTAAGATATTGTATTTTTTTCTTCATCCAGAAGTATTTCAAGGACGGCCTTAGATTGGGATGTTTGCTCCATTCCTTTGCAAGCAATGAGTGTTGGTTTGTTTATGACAGGGAGGGGGCCCCTTTCATCCTTTGCACCATGGCCCCATGGCCAGCCACGCTAAGCCACTACTTAAGGGGTAAAATGAAATTGCTCGGCAAATGGTGGCAATTTCAATCGGGGTTGTTCGTGTCGTCATCTTATCGAATGACACGGGGTCGTAGGTCGGGCAGCAGTTGTCACTGTGCCAGTCTCACACTCTGTTTATTAATGGGGTTGAACGATTTCGGGCCGTTCCCATGCCTGAACGACGCAACACATTGGGAGCCTTCATCCACGTGTTCATTATGAGCCAGGCAGCAAAAAAAATCCACGTGCATTGTGAACAAATCACAACTGTGCACCCAACGTCACTAAACAACTGTGCGTTCATCGACCACGTGTACCTTGGACAGTTGAATTATAATTAATCGTAATGAGACCTCAGGTGATTGAATTAAGGACACATCAAGCGACAACCAGACGCATGATTCTGCTCCGTCGTCGATGCTGCAGCTCAGAGCGTGTGTGCCACCTGCAATGGGTTGCAAAGCACAGCAACTCTGTCCACTGCTGAATGAAGGCCTCCTCCCCTCGCCTTTCAGTCAAGGTGGGGGTGGGGGGGGGGGGGTGTTTGACCGGACCGTACCACGCTGGTCATTGCAGCTTGGTGAATTTAGTGCCCAAGGACCTCTTCAGATAGCCCCTTGCTACGGACGTGGCCCGGGATTCGTTAACCATTGCGTCGCCGCTCCACTTAGCACGATGTATGATTTGAGCGATGAAGGGCGGTGCGGTAGGAGTCGCACGTTTGTGTGCGACCAAGTTTGTTTCTCGCGAGAAATGTCCATTGCAGCATAAACAATTGTGCAGTCCGGGAAAACCAGGACCATGAACAGCGCCCATGTGCGATAGTTGCACATTGCTCTGTGTTTGCCAGGGGTTAATTACTTAAATGTTCAATCCACAGTTAATTGCGACCGCCTTAATTTGATAAATGGTGGCCGCCCATACGAATCCACAATGCGCATAACCTTAAGCATATAATCAGCGGATCTCCTACACGATTGAGTGAATATTGTGTGCGAGCGTAAAGGACAGCCTCACCGCTAACTCGATCACCATCAACATCAAAGAGGCAATTTACCATGAACTCGACTGTGGAATTCATTTATTGTAAAGCGAGTTCTACCCAGACCAGAGTCAAACTCTCGGCTCTTCATTACGCTTGCTTGACGGAGTGTAAAAGGTAAAGGTGCAGCCCTGTAATTGCTTGCTCATGCCATTCCACAAAAGAGCTATTTGGCCTACTCTTCCACGATGGCCAAACATCCTTAAAGATTTACACAATTGGAACCTCATTTGCCAGTAAAAAATATGATAATTGGTTTCTATACCCTTCTATCTGGCAACAAAACTGACACCTTTTTATATTTTTTACTGGCAAATGAGGTTCCAATTGTGTAAATGCTGACCCTGAGCTCTCATACTCTGATGGTGCATTGTCTTTGAGTTGTGCGCCTTTTGGCGTCATCTGGTCCAACCCATCTGAGACTAGGCTCTAAGGAAAGCTGTCTCGGGTGTGGACCAATCAACTTCAAGGACAGTGCATATATTATCAGAGTTATGTTTTTTGATTGCATTATGGCTGCAGGTATTGTGGTTTATGCAAACATGACTCCTTGTAAAAAAAGTGTCAGTTTTGTTGCCAGATAGAAGGGTAAAAAAAATAAATTATCATCCTTAAAGATATATAATTATCCCACACTTTACCCCACCACAGGTGAGCTGTGTGTTGAATGGCAGCACGCATTAAGTTGCGTGTGTGTTTTTAATCACGTTATCTCTCTTCTTCACTTACCCACCCGCGGTTATGTCATGAAAGTTATTTAATCCACACTCCCACCACCAGGTTGGGGTCCGAGTTCACTTTAACGGAGCTCTCCGTGGGATATTACAGAGAGAAGGGCAGAGTGCCGGCACAATCCGGGCACCCCGTTACGTCTAACACACACCAACGCGATCGTGGTCAAATGACACGCTCACTAAAATCACAAACTCATGCTCGGCCAGTTGGTACACAGTTTCTTTGTTAGTCACTAGCCCGTGTATCAACTGTATCAGATACGAGTCGCACGACGCTGGTACCACCCCGTCCATGCGACCAAATCGACGCAGTGGTAGACCACGCAGAGCGCCTGGAAAACTGGCTGTGGCTTACTGTTGTGCACCAGAGAAAAGTCCTGCTCACACACCTCGCTCACCCACCCTAAACTCTAGTTATAGGCACATTCAGTTCCACACCGTTCTGTGCATCCATCGCCACGTATCCACAGTTACCGCTCCCGTGTTCATCTCAGCGAAACACCCACAGCTCAAAACATGTACTCTCAATACCCTAAAGCAGAGCTCACATGCCCGACCCCAACGTTATGGGTCACACAAGGCTGTTAGAATAACCACAACGCTAGGGTTCACACAAGGCTGTTAGTATAACCACAACGCTATGAGTCATGCAAGGCTGTTAGTGTCACCACAACACTATGGGTCTCGCATTGCTGTTAGTGTAACCACAACACTATGTGTCACACAAGGCTGTTAGTGTAACCACAACGCTATGTGTCACACAAGGCTGTTAGTGTCACCACGACGCTATGTGTCACACAAGGCTGTTAGTGTCACCACAACGCTATGTGCCACACAAGGCTGTTAGTGTCACCACAACACTATGTGTCACACAAGGCTGTTAGTGTCACCACGACGCTATGTGTCACACAAGGCTGTTAGTGTCACCACAACACTATGTGTCACACAAGGCTGTTAGTGTCACCACAACACTATGTGTCACACAAGGCTGTTAGTGTCACCACAACGCTATGTGCCACACAAGGCTGTTAGTGTCACCACAACACTATGTGTCACACAAGGCTGTGAGTGTCACCACAACGCTATGTGTCACACAAGGCTGTTAGTGTCACCACAACGCTATGTGTCACACAAGGCTGTGAGTGTCACCACAACGCTATGTGTCACACAAGGCTGTGAGTGTCACCACAACGCTATGTGTCACACAAGGCTGTTAGTGTCACCACAACGCTATGTGTCACACAAGGCTGTGAGTGTCACCACAACGCTATGTGTCACACAAGGCTGTGAGTGTCACCACAACGCTATGAGTCACACAAGGCTGTGAGTGTCACCACAACGCTATGTGTCACACAAGGCTGTGAGTGTCACCACAACGCTATGAGTCACACAAGGCTGTTAGTGTCACCACAACGCTATGAGCCACACAAGGCTGTTAGTGTCACCACAACACTATGAGTCACACAAGGCTGTCAGTGTCACCACAACGCTATGTGTCACACAAGGCTGTTAGTGTCACCACAACACTATCTGTCACACAAGGCTGTGAGTGTCACCACAACGCTTGAGTCACACAAGGCTGTTAGTGTCACCACAACACTATGTGTCACACAAGGCTGTGAGTGTCACCACAACGCTATGAGCCACACAAGGCTGTTAGTGTCACCACAACACTATGTGTCACACAAGGCTGTTAGTGTAACCACAACGCTATGTGTCACACAAGGCTGTGAGTGTCACCACAACGCTATGAGTCATGCAAGGCTGTTAGTGTCACCACAACACTATGGGTCTCGCATTGCTGTTAGTGTAACCACAACACTATGTGTCACACAAGGCTGTTAGTGTAACCACAACGCTATGTGTCACACAAGGCTGTTAGTGTCACCACGACGCTATGTGTCACACAAGGCTGTTAGTGTCACCACAACGCTATGTGCCACACAAGGCTGTTAGTGTCACCACAACACTATGTGTCACACAAGGCTGTTAGTGTCACCACGACGCTATGTGTCACACAAGGCTGTTAGTGTCACCACAACACTATGTGTCACACAAGGCTGTTAGTGTCACCACAACACTATGTGTCACACAAGGCTGTTAGTGTCACCACAACGCTATGTGCCACACAAGGCTGTTAGTGTCACCACAACACTATGTGTCACACAAGGCTGTGAGTGTCACCACAACGCTATGTGTCACACAAGGCTGTTAGTGTCACCACAACGCTATGTGTCACACAAGGCTGTGAGTGTCACCACAACGCTATGTGTCACACAAGGCTGTGAGTGTCACCACAACGCTATGTGTCACACAAGGCTGTTAGTGTCACCACAACGCTATGTGTCACACAAGGCTGTGAGTGTCACCACAACGCTATGTGTCACACAAGGCTGTGAGTGTCACCACAACGCTATGAGTCACACAAGGCTGTGAGTGTCACCACAACGCTATGTGTCACACAAGGCTGTGAGTGTCACCACAACGCTATGAGTCACACAAGGCTGTTAGTGTCACCACAACGCTATGAGCCACACAAGGCTGTTAGTGTCACCACAACACTATGAGTCACACAAGGCTGTCAGTGTCACCACAACGCTATGTGTCACACAAGGCTGTTAGTGTCACCACAACACTATCTGTCACACAAGGCTGTGAGTGTCACCACAACGCTTGAGTCACACAAGGCTGTTAGTGTCACCACAACACTATGTGTCACACAAGGCTGTGAGTGTCACCACAACGCTATGAGCCACACAAGGCTGTTAGTGTCACCACAACACTATGTGTCACACAAGGCTGTTAGTGTCACCACAACGCTATGTGTCACACAAGGCTGTGAGTTTCACCACAACGCTATGAGTCACACAAGGCTGTTAGTGTCACCACAACACTATGTGTCACACAAGGCTGTGAGTGTCACCACAACGCTTGAGTCACACAAGGCTGTTAGTGTCACCACAACACTCTGTGTCACACAAGGCTGTGAGTGTCACCACAACACTATGTGTCACACAAGGCTGTTAGTGTCACCACAACGCTATGTGTCACACAAGGCTGTGAGTGTCACCACAACGCTATGAGTCACACAAGGCTGTGAGTGTCACCACAACGCTATGTGTCACACAAGGCTGTGAGTGTCACCACAACGCTATGTGTCACACAAGGCTGTGAGTGTCACCACAACGCTATGTGTCACACAAGGCTGTGAGTGTCACCACAACGCTATGAGTCACACAAGGCTGTTAGTGTCACCACAACGCTATGTGTCACACAAGGCTGTGAGTGTCACCACAACGCTATGAGTCACACAAGGCTGTTAGTGTCACCACAACGCTATGAGTCACACAAGGCTGTTAGTGTCACCACAACGCTATGAGTCACACAAGGCTGTGAGTGTCACCACAACGCTATGTGTCACACAAGGCTGAGTGTCACCACAACACTATGTGTCACACAAGGCTGTTAGTGTCACCACAACACTATGAGTCACACAAGGCTGTGAGTGTCACCACAACACTATGTGTCACACAAGGCTGTTAGTGTCACCACAACACTATGAGTCACACAAGGCTGTGAGTGTCACCACAACACTATGAGTCACACAAGGCTGTGAGTGTCACCACAACGCTATGAGTCACACAAGGCTGTGAGTGTCACCACAA
Organism: Lampetra fluviatilis; assembly: GCF_964198595.1. Taxonomy (NCBI): domain Eukaryota; kingdom Metazoa; phylum Chordata; class Hyperoartia; order Petromyzontiformes; family Petromyzontidae; genus Lampetra; species Lampetra fluviatilis. The sequence continues at coordinate 32,265,169 of NC_136277.1, read as the reverse complement.
CACTATGTGTCACACAAGGCTGTTAGTGTCACCACAACACTATGAGTCACACAAGGCTGTGAGTGTCACCACAACGCTATGAGTCACACAAGGCTGTGAGTGTCACCACAACACTATGTGTCACACAAGGCTGTGAGTGTCACCACAACGCTATGAGTCACACAAGGCTGTGAGTGTCACCACAACGCTATGTGTCACACAAGGCTGTGAGTGTCACCACAACGCTATGAGTCACACAAGGCTGTGAGTGTCACCACAACGCTATGTTTCACACAAGGCTGTGAGTGTCACCACAACGCTATGAGTCACACAAGGCTGTGAGTGTCACCACAACGCTATGAGTCACACAAGGCTGTTAGTGTCACCACAACGCTATGTGTCACACAAGGCTGTGAGTGTCACCACAACGCTATGAGCCACACAAGGCTGTTAGTGTCACCACAACGCTATGAGCCACACAAGGCTGTTAGTGTCACCACAACACTATGAGTCACACAAGGCTGTGAGTGTCACCACAACACTATGTGTCACACAAGGCTGTTAGTGTCACCACAACACTATGAGTCACACAAGGCTGTCAGTGTCACCACAACGCTATGAGCCACACAAGGCTGTTAGTGTCACCACAACGCTATGAGCCACACAAGGCTGTGAGTGTCACCACAACACTATGTGTCACACAAGGCTGTGAGTGTCACCACAACACTATGTGTCACACAAGGCTGTTAGTGTCACCACAACGCTATGTGTCACACAAGGGTGTTAGTGTCACCACAACGCTATGTGTCACACAAGGCTGTTAGTGTAACCACAACACTATGTGTCACACAAGGCTGTTAGTGTCACCACAACGCTATGTGTCACACAAGGCTGTTAGTGTCACCACACCACTATGTGTCACACAAGGCTGGTGCCCAGTCTCCTTTTAGGAAATTAACGCAGGCACTTGGGGATTCTGGGCCTTGCACTCCCGTACTTAGTCTCCTCTGCTCCTCAGATAGGCTCCCCCACCAGGCTCCTCGCAATGTCAAGTGGAACCCTATTAAGCTCCCCTTCGACCCATAGATACATCCTCAAAATGTATAATCGGTGTAAAGGTTTACTTATAGTCTCCCTGAGTGGTCCTTTCTATAACGAAAACGCCTCTCTGCTGGCCGTTGTAGCCCTGGCTGGTAAAGTGATGTCCTCCTGGTCCGTCGTGCTGCCATGCTCCAGTTGCTGCACCCTCTGTCCAAGTTAATCGTCCTTTTATATCTCTCTCCTGGCTTTTCACTGCTCCCGGTCCATTTGACTGACGAGACCCATCACCTGTGAGGTTCAATCACCCACACCCGTGAAGACTACGATTGGCTCTCTGCATGCAGAACCGATCAGATCCGATCAATGTATCCGGTCACTGCATGGGCAATCAACTTATTAGTTTAAAACTCGAATGCAAAAACTTTTTTTTCTAATTCTTTAGCGCAAAGCCACACTGTGATCGTCCCATTGCCGCATATTCATATTGTCTGCCGCAGCTGGGGGGCAGTGTTCATTAACCCCATGATAGCACGTGGCTCGCTCATATTTGTGTGGCTTGCTTGAATTTTCATGTACTTTTATACAAAGCTCGGTTTAGAGAAATGTGTACTGTATATTCATATACATGACACGTATGAGTGTCGTTTTGGTATACTATAAGCAATGAAGTCATTTCCAAAGGTATGGGTGAGGACGGCTATGGGGGGGGGGGGCGGTTGTTGTTTGCTGCTGTGGGAAACTCCCCCCCCCCCATTTTAATAGCTTAGCGATGGTTGGTGTCGTTTAGTTCTGAAACAGCGGCTGTCGGAATATCCCCACGGTCCCAATCACGCACACCACCACGAATATCCCCAGGAAGAGGCGGTCGATCACCATGGCCACGTACTTCCAGTCCTCGATCACCTGTGCAGAAGAATGAGAACAAAGAGAATAACGTACCCGGCAATCGCGTGACGTTCGGCCAATGGTGGCACGTGCTTGGGTACGCTGAATCAAAATTGACCCAACGTGACATGTTTAGTTGGAAGACGTTGTATATTCTGTGGTCAGTGTAGATGAAAGTAATTCCAATCAAAAGCTCTCACAGTTTCTACTTGCGTTTTTGTTTTCCAAGCACATTCGTGTTCTGATACGTGAGTTGATGCAATCCCCTTGTCAATCCACTGCTGGATGAAGGTCACCCCATATCATGTTGGTCATGCAGATTGTTTGACCATATTTCACCATGCTGGTCTGTCCGGGTTGGTAAGCAGGATGCCCAGGGCAGGTTCAGATATTACTTGTCACTGATGTTAGTCGTGGGCAGGAATCTATCTCAGATCGCCAGCTTCATCGGGTGGTGCGCTGAACACTGATCCACCGTTTCACCCCTACATGAGTAGATGGTGGTCACATAATTGGCTTTATTGGTCGAATTAAACTTGACCTCGTGTTCAGTTTCACACCCCTCTGATAAATCGGCAATGGTTTTCTTCAAAGGCAATTATGATTCATTGGATACAAAAATAAATCTCTGATCTGGAACCATCGACTAAGTTCAGCAGTCCTACTCGTTTTAATGGCAAAATTTGAAAGTGGTCTCCCTTTGTAACAATGCTAAATACATTCTTTGGGTCTCTCGGTAAAGTCACGTAGATAGAAAAATAATAAAATAATAAAAAATCACGACGTTTCGATCGCAACACAAGCAATCGTCTTGAGGTGAAAAAATACAGCAGGTGGACTGCTAAGGCAGGAAGAAACATGGCGAGAGAGCTACATGAACATATTGCCATGAGCATGAACAAAATAGAATGGAGGAGGCTGGGAATGTATGATGGGCACGACGTGGCTTCTCTTAAACGCCAATGGCTGAGTAATTACATCGGTTTGATAAAAAAAAGTACACTACGTGCGTATTTTTTATATTCGATCTGCACTTAATTAAGCACAGATTAGATTTACAGCGGCGCCGCTGCCATGCAATGTCTGTATAAATATTTTAAACGCGGTCGACCTTTTCAATTTCAACCCGTGTCATAAATTCATGGCGGAACGCACCAGCGCCACACGTAAGGGCGTATGGACCCGTCCCGTCTGCCACTGAACCATAGCCTGTGGTGGGTCCAGTGCACACAGTCTGTCTTTGCCTCACCGCTCACGAGAACGTGGTGGCCATGACTGAGTTTTACCGTGATAGCGAGAAGAACAAAAAAGATGCCGCAATTTTGGTGCCATCATTATCCTGGCCACCAACATGGCCGCCTGTGGCCGAGACAAAATGGAAGTCGACTTGGTTGAGGGTGGTGACGTTTGGCCCGTCGTGCAATAAACGGACATAACATTTCAACTCATTACTGTTTCACAAATTAAATACAGGTTTAACCAAAATATATTTAATTCAAATCATGCAATGCTGATTCTATATAACTTAATCATGAGGATTTTTCATACGGGGAGAAATAGGTACTTGTAGTTTTATGTTGTTTTTTGAATGGCAGCTGTTAAGATATAATTAACAATCCAGATAGGTTGGCGGTGCATAATCGATATATTTCATGAACCTTTTCCTCCAAAAATAAAAATTTCAATTATATCTCATCAACCCCGCTGGCCTATTAACTTGAACGCCCTCTGTTGGCTGATACAGGATCATGAATATTCCCATAATACCCGGCGCCATGATTATATATTTTTGTCGTGTGTCCCAAAAATATATATTTTTAAAAAATCGCGAATTTCTCTATCACATTGAGTTGCCCTTTTGACCCGAATCTCTTCACAGGTGACACGTGATTCAGCGATGCTCCTGCGTTGGTAGTGGAGCACAATTAACAATAAACTCAACACATTCAATAAACACTGCGGCCATTTTTTTGTGTTATTGACGAATATATTGAGTGGACTCAAAACAATATATATATTTTAAGGCCACAGTGTTATTGGCGAATGTGTTCAGTCCTCTTCATATGTAGATGGAGGGGTTCTATTTGATCCGACATATAGGCGACCGCAACCGACGTCAAGGGCTAAAAGGCAAACAATGTACCACATATAGCGGAGTCTGCTCGTAATAATTAATCAAGCTGAAACCAACATTTTCCAATGTGTATACTCGACAATAACAGCCCATGGGTTGATTGGTTTCAGTTATAGGTTTGGCTCATCCTGAAGTTCAAAATGCAACTTCAACAATCCTCATCATCTGTGAACCAAGTCACGTGGCGTAGGGTACGAGGATATACATATGGACACACAGGGGCCTCCGAGAATATGCTAGGGGCGTGCAAACCCTGTGCAAAGCCGCCTCGATCTGTAATCAATCCTGACCCCTATTGTAATCCACACCCCCCAACCCCCCCCCCGTAAATCCTCATGACCGCCCAGCCCCCCGTCGTCCCCCTCTGTGCACGCACCCCCCTTATGAAGCCACGCACGTGTGCGCAATCTTTGAGGAAAGATCAAGGCTTTGCTAGGGGATTTCTTTGCAAATGTATTTTCGCCCACTCGCAGGGCATCCTCGACCCCAGCTATTGTTATACGCAAATGTCGCCTTTAATTAAAAGCGAGAAGGGAAAACCATCTCGTGGAGAAGGAAGAATGAACGTCTGCACGGTGGGTGCGTGTACTTTTTTTGCGTTATGAGCTTCGACCCCTGCGACCTGAGTTCTGAGTTCGATTGCTGGCTAACGGCTTACATCAGGGGCGATTATTTGAATGGGTCCTGGGTCTTCCCTAAGTCGACTGAGCCTACGTAATTATGTGCACATATCAGCACTTGGGAGACAAAGGCGACCGGGCGTGGTGCTTGCCACAACACCTCGTGTCTGCCTCAATAGGTGCTCGCTAACATAACTTGGAGGCTGCACTGGGAATCTTTGACTATGAATGTTTTCTTGGCATCAGGGAAGTATTCCAAAAGTGTGGTACTGCGATTCTCGCTCTCAGCAGGTTTGAGGAATTAACGTCACAAATACTGCACGCTTTGACAACTGCGCTAAACAACTTTGTAATGTTTCTTCTGGTGTGAAATACATTTTAATGCAATCATTTACCGCCCCTTGTCAAATGACTGCTGGGTGAAAGCCTCCCCACGACGTGTTGGTGATGGGGGATTTGTTTGACCATACTTCACTGCGCTGGTCAATGAGGTTTGGCGAAGGTGTAAATGGAGGTGCTGTGGCCGGTTCAGATTTCGCTCCCCATTGATGTTAGCCGTGGCCGGAAATCTCACTCAGCCAGTTTCACGGAAGGAGCGCGCTCACCACTGCACCACCGCTCCACTGACTAGTTGTGTACCTTACACTTTTTTCTACATGCGTATCACACGTATGCACATGTTTAGACCTGTAAAATGTTACCACAGTGTCACATTCGAGGCTCTCTTATCCATACTGGAATCGAAGACGATTATTAATACAAGGATGGGGGACGGATGAGACAAAATGACGATCCAAAATGCGTTCGTGCAACTTAGTTTGGTGCAATGTGCCGTGCGGTAGAACTGAACACCGTGAGCAGGTTGAGCACACCAAGGCTTGAACGCGAGAGTGAACCCTCACGCGTGTTAATTACTACTTTATGCGGACCGGCGGAATTTCATTTAGAGCGCTTGACTAAACATTTGGAAGGTTGCCAGGATACATACCGGTCAGATGTAGGGGGTTAAATCAGCCTATCATCACCTAAGGGTGTTTAAAATCGGTATCACTTTGCCGTAAGTCCACAGTAGTTGCCTTATGGGTATACTTGCACCCCGCCCTCCCCGTGTGAATGTCTACCACTAGCTTAGGGTTGAGAATAGTTTTCCCCCTTTTTTCTGGCAACAAAACAGGTGTTAACATGTTAAAACACCAAACGGAAACCTTTTACAAGGAATCATGTCTGCATTAACCACAATACGAGTGGTCAGAATGCAAAAAAAAAAACATACTCTGATAATATATGCATTGTCTTTGAAACTGATTGGTCCACACCAGAGACAGCTTTCTTTTGAGCCTACTCTCAAAACTGTGTTAGACCAGAGGGCGCCAAAAGTCGTACAGCACAAAGACAACGCACTGTCAGATTAATGAGAGCTCGGGGTGAGCATCTACATCATGGGACCTCCTTTGCCAGTACCAAAATATGAGAAGAGGTTTTCCACTTTTTCCTGCAACAAAACAGGTGTTAACATGTTAAAACACCAAACGGAAACCTTTTACAAGGAATCATGTCTGCATTAACAACATATACTAGTGGTCAGAATGCAAAAAAAAACATACTCTGATAATATAAGCATTGTCTTTGAAACTGATTGGTCCATCTCCTAAAGCGGCTTAGGGCTGCTATAGGAGATGGGAGCCATGACCATTGTGAGTCTGCGAGTGTTAAAAGAGCCCGATGCGGGATAGTAACGACGCTTTGATCGACTCGTGGTGATTTCGTGCTTTCTAAGCTCACGAATTGCTTGCGTAAGCAATCGACGACGGTGTCGATTCACGCGAACAACAGAATTGTACGTCGTGGGTGCACGTGACTCGTTACGAATAGCCAATGGCCGCTGACCAGCGTGCTGAAGTTGTGCTCAAAACCCCGCCCCTTTACCCGAACGGCGAGGAGGAGTCCTCGTCCACTCACGGAACCGAAGCGTCGGGGAGGGGGTGGGCGTTGGGGCAGGGAGGGGCTACCCCCCTATTGTAACCTCAGCCCCCCCCAATTCTATTCCCACCCCCCATAAACAAGGTCACCCTGCTGCTGTGCGTGTGCACGTGAGTCGACGTGGGTGTGTATGCGAGCGGCGCGTACGCTCTGGTCTTCGTCCTCGCTGCGCGTGTGGTCCGCGATGAACCTGACCCCGTCCACGGCTTCCTGCATTTCGGGCGTCCACTTGGACGAGGTGCGGAACCTCAGCTCGGAAATGTTCCGGAAGGGGCCCGAGAGGTCCTGCATTTTGAAGCCGTACTTGTTGGCGGACGCCGGGTTCACGAAGCAGGCGTCCGCACCCTCGCCGTGCACCTTGCTCGCGAACGAGGCGCCCAAGTGTTTTTGTCTCATGCGGTCGCGTGCCGAGCTGTTCTTGGGCCGCTGCATGAACAAGAGCATGGGCAGCTTGTGCAGGAAGACCTTCTTGACCCAGTTCGGCATGGTGTGCGTGCTCGGAGATCGGTGGTGCACGTTCAGGACGCAGACACTCGTCACGATGGAGAAGGTGACCAGCACCATGGTGAACATCAGGTATTTGCCGATGAGCGGGACGTCCAGGGACGTGGGCGGCACGATCTTGGAGATGAGCAGCAGGAAGACGGTGAGAGCGAGCAGCACGGAGAGGCACAGACTTATCTTCGCGCTGCTGTCGGACGGCAGGTAGAAGACGAGGATTGTGAGAAAGCTGACGAGCACGCATGGTATGATGAAGTAGATGGTGTAGAAGAGAGGTTTCCTCTTGATGATGAAGTCGTAGGTGATGTCTACGCACGCGGGGTCAGCAGGATCCTTGTTTTTGCGGCCGTGCAAGGACACGATGTCCCACTCGCCGCTCGGAGTGAAGTCGTCCAACTTTGCCAAGTCGTGCTTGAGCACCAGGTCGATCTCGTTGTGGTCACATACCAAGGGGCGAAACGTCATGGTGCAATTCTGCTGGTCAAACGGGAAGTGCTTGACGTTGATCTTGCAGGAACTTTTATAGATGGCAGGCGGCTTCCATGTGACGTTCCCATCCGAGGACACTATGGCGTTGCTGTGTAAGGGAACCCTGTATTCGCCGTCAGCACTGGAACAGAGACACACGAGCGTGTAAGCCCCCCCACCGAGGAGTAATATTTCGTATTACAGCACTGCGATTACCGCTGCATTGCTGCTCTGCTCCTACTGTTAAGGTAGGCATGGAGGCGCTGACATTGCGAAATAATGCTATTCGGAAAGGTTAATGCCACCAGGCCAATCAGGATACTTGGCCTGACCACTATCACTAACCCCTTTTCATTCCCTTTGCTGCGTAACAACCCATGAACACGCCCATTACACCCCCTCTCCCCCCAACCTCAGGCCCCCCCACCAACTTTTTTTTCAGAAGAATCACTTGGCAAATCCATGAATGAACTAAAAAAATCTGCCTGAAGTAAACCCACCACCACGCATAACGTAAGTGACGGAACGCGCCCAATAACGAGATGGAGCGATGAAATCAGCTCGCGTGCAGGAGCTAGGTGGTTTACTGCATCACGGGGTCGTGAGAATTAGCAACGGCTTCGGGGGCAAAGATGGGGAGACGCCTTCATGCAGCGGTGCATTTATCGTGACTTGTGATGATGATGATGATAATCCGAGGGGAAAACAGCGCACATGTGTGAATCAGCAGACTAAACTAAACATGTTATTTTACGGCCAACTGAGCTATGTAGGTATTTTTTAGAAGCGAGCTGGCCACAAATAATAGCTAAAGGAAGTGGCTCATCGCATGGAAATGTATAGCCGCCAAATACTCAAAATGCGTTTTTCTAAATGTGGAAGGAAAAACCGGAGGATCCGGAGAAAAATGCACGCGAACTCGGAAAAAATGTGCAAACTCCAAAATATACAGGCGTCGTTGTCAGGATCGAATCCACGACCTCCTGCATACCAAGCGAGGTAGTTAACATCTCACCACTGTGGCGCCCCAATGGTGTAACCTGCACCGTGCAGGCGATGGAGGGAGTCAGGGAGGGAGGGAGGTGGAAAAACTCATCCTATACTAACTCCAGTATACTTAGTAATGACCACATCGTACGTGTACTGCCGCTGGTACAGCCGTCAAAATGAAAAGGATCACACACGGTCGCTGAGAGGTGCCTGAACTTGCACGCCACAACCCGCGCCGATGCTTACTTATTGTTAAGGCCGATAGTGGGAAGCCAGATCTCTTTGGAGGGCAGCCGTGTTGCGTCCAATCCTTCATAGTCAGTTGGGGCCCACTTGAGCCGGTAGTCAATCCACTCCTGTAAACAGCAAGGACACTCTCAGATTGCATTCAAAGTGCACAACAACTTAAACAATTAAGGGGAGTTGCCCCCCAGAACAAAGATTCCCCATATAGCCTTAACGGGCTGTTGGGGCAACTGCTGTTAGCGAGCACCTATGAAGGCCCGCACGATACACGAAGGGGTGGGTGGCCAGCGCCACACCCGGCCGCTTTTGTCTCCCGAGTGGCGATGTTTATAAACCGCACCAGGTACTCATTTAAGGCTGAGTTGACCTAGGGGATGCCCAGGACCGGTTGAGATAATCGTCACTGGTGTTGGGCGCGAGTGGGAATCAAACTCGAGTCACCAGGTTCGTGACGCAGCACGCTAACCACTACACTACCGCTCCCTCCCCCCTTCCTCCCCACAAGTGATTTGCCTGGTCAAAGGTGCAAGCATGCAGTGGACAGTCAGTCATCTCCTGGAAACTCCATTTTATTATGATTGGTACAAGTATATCCACAGGAATAACTGCTATTGATTTTCTACAAAGTGTTATTAGTTTTATCGACCACACAGGGATGGCTGGTTAAGTCGATCTCCGACCCTGGTCTCACCAATGCCAGCCAGATATCACCAATACCTGTGTAACTCACCAATACCTTTAAATTTCGATTTAAAGCTTTCGTGACTGCAGGGATTCATCTTCTTGGTTTTTTCGGTAAAGTCACGTAGAAGGGAAATAATAAAATAAAATAAAAACATAATAAAATACAATTCTCACGACGTTTCGGCCACAACGCAAGCAGCCGTCCTCAGGTGAAGAACAGGTCTGCCGGAAAGACAGCGTCTGAAATGACCACTACCTGCAGCTTTTTCCACCTGTCTCCATTTCTTTCGGAAACTCCTCCCATTAGCTCTCTGACGCGTGTCCCCTCTATTCGACCAGCTCGCATAATAAAGTTGCTCATGGCCATCAAGTCGTCTCTATAACCGGAACACTGTAATGAAGACTGCAGCACATAACGTCCAAGCTTCCATTCACTTCCAATGGGGGGAAACAAATCTAGTTTTTTATGTACCATAATAGAATTCAATTAACGTGTGCATTATTGATGAAGCAGTAATTTATCATTGTATATAGACTATAAACACGCCAGAGGCAGATAAAAGGCTTTAAGGACAGGGCATAAAACGTATGTACAGGCCATCAACTGTTACATTATTTTACAAGTCACCCTTACCGAATTGATTACACTGCATATATTGTTAATAGCATCATCAGTGTGATCATCATCAGATATCATTAATCCGCTGCTGGATGAAGACCTCTCCAAGCCTCAGCCACATAGCACGATCCTGTTGATGTCGTAATCCACCCAAGCAACTGCACACGAACTCTGGTATCGTGTCGTTAACAATTTAATATCGGAATATCATAGCAATTGTCTACGATCATATGACCCTAAATGTGTCCAATCTCATCGGATCGAGCCTGTTGGTTTGGGATGCGAGGTGGCCAGGAGATTGAAGCACAGAATTGGATGGAATCCATCTGTAAGGAGCTTTGTTGGATGCGTGGTGGGTTGTCCCTGCCTGCTCAGGATTCCTCCCACACGCCAAAAACTAATTTATGGCATTGGCCAAACATCCCAATGTCCTCATTCAAAAAACTGAGCCTTAATGCTCAATGAGGCTTTCCTGGGTAAATTCAGGGCGGTGTTATTATTAAACGGTGGGCTCAGAAGGTCGAATTAATCCCTGAAACCCCCCCGCCCCACCGTGTTCTCTGTGAATGAACACCACGTGCAGAGCCGCACTACTCAGTAGGAAGTCAACAGTCATGAAGTGGAATGAACTTGACCCAGCCACGAGAATGTAGAATTGACTGGCAAAAGTTACTAAGATACTGACACATGAACACACACTGTTATGTGATGAAACAACCCTTAAAATAATAACACAATAATGCGAAAATATATTAATTGTAATTTGGCAAACGACTCAAAGCACTTTCATGATATAAAGACTTTAGAGGCAGTCGTCGAGTTACCAACACCTGACTTATGAAGGCCCGTACTTACGAACCAACTTCCATAAAAAAATTAGATCGACTTAAAAATGTGAACTCTCAATTGCAAACTGAACCAGGGAACTATTTTGTTCAGAGGAGCGATCCTCTGTGAGTTGTAATAAGTCGGCCTCGCGCTGGGAGTGTTTGTGCATGTGTGTACACGCGTGGACGTGTGCGTGTGTGTGAAAGTGTGTTGGGAGCAATAGTATAGCGTTTAGCGTGCTGGGCTACGAACCCGGTGACCCGAGTGTGATACCCGTCCACGGCCAACACCAGTAACGATTTTCTGAACCAGTCTTAGGCCTCCCCTAGGTCGACTCAGCCTCAAATGTGTTCCTAGTGCAGTGTGTAACATTGCCACTCGGGAGACAAAGGCGGCCGTGCGTGGTGCTGACCAGCCATCCCCTCGTGTACAGTGCCGGCCTTCATAGGTGCTCGCTAACAGCACTGTCCCCAACAGCCTGTTAAGGACACACGTGGAATCGCTGTCGTTGGTTTTAAACATTGTAGGAGCCAGAGGACACCCCTGTCGCACCCCAAGGTGAACAGGTGAACAGGGAATGGCTCTGGCTGCGAGCCACATAGCTTTACTCGAGCCTGCCCACCATCATTAAGGTCCTTAATGGTTGTGAGCAGAGTCAGGGACTCCGAAAGCACGTAGAACAGCACAGAGCCCTGGCCTGTTGATGGTTTCATAGGCATTCACCAGGTCAATAAAGCAATAATGTCGGTATTGTTGGAATTCCCCACACCTCTGGTGTAGTAGACGAACAGAGAATATGGCATCCGTGCAGGACCGACCTGGTCTGAAACCACATTGGGGCTCAGCAAGCCTCTCCTCAGCGTGCCTGGCAAGGCGATGTTGAATAATCCTTGCCAGGACCATTCCAGGCACACTGAAAAGAGAGATGCCCCTGTAGTTGTTACAATCTGTGCGGTCCCCCCTCTTAAAAATGGGGGACCACCAGTGCATCCTTCCAATCTTGCAGAACCCGTCCTGTGGTCCAGACATTTGTGATAATGTCATGTAGGGCAGTCTGCATACAGACACCACTCTCCCTCAGCATTTCACTTGGGAGATCATCTCTGCCTGGTCTCAGACTCCGGATCGTCCGTCGTACTTCCGATACAGACGGAACCTCAGCCATTGATTTGCTATACAGTAATTATAACATGCAAATGTAAAACACATTTATTATTTATGACTTTAGCAATGCCTCCTTTTTTCGTTGAGCCAAAATACATGTCATAACACAGAATGTGTTCCGACTAAATCAACCATTCGACTTACGAACGGGTCTCAGGAACGACTGATGTTCATGCGCCGAGGACGAGTAGGTGTTCGCAGCGACTGCGTTGATGTATCTTCTTGGTTCTTTCGGTAAAGTCACGTAGAATGGAAATAATAAAATAATAAAAAATAAAACATAATACAAATAAAACATTATTATGTTCTATTTAAAAAAAAACACATAATAATGTTTTATTTTTATTATTTTATTATTTCCCTTCTACGTGACTTTACCGAAAGAACCAAGAAGATGAATCCCTGCAGTCACGAAAGCTTTAAATCAATTTCATTAACTTTCGGGATACGTGCGCCCGTGTCTGAGCGTGTTGCGTGTGTGTTAGGTTTCGTGTTTATTGCATCATTCTTCATTTGCTTAATGAGTGTTGCTTGTCCAAGTCAGAGTGTGTGTGCGCGTCCCGTGTCTTAACCCAGAGTGTGAACTTTAAATCGAAATGCGTTGATGTATTTACAAGCTTCGATCTTACCTGGATGAGCCACAAGTTGGTCGTCATTATCTGCTCCCTTTCATCCTAAATGTTGCGACACAAATCACAATTGATGACGCGCGCACCATGCAACGCGGTATGTTAATCTATATAGTGTTAAAGTCGCCTGTCAACCGGTCACGTACACTCACCAAACAAATGCAAGTGCTTTTTCTGTACTTCTAATATGTACGTTAATTTAATGATATATTGTGTGTGGGAGGCGGAAGGTGGGGGGCAGGGTGAGTGGAGGGGGTGTTGTTCTGGAGGGTGTATGTAGGTGAGACAGGAGGAACAGAACCGTGACATTTTACTTGCAGGGAACTCCTTTCCCTGCAAGTAAATCATACCGCAGATACACTGTACCACCACAATGCGAATTTCGTTGACAGATAATCACCAAGTTAAATTCCATATCATCATGAACAGATACATCCAACATTAACACGTGGGTTCGAAGTATGTTGGTTAAAAATCAGGTATTATTTATGAGTATTAATTAAAATATAAGGGGCCGTCCATAAATGACGTCACGCGATTTTGGACGATTTTTTACCCCCCCCCAGTCACACGGCGTCACAAAAAGTCAGACCCCCTCTCAAATATGACGTCACAAAGCTCTGCCCCCCCCCCCAAAAAAAAAACATGCTTCAAATCGCTTTAAACTATTGTCATTGTAGTGCGTAATTAATGTGGCGCTGCACTCTGATGTTGTAGGAGAAAACATTTATTAAAAAGTATATTGAATTAAGTATAACGTGTTGTCTATATTTATTTAAAGTTGCGCATTTTTATGTGACGTCACATTTCTCACCCCCCCCCCCTCGTCACACATTGTCACAAATGTCTGACCCCACACCCCCCCAGGTGCGTGACGTCATTTATGGACGGCCCCGAACAAGCTATATGTTTGCAGACAGCACGTGTGTTTACTGATTCGACCCAACGCCTCTTTAGTGGAGATAACAGCAAATCTGACCACCCATGGCTTTCTCAATGAGATCATGACCCACGAAAGAAAGAAAATCTACTTTTAAAATATCTACTCGAATACAAACAGGGGGGGGGGGGGGGTCTGAGGACACTCACGACATTGACGATCTGGCACAGGGAGATTGGAAAAGCGATTGTAACCAGCTGCGAGTTATTGATGGCCGGGCGAATGTCTTTGTTGTATCTGTTTTTCTGGAGCAGATAGTCCAGGAGCCTTTCCTCCGCCTCTGATGCGCCAATGCCTTCACAAGTCACACGAATGATAAGGGCACACGTGCATGAAGTCATATACAAACACACACACACACAGACCTTATTTCTTTCCTTCATGGCTTTACAAGACAACCAGAACCTACTGAGCCGAGCGGGCACGCCCGGCCGCCTTTGTCTCCCCAGTGCTCATGCTCATGGCTATATACGTCACGCAGGCACGAACATCGGGTATCTTTAATATGAATGCGTGCATTCTATTGCAGGGATAAGATTTCGTAGTAACGGTTGAGCTTAAATCTACGTGAACGTTTGGGCTGGTAATACAAAATACGTTAACGCTTCTGAGAATTTGCAACGATACCACGATAAAATGTGCCTCCGGGCTCTGGAGACCACCTGGAGAAGATTCCAGGCACGTGTTGACAACGATGGCGAACAAGTGGAAGACTATTTGAACTTTTTGAAGCTGAGTGTTAAAAAAATGTTGAAGCACCCTGTACATTTGACGAGAGTAATATCGTACAATCCTTCGTCAATTGACTGCTGGATGAAGGCATCCCCACGCATAGGCTGGTCCATTGGAGCTGTTTGACCATACTTCACCACGCTGGCCATTGCCGATTGGTTAAGAGGGGAGGCGAAGCGAGGCGGGGGGAGAGGGGTGTCAGAATCGATTCCGATATCGCTCGCCACCTGATGTCAGCCGCGACCGTGAATCGAACTCGACTGGGACGCGTTCATAACGCAGTGCGTGAACTACAGCGGCGTATTCCTGGCGAAGTTTATTTGATCGCTTTCGTAATGCACACACACACGCGCACACGTCACGGATTGCTTGTATAATTACTACAGAGGACAATTAAAACATTAATATAACTGTTCCAAGAAAATCTCCCAGGGACATTTACAAAACAAACGAATAGCCCGCGACAAGTGGCTGCACGCAGGATAATTAATCGATGAAGACGCACACAGCACATGAGCGGTTTGATTTTTGCTCTTTGGTTCTTTCGGTAAAGTCACGTAGGTGATTTTTTTTTTACAAAAAAATAAGTGATTCTTGTTCACCGATGCTCTCAGGGTCGCGTCCAAAATCGTTCTCCCTTTCGCGCGTTTGCTGCCGGTGCGACTGAAACGTCTCTCTCCGACAGGTCCCGGATTCCTGATGATGGCGCAATTCATGACCTTTTCTCCCATCACTCAAATATCAATTTCACATACACAAGACAAAACCCCCCGTCTAGCCTTCAACAGACTGTTGGGGCAAGTGCTGTTCGCGAGGACATGTGAAGACCGGGACGGCAGACGAGGGGGCGGGTTGGTTGGCCAACACCACGCTCGGCCGCCTTTGTCTCCCCAAATGCTGATGTTTACTGCACACCACACCAGGTACTCATTTAAGGCTGAGTCGACCTAGTGGGAGGGCCAGAACCAGTCCAAATATTCGCCATCGATGTTGTTGGCTGTGAGCTAGAATCGATTTCTGGCCTAGGGGTTCGTAGTGCTGTGTGCTAACCACTCCAATACCGCTCCCCACTATTACGATACACAGACACAGGCGTGCACATCTACACACACACAGTCTATAAAATCAGCTATCTCGTACATTGTGATGGAAAGAGCGTCCATCTGCGGTTTATCATCGGGTGAAATGTGCAGGATCACCACACATTGCGTGTGCAACGTAAAGGTCGTGGTTTATCAGTGATCCGGGATGCAGAATAAAAATATTTATAAATCCTGGATGAATCCGATAAAGCTCTTTTTCACAGATGTCCAGCCGGGGCGGGTTAGAACGTTACAACAACAGCCAACAATTCAAAAGCAGGATAGGAGTACAAAGTATGGTAAAGATAAATAAATAAATAACTAGAAATATACACATACAATTTAACAATTTACTCTTTGGTTCTTTCGGTAAAGTCGCGTAGAAAGAAAATACATTAAATAATAGAATACGACGTTTCGATCGCAACACAAGCAATCGTCATCAGTTAGAAAACAAACCTCGTGAACTTAGAAATACAATGCAATACAGCACAGAGAGTCGGCTAACACAACAGTCAAAATTGAATGGACAGCACCCAATGTAGATTTGTTTTGTCAACAAGTGACGCGGTTAGCTACTTGCGTGGTCTGTGGAGTACGTAAACTTATTCACACATCCAGATAGATCGCATGAGGCAGCAGCGGCGAGCACTGCCACGGTCACCACATGAGCCGGTTTGTTCTGGGGCATATTACGCAATATTTGGGGCGCAATTAGTAAAATCTAGCCACGTTCGCGTGCTGGGTTCGAATAACGTGGCCCCTTTCCTCGATGTGTCCATTTTTTTTTAATCCTTTATATTAAGTTCACTTGCTTGCTTGCTTGCGCGCTTACGACCATGCAAATCTTTCGGTCGTTTTTTAACCCACTTCCCGTGATCCAATCGAGCTAACATTTTGCACACAGACTCGTTGTGCGTGACAATTTATTTTTGTGAAATTTTTTTTCCATAACTTTACACTTCTTAGGAAAAAAAATGATATTTAATATCCAATTGCTTAATGGTGGCAGGCAATCATCTGACCCATAGGTGGCAGCCATCTCAAGCCAGAGGACGAGAGGACTCTAGCCGCCACGCATATAAAGGATTTATAGTGAAAAACTTTGTTTTTACGGGTTAATTGTCTCACTAATAACCGCACACCCAGAAGCGGCACGCTAAGGCACACTCTGGGTTAAGACACGGGACGCGCACACACACTCTGACTTGGACAAGCAACACTCATTAAGCAAATGAAGAATGATGCAATAAACACGAAACCTAACACACACGCAACACGCTCAGACACGGGCGCACGTATCCCGAAAGTTAATGAAATTGATTTAAAGCTTTCGTGACTGCAGGGATTCATCTTCTTGGTTCTTTCGGTAAAGTCACGTAGAAGGAAAATAATAAAATAATACAAATCAAACATAATAAAATACAATTCTCACGACGTTTCGGCCACAACGCAAGCAGCCGCCCTCAGGTGATGACGCTGTCTTTCCGACAGACCTGTTCTTCACCTGAGAACGGCTGCTTGCGTTGTGGCCGAAACGTCGTGAGAATTGTATTTTATTATGTTTTATTTTTATTTTTTTATTACGTGACTTTACAGAAAGAACCAAGAAGATTAATGAAATTGGTTTATTAACAAGCAGACTTACGTTTGAGGGCGAACAAAAAAAGTACATGGACGAGGAAGTAGCAGCACACCCGGCATCGTCCGTAAATGATCCATCATCACGTGATCTCGCCAATGTTCAATTTTAGACCCGCGCCACTCGGCGGATACACGCGTGGTGTTCCTCAGTACACATTCGAGTTTCTAGCGTGAAATGTGCCTGTGGCATCAACATCGTCATCCTCCAAGTGCAAGTCCTGGAGAGGAAAGAGAGAGAGAAAGAAGACGGGAAGAGAGAAAAAAAGAGCCGGTCCGGCGGGTGTCACTTGGGAATACGTTCACCCGCATTTCTGGTGTTTCTTATTCGGTGCTGGATGGAAACCTCGAAGACTCCTCCAGGACTCGACGCCGGTTGAACTCGTTTCGGGCACCACCAACAGCCGAGAAACGCACGGGTGCTGCTACGCTGAGAACACTGATAGAGATGTCAGTTTAACCAGCACGGCGGCCGGGTACCAGCTCTGATGAGTGACTACACGAGAGATACCACGAACACACCACAACAGAAAAATACCCCCCCCCATGCGCCCCCATTTAAGCTACCAACATTCACTGAACACGTCCGAAATTCGCGGGCGCAATGCGCGCAGTGAGGCTCGATCAGAAATCAATTTGAGCTTGGAATTAGGAAAAAATGCGGAGGGTAAACGGATTGAAGTTGACGCGCGACACCCACCTCGATCCAGCTAGTGGCGTGGAGAGAGAGAGAAGAGAACGAGGAGGGGAGAGGGAGGAGAGAGGAAGCGAGCTACAAGTACAGAGATGCCTTTCTGGCGCTGGGAGTGCATGGAGATTTCCTCTCTCTCTCTCTCTCCAGGGGAAACGGGCCGGATGGATGAGAGCGCGACTGAGAGGGCAAAACACAATCATCATCATATTCTTAGGTTTTTTCGGTAAAGTCACGTAGGTAAAACATCAAAATTAATGAAAATAAAATAAAATAAAAACAAAAATCACGACGTTTCGGAGGCAGCTAATTCGGCTGTGACGGTCCCACCTGATGACGGAGACTTATGTTGCCTCCGAAACGTCGTGATTTTTGTTTTCATTTTATTTTATTTTCATTAATTTTGATGTTTTACCTACGTGACTTTACCGAAAAAACCTAAGAATATGATTCCTTGCAGTCACGAAAGCTTCAAATCTAGAATCATCATCATAGCCATCGACATCATAGTCATAATCCTCATCGTTGCTATCACCATCACCGCCATCAACATAATCACCATCTCTGTCGTTGTGATCATAAATCATCGTCATCATCATCGTAGTTCTGTCGAAGATGCAAGGCTGGCTGGTGGGGGACTCTTTCCATATTCTGCACCGCCCCTGACCCTCACGCAGGAATAACTTTCACGCACTCACTCAAACACATGGTGCGTGCTCACACATGTATGATTTCACGTACGTGTGGTATGTGCCAGTACAGGGACTACTGGAAACAAATCAAAATAGGCCAACGCTTGACCATTGATGGTTATAATTGGTCCATTGCGACATGTTGAGATACACCATTGGAACCTCATTTGCCAGTAAAAAATGTGATAATTGGGTTTTTACCCTTCTATCTGGCAACAAAACTGACACCTTTTTTATACAAACAAAGACTAAGGTCCCGCAGTTTAACACGTCGGCTTGCGAGACAAATATTATCCATAATAAAGTTTTTTTTTGGGTTAGATCGCATAAATATGTCGTTAACCCACCACGACCGGACACAACCAATTAATCATGTTTGTCACGTAAACAAAACGTGCCAATTCGTTGCTACTTCAGCACACCCCTCCCCCCTCCCTGTGCACACGCGCACTTTTACACCCCCCCCCCCACCTGCGTACGTACGCCTGACGCACCCCCACCCCCCAATCCTATAGAGCGTACGATATTTAATCCACGCAGAAACGACCAAGGATTAATACAATAAACGTGTTTAAGCAAACAGACAGTCCACCGCCGGACTATCTAACTCATTTGGAGGCCAATGTAGACACATTATTACCGAGGCTCCCCCCCCCACCGTTTTCTATGCGTACATTGACAGTAGACCCCCATACGCAAGCGTACGCATTTGGGTTAATCCCAAATGCGTACGCTTGCGTAGGTACTAAATGGATGCCCCCTACTAAAGATTAATTCTTGATGAAGCCTTCCCCACACCGTCGTCATCCCTCTCCGTCCTGTGATGCCACAATCCATCTCACTCATGCATCCGAGCGTGTGAGAAGACTCACAGACGGACACGGAGACACATTTACTCGCACGCAGATACGCGCCATCTCCATCCAATCCAACGCCCATGACGCAAACTCCACTAAATACTGAACACCGCCGAGGATGAAAGTTGTTGCATTTATGTGATATATATATAAAACAAACCCCCCCACAATTGTTAAGACATAAATGCAACTGCAGATGTATTTTGTTCGCAGCTTGACACGTGCAAAGTGTGTATAGTGCATGATACACAAATATCGTCCCCACATTTTCCTTTTAACTTTTGTAACCTTTTTCAGGATGTCGTTTCAGTCCAACTGGCCATTTTCGGAGTTTGTTATGGAATCGTGAAAACAATTTCCTCCTCTAACGTTTGATGCGAACAAGAGTCTGTCCTATAATTCAATAGCTCTGAATAAAACCTTTGTGCCAATTCTCTCGGTTCAAAAATAATATAGTTTATACTTTACCTCAGGATTATTAAGTTAGTATGCCAAATCTAACTACGTATTTAAGCATGTAATGTGATACATTAATGCTCAAATTTAATAATTATATATATATCACCGTGACTTCCCTTACCACATTAACCAATGAATCAGAAATGCAAATAACTACTGAACTACACATGGATTCAATGATTTGTATGTACTGTACTAAATTCCCATTACTTATTAATATCTTGAGGAAACACTCAACACACTTTACACATTAAATCATTTCCATCACAATTAATGGACTGATCCATACGCTGTGTAACCTTAATGTACTAAAACCGCAACTTTGAGCTTTTATGCATCAATTATTTAACAATAATCGTGCATTGTGTTTGTATATAACTTTTAATTTCGCCACTTTTAGCCATCTAAACGGATCACTAGAATAATAAAATAAACTTACGAATCTTATACGTAATCAGAATTTTATAGCAGTCGTTAATGTTCTGAAAATATTCCCACTTCAATAAAATGTTTAATGACAACTTTACAGTGTTACCGGCAGACATCTTCGCATGGTGGTTGTTCACACGTGCTCGAATTAACATCACCGCTACAGCTGACAACAACAACTCCATGAACTTACCACAGTTACATATCTAAACCTGCGTTGGAAATTAACATTATTGTTAAGTTTTTTTTTATTCTAATAGCCAAATTACGCGTATTATAGAGATGCCACGTGCACACGGAAAAATATTGGATCGCGCTGCCAGGCACCACGTGCACATCGACCAGTGGCGATCGCGTGCCAGGGAAGGGCACCGGTTGGCTGGGTCATGTAGCCCGCATGCACGGCCACCGCGTGCCCGAAACAACCTTTTGTTCCGAAGGATAGAGGGGGCCTAAACGGGCGCGACACGGGCTGGAGAAGCGATGGAGTGGTGTGGGTACGGGAGGATGTGGAGCTGAGTAGTACTTGCAGACGACCGGTGCCAGTGGTGTCAAGGTCGGCCTCTGTGGCGGAGGCTCGTGAAGGACGCTACTGGACAGTCGGAGGCAGTCGCCCCTCCAGCAACAACGGAGGGCATAGGAGCAACGCTCACAACAACGGGCGGACCGCCGGGTGGATAAAACACAGCAAGTTGGCACAGTAGGGGCACAGGTGGTGCATTGGCCGGTCATCTCAATCAGTCGACCCATGGCACCTGGGTCTGTCCCGTGACCTCCTGCCAACGTGCGTTCGACACTTCACGTGGCCTTCACGTGCACATAGCCTGGCACAGGCGCCGTGGTGACGTCACCGCCACTTAGTGGCGAATGGCGGTTGCGTGCTTGTGAGCGGAGCCCCAGTGTCAATCTGCCTCCGCGCTGTTTAATCCTGCCTTATTTTAACGATTGTAAATGCAGGGGGCCTTATTTCAGCCCTCTCTTGAACATATTGTGCCACACATCCACACACACGTGTGTGTGCAAGCATTCATTATTTGTGGCCATGTGCTCACGTCTATGCGACGTTCATGTGTACGGATAGGGAAAAGAAAGTGTGTGTGTGTGTAGCCCCGCACGTGCAAAGCAATCGTCACGAGGCAGTAGGAGCCTCCTGAAATTGAGCGAGTTTTGAGACTCAGTAAGACGATACCGCATAGCGAAAGGACACTGCTGTGTCACATTGAGGCAGTCGATTGGTAGTGCCCGTGTGGTGGGGCGTGGAAGAGTAGACCAGAAAAAAACTCTCTAGAGGGTCTCTCTATAGAACTACCGCGAATGGAGACTCTTGCGCCAGCAGTGATGTGAGCAAGGTATTGCAGAGCTGCACCTTTACCTTTTGTATTTTTATAATAATATAGACGACTGCACTGATGCTTGTTCCCACAGACCCACGTTTCAAAACACAAGCCCGTTACCCCGACTATGTTAACAAAAGGATCTGCCAGACACACAAACGCGACCGCGCTCCACATCCTCCCACCCACGTCCACCCACCCACGTCCACCTCCACACCAAGGATTGACGTTGCGAGCGATCGGCGTTAAAAGAAAAACAAGACAACAAAACAAACACAGGCAGCCACATCGAGTTTCGCGTGCGAGTCCGATCCCGCTGATGAGCCGCGCAATTTCATTTTGTAGAAGTATACACCGTGTGCTCGATGAGCATTATGTTAAACAAACATCTGCCAGCAGCAACGCGTGCCATAAATCGCCCACCACGTGGGCCGAGGAGTGGTCGCATGCACGAGGGGGTGGGGGGGGGTCGAGGGCATGGGGGGAGGGGCTGCGAGCAGGGGGGGGGGGGATGAGTGATTCATGGCTGGTCAAGAGTGGAGCCAGGATTTTGCTGGCGAGGGAGCAGGCGACCTCTACGCATCGCTGCGTGCCCCGTGGCACCGCGGTCAGGCCCCACCGGCAATCACGGAACCTCCTTAATCCACGCTCCTCCCGTGACTGGCTCAGGCAGAGTCACCGCATTTGGCGAATCCGCTCCAGCTGCCAAGGGATGCCGCGGTGTTTAGTTCCATCGAGGGCTTAATTTCTCATGGAGATTTTCTTCCCCTCCCCGACCCGCATGTGCCCAGTCCCTCAGACCAACCTCCTCCCCCAAACCTCCCCGAAGACCAGCCCTGGATAGGTTCGGCTGAAATGAAGCCCCGGTGCCTTCCAAACGACACAGCGGACCCAGCTCAGCTCAGCTGGGAGGGACATCACGAGAGCGTGCAATGGAGAGAGAGACAGAGAGTGCTGGCATATATTGACCATCGACCTCCAACACCCCGGAGCTTATATTGATGGGTGGACGGATGAACGGAAATAACACTGCCTGCCCGACTCACAGCTGACCGAAAATGCCCCCTCCCCCCATCAATGCTTCTTAAGCAGGGGCCAAGAACCCCTTGAAGCGTTACTGGCTTGATCCCATACCCTACCACGTCCACTCACCAACATTCACGAGTTGTCAAAAACCAATGGGCAAGCGAATGTGAGTGTCCAATGGCAAAGCGGTTGACCGCTAATCCTATCGGCCGAAGGGCAGTGCAGGGTTGTGTGTGGGCGGGGGGAGGCGAGCGGGGGGTGGGGGCATTCGCCCTGTCGCCCCTTCCCTCCCATCACACAGAGGCCCTTGGGTCGCAGGAGTCTCCAAGCAATGTGCAGAATCAAATTAAATTAGAGGCAGTTTATTACATTTTATATTTAATTGTCGTGTGTACAGTTTGTAAGAGAGAATCGCATCAGCCAGAGATTATTTCCATCCGCATCATGTCGTGCATCTGTACGAGCAGACACTGCGACGCGGGGCCTCCACACAAGGGGAACACTCCAGCGGTACCAGGTCCATTCGTCTGTCCACAGTCCAGACATTTGAAGCGACCTGAGCTCGTTTCCCGGTTACGGCAAACATCGGTGGCGTCGACGATGTGAACCGATCTCCGTCTCGTGTTTCACCAACACGCGCTTACATTGGGATGAATCGCTTTTGGCACGTTTCTCTCCTCCGTCATTACCTCTGTCCATCTCGAAGCGATGGGAACACGACATAAAGTGGGTTGAAGGATATTGGGGTCGATTGTGGTTAAAATTATAGTTAAATAATAACGTACATTCGTTCTTTTTAAACTGCTGCTGGATGACGGCTTGCTGACGCAGTGCAGGTGGGAGGGGGGGGGGCTTAACCATACTTCACCACGTTGATCAGTGTGAGCTTATTATGGACAGGTTCATATATAAGCATAGCGAGTGGCTGGACATCGAGCTCTGGTGGCCGAGTTCATAGTGAGCGTCACGGCGGATCACCCAACCTCTTTCGATCAATCCTGGAAGCCTGCGAGCATGCGGGAGGCCGGGTTGCCCATCTTGATGATGGCACCACGTGCAGGGTCTGACCTTTAGGTCCTAAAATATGTCTCCATGGGCAGGTCACACAGCGGGCGCAGGGGTCGCTCGCAATTGCGAATGCGCGTCACAGCACGGTGTCTGCGTAACGCATTACTCAAGGCTGGAGTTGGAGTACTCCTACGGCAAGTTAGATAATAGCTTAATGCACACACCACGCCATCTGCAGTGATTGGAGAGAGAGAAATGCACTCACCGATTTTGATAAAATTGTTCAGTTGCGGCATTTATTGCAGCCAGAACTGGCGACGGTTTCTGAGTGTTTCAGCAAAAAAAAAGCTGCCTTGTACTGCCTCGGCTTCCATCACCGTGCTCTCCACCTCTGTGATGTGTTTTCCGGGTTGTTCCGCGTGGCTGACACGATGTCCGATGTTTCGCTCTTTAGAGTTCCAGACGAAGCTCTCAAAACACATGGGGTGGCAACATCGCACGTAATGCTCAACAACTCGTGGTACAAACGGAAAAAATGCCGGACAACACTGATATCGTAAAGCTCCACGAGACTGTCAATATTTATATTTGGTGTCCGAGAACATTTAAGAGAATCTTGACTTGAAGCTTTCGTGACTGCATGCATTCATACTCTTTGGGTCTTTCGGTAAAGTCACGTAGATCGAAAAAGAATAAAAAAAAAATCACGACGTTTCGATCGCAACACAAGCATCCGTCTTCAGGTGAAACAATACAGCAGGCAAACAGCTGAGGCAGGAATAAATATTGAGAGAGCTACTGCAGCCAGAGGTTATATAGGTTTGAGATGGCGACAATCCAAGGGTAAGTGGGCGGGGCTAGAGATGGAATTTGCAAGTAAATGTAAGATCGCAGAGCCAGATATACCTCGCCATTGTATTGCTAGAGATTAGCACGTCAAACTGTTAATGTAACTGCACGACTACGGTGCTGAAGAAGCCATTGTATTGTTCAAGATTAGAGATTAGCATGTCAATGTGAAACAGCTTCCGCAGCAGCGGCCAGATTAATGAGAGTAATTGTGTCTGTGTTTATATATCTAGATGGACAAATCTTTGTTGATAGCCAGTGGGTTTGCATAGAACCTTCGTCTTGGAGAAATCTATTTCATGTATGCCCACAGCGTTAAAACAATGATCAGCCACGGCAGAGGTATTGGTCCTACCGTGTTTCAGATCTGCCTTGTGTTCACGAACACGGTCTGAGACATGTTGCTTAGTTTCCCCAATGTAACTACTGCCGCAGGCACAACTTAGTTTGTAGACACAGGGGTATTGCATGTCAGGGATCACATCCTTCACAGATGGGATCAGATCACGAGTTTTATGCACTCTGTTGAATCGGACCTGGATCTTGTGTTTGCTCATGATTTTGGAAATATCTTTGGTGACCCCTGCTATGTATGGCAAGGTGATGGTTTTGATTGGGTCCTCGGGTGGTTCTCTCCCAACGGTTGGGGTGGCAGCTTTACGGATGGTGCAATCCGAATATCCATTCATCTTGAGGGCTTGGTGCACGTGCTCCAGTTCACTGGCTACGTGGTGATGGTCGGACATGCAACGAGCCCTGTGGTGTAGAGTTTTGATGAGGGAATTCTTCTGGGCTGGATGGTGGTAAGAGTCAGGTTTTAGATAAGCATCCGTGTGGGTGGCTTTCCTGTAGACAGTGTCCCAACGAGCCATCTGGTCTCTTTTCGATTAAAACATCCAAAAATGTTAATTTGCCATCCTTTTCCACCTCCATGGTGAATTTGATGGCTGGGTGTATGAAATTGATGTGGTTGAAAAATTGGTTCAGAGCTGGCAGGCCATGTGGCCAGATGACGGACGTGTCATCTACGTATCTCTTCCACAAGGAAGGACGTAGGATGGATGCCTGGATGGCATCTGTCTCAAAATTTTCCATGAAAACATTGGCTACCACTGGAGATAAGGGAGAACCCATTGGGGTACCTTCAACTTGTTTGTATAATGTACCATTCCAGGTGAAGTAAGTATTGGTGAGGCAGTGTCTCACCAGGGCCGGACATCAGCATTCAGTCCTTGTTGGACCAAATCTTCAATTATTGCAATAGTGTCAGGCACAGGAACTTTGGTAAACAAAGAAACTACATCGAAGCTGACAAGCAAATCACCTGTAGATAGCAAGATGCCTTTAATTAGAGATAACAAGTGAGCTGACTGCGTGTGAAATCTTTAATTCTGTAATGTCCCTTTCTGCCACAACGTGTCAGGCAACTCAGCGCTTGCTTGCAACACAAATATGAGGTCGATATTTACATAGGGTGACCGGACAAGGTACTCCGCTAGAAGGGATGATGGCCGTGGTCGAGATTAATGACGGAGTGACAGCCAAAGGAGAAAACGCGCCCCAAAGAACGTCTGGAGTGGTTAGATCAGCTATTGTGCAGAGACCAAGACGGATTGCTCTGTCGCGAGACCTTGAAGATTGACAACAGCTTGGGGATGCCTTCATTCAGCAGTGGATAGATCTTGCCTGATGATTATAAATGAAAAATTAACAATATAACTTTTTCCACATTTTCAAGAACATTTCTTGAATGTATTATCATATTGATATGATGCATTATAATGATGTGAACTTATATGAATGCGTCATACCACGTACAGTGAATATTTTAAAATTCTCAAATTCGATTTTTTTCAACTTCTGATAGCATCTCATTTTCTAAACATGTAGGCCGACCTTTGCATATATGATCAAGTTTGTACATGTTATATATATAGTTACTCGAAACGCTAGATTAATTACTCTAATTATCTCAAACACCATTTCACGTGCGATGATTAAGTGATATTGCCCGATACTTCGCCTCTTATATATAAAAAAACATAATGGCAGCGTGAATGTTTTTCATTCTTCTGTGTTTTTCATGTTTGATTTTTGTTAATTGGGCTTCTCCATCTGTGCCAACACAGCAGCATCATCACCAATTACTTTGTTTCATTTCAAATACTTACTTTGATAGTTCACATATTTTTTTGCCAGGCTGGCATAGGGACAACACCTGCCCAGGATCACAGGTACACAGGTACACAGGCACACAGGCACACACACAGGTACACAGACACACAGGTACACAGGTACACAGGCACACAGTCACACACACAGGTACACAGACACACAGGTACACAGGAAAACAGGTCCGCGCGCGATCGTACTGCCGCGAGTACGCTCGCCATCACATTTACAATTTCAACTGCCGCCACACAAAAAAAGGTTATCACGTGGGACAGGGGCGTAATGTAAATTGAGACAATTAGGGAAATTGGGTGCTCAATGAGAATTGAATCGCGAGTTCGGCACTGAGGACACCCGCGACCCGCGCCCCACCGTGGAGCGTGCGCGGTGCGGCCAGCTGCTCAATCGCGTGAGCGTCGTTAGGAGAAGACAATTTGCAGATACATTGATTCAATATTTAACACGTTAATCATTAAATGGACGGCCCCGCTATTAAACACACGGCGGATCAACAGACACCGCCCCGTCTCTCATTAGTTGACGCCCTTTCGGTGGCAGTGTCCGTGGCCTTTTGCTCGTGTTGGGACACAACACCGCCCTGACGTCCAGTGGCTCGCACCGTTGTTCACCACAAAGGCCCTCATGGAGGCCGCTGAGTTGAGTGGATAATTTTTTATTTCGAAAAAAAAAATGTGTTCCGGTGTAATAGCCAGCACAACGCAAGTCTGCATATTTACAAATATTCCTCCAATGTCAAAGTTGCGTGTAATAATAAATAAACGAATGCGGCCACCCAAATCGCTAATAACCAAGAGTGCATGTTTTGATAAGTACCCCAGTTACCTTCCCCATTACCATTTCCCCCCTAGCTGTATGAACATTCGTGTCCCCTGCTCGTGGGTCTCCCCCTGGGTGGGACACAGAGCCCAGTTCTACCCCTCCACTAGAGCCCTCCGACTCGGGTGCTGCTGTTCGCGGAATTTCTGTTCCCCCCCCCCACCCCCCGACCCCTTTGTTCGGTGATCGGCGCTTTGTATCGGCCTCACATCGAGGTGGCATCAAAATTAAATAGAGAACTCATCCATTATTACTCTTAGGTTTTTTCGGTAAAGTCACGTAGGTAAAAATTTAAATTAATAAAAGTAAAATAAGACAAATTAAAAAAATTCACGACGTTTCGGAAGCAACACAAGCCTCCGTCTTCAGGTGGAACCGTCACAGCCACGACAGCTGTATCAAGTGTTGCTTCCGAAACGTCGTGAATTTTTAAAATTTGTTTTATTTTACTTTTATTAATTTAAATTTTTACCTACGTGACTTTACCGAAAAAACCTAAGAGTATGAATCATTGCAGTCACGAAAGCTTCAAATCTAGAATCATTCATTATTGATAAGCAAATGGCAAAGGAACGTTACCTTAACGCAGTCACATCTTGTGTTGCAACATCAGCACCGCAATAGTTAGGCACTGCCGAAGAGGTGAAGAGATTACATTCGTTAATGAGATTAATTGTGGCATCGGAGAAGCTTGAAGGATGGCAATTGGATGGGGAGGCCCTTCGTCCAGCAGTGCAAGATCCGACCGTGTCCGTCCAGTGCTCGCTGAGCTGCATTGGCTGCGGTTTGTCGAGCTAACACATTATACGGTCGAACTCATTACACACAAATCACGAGAACTCTGGTCATCCTCACAGCAGCGGCTTTTGCCCAACTAACGAACAAAAACGGTCACTGCACCGCGCGCTTTCAGATGCGCTTCTGCGGCCGTCTGGAACGCTCTTTCTTCCGACATTAGGAAGCCACTGGAGCTATGCACTTTACAATCATCTACATTGGCAAACTAATTTCGTTAGAACTGCTTTTTGTGTTTAGTTTGTTGTCCTTCCACACCTCCAATTAGCACGGTTGGCTGCGTACGGTGCGAAGGAAGTTTAACGTACATACATACCATAGCCAATGGCTGATTATCATCATCATGAATAGTAACTCTCATACTGCTAAAGATGGAAATTATTATAGTCATAATAAGCCAATGTAAGATCATTATTACGTGAGCTATGAACCACGCTTGAACATTTTTTCGTGGAAGAAAACTTGAATCGTTTCTGAAATGTCAATATTAGCAGTATTGGTATTCCTCTACATCTTAAGGTTCTGGAAAAAGGTAAAGTTGCAGCCTGGCAATTGCTTGCTCAAGCAACTGTTGGCGGAATGGCCTCTACTTTAGTGGGCTATGGAGAACACCCTTAGGGGTTATTTTGGTCTATTTTTTCACGCTGTCCATATCTCTTTTAAGATGCCCTACACTTTACCCCACCATATGTAATCTGCCGATCGACTAACCATGGTGTACCAACCACCGTACCGAGACATCAAACTGGATTGAAAATCTGGATTGAGAATCCAGTTTTGCTAACCATTACGTCATGGCTGCATTGCCAAAATTCCTCGAATAAGATCCATTAATTAGCCTGGATGTATCCATTAAAAAAGTTGTAATTATTTTCTTTACGTGATCAGCATGATGGGTCAGCGTTGGGGTTGAGGCTACTGATGGATGGGTTTTGTACCACCCTGGTAGACTCTTTCTGGTCACGAACACCGCTCCAAGCCCAATCTCACCCCCCGCAAAGGTCCAGCATCTTAACCCACTGTCCGACAATACCATGAAAAAAATAAAAAAATAATTATATCGAGGGAACGTGTGTACTTTTTAAACTTTTATTTTGCAACCAATATCGTAGAATGTGTTCAGCGGCCTCGTAACTGACGCTTGCTCACAAGCTTTGGGAGTTCTTTGCGCCCTGGATTCTTAGCCTCATCGTGCAAATTACTGGCTTTGGAATGTCATTCGATTGTACTAAATCACGTTAGCAGGTCGGCGCTTAAGTGAATAACTCGCTGCCTTTGCTTGGTTAAAGGGTTAAATCATCAGGGAACTGAGCCTGGGGTAAGCACATGGCCAAGCCTCCTGGGAGAGGTGGGGGAGTCAGTGATATCAGTCGCCTATTAGTCCCCACCCTCCTCCTCAACGCCACCCCTTCCTAGCAATCGCCCCTCATCTGACCTTGCTGGTAATGAATGACTGCTCGGCCAGTTGTTGTTACACGCACACAGCTTCGCCAGCATAACAAGGATCATGGCGATGGCGTGAAGATAGCGGTGCGTTTTCGGATCGTTCCGTGTATTGTTCCGCATTGTGTTGTCCCACGTGTGTTGAGCTTTCTGCAGTGACTGAAGAGAGGGAGAGATAAAAAGGATGCGCATTTTGCACTGAAGATGCTTCCAGCGCATTGAGCAAAACGTCGGACATCGCGCCTTACAACTCGTAGTGTTATTAAACGCAAACATATCGGAGAGCTGTACAGCACAGCTGTGAGAACCTGTGTTGTTTCCCATACGAGTATAAATTGTGGATCTCTCTTTATGTAAATGAACACTAACAGAACTATTGGAACCTCCTTTGCCAGTAGCAAAATATGATAATTGTTTTTTTACCCTTTTATCTGGCAACAAAACTGACACCTTTTTTAGGTTTCAGGTGAAGGTATGCCTTTTTTAAATTCTGTCCTGTTATGAGCCACATTTCAGAGTCTGAAACCAAATGCATCGTATGCTAAGCACTGATGGAGAAAATAACATTAACCTTGAACTCTATTTATGTCAGTGAACCAATGATTTTGTACAGGGTGCTCGAGGCAAATTGCATTTTACGACTTTTTAATTGCAATCAAGACTTTTTTAATGGTTAGTTTTTAGGAGTACTGTTTATAAAGTGATTATGATAGTGAAGCTATGTACAGTACGTTTTATATCTATCACGTGAATATTTGAAAAAGGCAACAACGTTGGAAATTGTCCAGTAAAAAAAAAACCTATTATACAATTATTACAATTAAATTATGAGAAATGTTGTTATTATTAAATTATTCTTTAAAATATATTTTATTGCCTCAAGATGATGAAATAGCCGGATGAGCGCAATATGGAGTGTGCTTTTGGGAAGCTGATCATGAAAAACATCATACGAATGTGCCTTTGGAAAATGTTTTTCAACTGCTCCACATTTCCAGCCAGTGGCGTCACTCGTGGGGTTGCGGGGGGTGCGGACCGCACCGGGTGACACCATCAGAGGGGGTGACACCAAAATTACTGTCTGTACAGTTTTTGTGCAGCGTTTCAGCAGAATTTGATTTTAAATAAAAAAATATCCCTGTAGTTAGTTACATAAAAAAAAACTTTTCGTAAGCCCAGCTTACATGTGCTGTATAAATATACCTACAAGGCTAAAGCTCTATGCTAATGTACTTTTTGAACATTCTAATGCGCTCCGGTCAGAGCTGTCATTGTTACACAACTACAGTGACGCTTCGAGTCACGTGGTTTCGTCTGCACGCGTTGCAAGCACGCGCTGTTGTTTTTTTCGTTGC
The DNA here is from genome assembly GCF_964198595.1 of Lampetra fluviatilis. Taxonomy (NCBI): domain Eukaryota; kingdom Metazoa; phylum Chordata; class Hyperoartia; order Petromyzontiformes; family Petromyzontidae; genus Lampetra; species Lampetra fluviatilis. The sequence goes on along the minus strand of NC_136277.1, from coordinate 32,234,059 downwards.
TGCTCGTGTTTTTATAGTCGCTGATTTAGTCACATTTTCTGGTGTTTTAGCCGCAATATTGTGGTAATTAGTATTTGTGAAGCTATATCAATAACTTATTTGAGAATGAAGTAGTAATTAAATGAAATATTGTAATTAAAAGGTGTAATTTGAATTTAGCTAGTTGTTTACGTCACTACTATTGCCATTATATTCAGTGATATACGGGAATTACGATTTACGAGTAACATTAGTACACAAAACATTACCTACGATTCTGCACGGTCTGGTACGGGCGGAGGTCCATGGAGGGTGACACCATGAGTTACCTCCCGTGGTGACACCATCCCTAGTGACGCCAAATGTTTCCAGCTATGATATATGGATCCAGAATGGGGACAGTGAAAAATAAAATGTGTGCAGAGAAGCATAGGGACGTTGCACGCTTGGAATTACCCTGAGAGATGTAAAGTTGAATACCTATGTATGTTGCACATTTTTCGCACCGTACGCAGCCAACCGTGATAATCGGAGGTGCGAAATGGATCAGGAAACGAGTGCAAAGCGAGTGCACATCATATTTTCCGATAAGAAAATAAAGTGGGCTTGAACTGGAGACATTGCTGGAAGGGGTGATGGGGACTGGATAAAACCGGTGATAATGGCAACCAAAGGGGAGAACACGTGAAAGAGAACGCCCACTGTGGATTTAAAGTGACGAGATCAGTTCAAGCGAAGCAGTGAGGATGAGTGTTGGCATCGCCAAGGATTATGACGGTGTGGGGAGGACATTCGGTCCAGCAGTGGATCCACAAAATGGCTGATGATGATAATTATTTATCCAAGAACACTTTCAATGAGTCTCAAAAAGCCATTTTTCAGGAGGGCCCTGCGTTGTGAATGTTTCTGTTCTTCTCAATTTTATCAGCGAGTGTTGGTCACGTGGGAGGGAACTGGAGTATTCGAAGGAAGACCACGCATACATATGTAGAGAAGTTCCCACGGACGCACTCGGAGACGGAGGTAAGTTATGGGCTTACGCTAAGGGTTTATTAAAGGTTAACAATAACACACAAGGGTACACAACTCCCAGGGGCTATGGGTCCTACACTGAGTCCTGGTCCCTGCCCGGCTAGCTCCGGTCTCTTTCTCTCTCGTGTCGGATCGGGGACTCTGCCGACTCCACCGACCGGAGAGAGAAACACCTCTATCGGCTACCACCGGCTTCTCCCCAGACTCACCACTCGATCCCCCCTCTCTCTACCCCTGGTTCCCTCTTCACCCTTCGTACTCTACCCGTTCCCACAGTGACCCCGCCTTCGTCACGGGGTCTCCCTTAAGTACCCTAGGAGACGTGACGTCATCGCACTGAACGGCACACCTGACGTCACGTCCCCATTTTACTCCTCTACACATACACTCCTGACCACCTTGATCCCTATCCCTATAACATATGGGAAGCCCCTCTGGTTACCCATCCAAGCCTTCGGCAGGCCCAAGCCTGCTTAGCATCGCAGGTCCAATGACAGATCGGTTGCATTTGGTGTGTTTTTGTCACAATGATGGGAAGCAATCAGGCAATGCATACATTAGGATGATGATAATGATGATGAACATAATTGCAGGCGACTCTTAAAATCTATTTAAATGTCGCAGCTTATTAGCCCATGACTAAATTACCCGGAATGCACCCAGTCTTGTCAGATCTGGGAGGTTAAGCAGGTTTAAGGCTGAATAGTGCTTGGATGGGTGACCACCATAAGTAATAGGCAGGTGTAGTAAGGCGTTGTGGGGTAGTCGACGGCCAGTGCAGCAAAAACCCACGTCTCTTCTGCACGCCCCTCCCCCACCTTCAACAATAGACACTCACCAGCGTGGTGAAGTATAGTCAAATATCATTCAAGGTTCGTAAGGCACGAGGAGGCCCTCATCCAACAGTGCATTCACACAGCTGACCGTGAATATTCCACGTGGGGTTGGGTGGGGTTAATCGGCAGTGTGCGGGCTCACAGATGCAGCCCAGCGGCAGCAGAACGAGCATCAGCGGGTCGTGTTGACAATGTTTATCTGCTCCCACGCCAGCTCTGGTCTCAGCTGCGAGGTGCTGCACCCTGGATATTTGCAGTGGCCTCGTGAAGTGTAAAAGAATTTCGGTGAAAGTTTGCTGAAGGATGAAATTGGATTTTTTTTTCGAGAAAGCGGGGGGGACGGGGACGAAAGAAAGGTAAAGAGGCGTTGCATTTTATTTTGTTGTGCCCTTGCGTTCAAAAGCGCTTCAAGCGTTCGTGTGATCAGACCCTGATGAACGGCTGCCCTAGATGCATCGACAAAACTAAGATCACTCCAACGAATGTCTCTTACTGACAGCCTGAATTAAGTGCGCGCTACCTAAGAGACGTGGATAAATAATCCAGTATAGACACGGACATAAATCACAGGCACAATGCACCCGATCTCTTCCGCATTGTGTGCAAGTGATGTACACGGAAAAATAGCTATCTCCCGGGACGCGTCCTTTTATTCAAATTAACATATGGGCATCGGGGGTCTCGTGACATGGAAATGTTGCGTTAAAGATATTTGCTTGAGCCACTGGAAGACATGAAGCTATATCTTGTATCGTGCCAGAATAAAAGTGTAGTTTTTCAAATAAAAATCTGGCTCATCAAAATAATATAACACGGTGCGCACACGATGAAAAGGTCAACAATATTAAGGGTTGAAAAATGAAGCAATGCTAAATATCAAAGCCATGTTTGACGGTGCCCTAGATGAACTTTCATCCTCAGGTGTTAAACTTATTCATGCTGATCTTATAGTGTATTATATTTCAGTATGACTTAAAAAAAATCTGTGATTTATCGCTGCTCAAATGAGCATGGAGGCAGGGCCCCATCTCTTGTTTACAATCTTGAGAGAGTGGTGAAAATTCCACATTCTCATGGCAGGAGTGAGCCTATCTACAGTGCCACCACTGTTTACTTCCCCGCAAAGCTTTTCTCGTTTCACTCACCTCGGAAGGAGGATTTTGCCGAGTTCAACCCCCAATCAGGGTTTGAACTTGCAACTATCCGAATGCAAGTGGCTAACTCTACAATTGACCCACCAGGCTGGTAAACTTGAAGAAGCCTTCACCCAGCAGTGGATAGAACATGGCTACCCCTGCAGCTGCTTTTAACGACGATGGCAATAATTTATGGTGACAGTGCCATTGCTCCATAACCCTATTCCACTTCATTACCATTTGCGATAAATCCCCCGACATTCCTCATTTAGACCCTTCATTATCACCGGCCAATCGATTAATTGAAGTTCACACGAAGCACAGTCCATGTTGTTGAGGTTATCGGCCGATTGATTGGAATGTGCGCGGGCCCATTTTTCGCTGCGCTGAAGTTGCAGCCAATACATTGACTGAGTTATTTAGCGGCATTAAGAGCGAATGCAATTAGCGTTCAATGCGCACGCACGCGGTCAGCTAAACTGTAGAGGTTTGGGATTGACTTTTGTTTTCGGGAAGCGTAATTTATTCTGTCAGCTGTGAAATTTTTTTCCCCTTAACGTATTGGCTGCACTTATTATATTATGTACGTGTTTATCCAACAAAAACATTAAAATACCATGCCATCTATCGGTGACGGATTGCTGAAGTCATGGAAATGTTGTACACATACGTAAACCACACCTCATTGACTGTTAAGGAAATTAAGTGGTCTTGGGCAGAGCAGGGTTACTCCAAATAACAAAACTCAACACACCCGTCAATAGCACCGCACAGTGTTATTGACGAGTGTGTTACGTTGTATTGTTACTTAGGCTAGTGCACCACTGCCAATGTTGCCAGAAGGGATGGTGGCACGTGGTCGAGACTAACGATGCAGTGGCAGACAAGGGAGAGGCAAACGCCATCACGGACATGGAGCAATGGGATCGGTTCACGTGCAGGGGCCTCGTTGCATTTTTTCATTGCAAGACCGTGAGCGACGGTGACGACAACATTTGGTCGGCAATCATCCAGCGGTGGATAGATCAAGGCTAGTGCTGCTGCCGATGACAACAATCTAGATGAAATACAGCCGCGTCGCACATTTCAAACGTTCCTAAATGAACGCATCCTTCAATTGACAATGAAAGGGAAAGTGAACAAAAACCAAAAACTGTAAGATGGGAAAGAGGTGTTGTCCTCCTGGCTTGCGCTTTGCAGCAGGGAGACACTGCCGCGTGCGTTGGATTGTGCCTGCGTCACTTGGGCCGGTGGGCCGGGAAAAGCATGCGCGTGTGCGCGCCCAGGCGTAGTGAGCCCCCCTGTAATGGATGATTAGACCCCAGAGAATGCCACTCGCTCACAAGCCCTTGTTCCACACGCTGCGATAACGAGCACAGCAGCTGACGAGACGGCTCGCCATTGCCCGTAGCGCACCTGTCCTGCGCGCTGCTCAAAAATGCGACAATTTTATTTTCTGAAAAAACGTCCGCTTTTTTTTTGAGCGTGAAATTGCCATGACGGCCCTTTAAACGGACAAGTGACTGCATTTATACGCGGTATATGAATGAAGCCAGTAGGAATTCAAGTAGGCAGTGATCGCCTTTGCCATCACCGACCTGGGAAGGCTCGGAAGCAGGAGATGAAAAATCCTCCTATTTGGCCCACCCTACTGCGATGGTAAAGTGACGACATTCACATCTTGACTTTCCCGTGTAAATCACCATGCTGAGACCAGCGATTGGCCTCGGTGTCCAGCGAGGATAACCATGATTACTGTGGTTTGCTGTCTCTATCCTGCCCAGTCACCCCCCCCCCCCAATAAAAAAAATAAGTGGGAAATCCATATTCTTTGGTTCTTTCGGTAAAGTCACGTAGGTAGAAAAATAAAATAAAATACATATTTCATCAAATCTTTTTTTATATATTTTTTATTTTTCTAAAATGAAATCACTATTTTATTTTATTTTTCTGCCACGTAGGTAGAAAAATAAAATGTCTGCATTCACGAAAGCTTCAAATCAAGATTGGGTAATCCATAATAGAGGTTTTGGGGTTAGATTGTGTAAATATATAAATGTGTCGTTAAAACCCACCACCACCCGACACAGCCAACCATTAAGGGTTGTCACTTGAACAGAACGTGGCCAATTCGTCACTAATACAGCACACCGGTGTGTTGGAGAGCCAAGCCACAACATTTACAACCTGAGTACGACGTTTGGCCATTAATTACAACTAATTACAACTAGCTTCATCATTACTGGCGAAACAGGTTGTAAATGTTGTGGCTTGGCTCTCCAACACACCGGTGTTGCTGTACGAGTGACGAATTGGCCACGTTCTGTTTACGTGACAACCCTTACTAGTTGGCTGTGTCGGGTGGTGGCGGGTTTAAACGACACATTTATATATTTGCGCGATCTAACCCAAAAACCTCTATTATGGATGATATTGGTCGCTAAAGCTTACGTGTTAAAATGGGTAATAATGAATTTTCCTCGGGTAAAGTCACGCGACGTGTAAATACATGATCCCACCACACCCTAAGAGAGATATTTCAATGAGACGCTTTGGCGCATCTTCGTTACTCGCATGCCACGTGAAAAGCCAGACAACGGTCGCTCCGCCGGGAAATTGCCGGCCCCCTCTCGGCGACGTTTCTGGCCATCGGTTGTCTGCGCCTCCGTCTCACGGCCCGCGTGCTCACGCAGGAACAGGTTATGCACTCGTCTAGACAAAAACAAGTACACGTGGTATTTTGACCTATTGGTGGTGCAGCATGCCACAACGGTCCTCGTAAAGCAGTCCAAAATCTAAATGTGAACTGACATTTGTCTCCGGACTGCTTCGACATCACGATAAACGGATGTTTCTCGTGACCGGGGGTTGCGAAAATAAATAAATAAATATTGGGGAAATAAATAATTGTTGCGATAAAAATGCTTTTTTGTATCCCGCACACCAACGATGTAGCGCCTCTGGTTGATGGGAAGTCGAGCCCAAAGTAGCCTGGGGCTTACAGCTTCCCATACCTCACCGCCATGCTCCCACTCCCCCTTCATTCTTTTGTTCGGAAGAACAGCCACTCTCTGTTGTTTGGCAGTCTCCTGCCTCGAGAAGAGGACTTTCCATCCCTCATGGTGGCAGGAGCCAGAGCCGGTCCACCGGACCTCTGGAATACCACAGAGATCCAGGCGGTATAGGTCCAGCTCCCGACAGAGGAGTGGCAGCCTCTCCTTCGCAGTCAGCGTTCGAACATTCTACGTGGCTACACGTAGTGGTTTTTGTTGTTTCTGGAGGAGCCCCGAGTGTAAGGATTCAGTCTCCTGGCTCCGCCAAATGGGGTTTGGCCAGTACACGTCATAAACGCCTATCCCCCCGGGGCCTCCGGCACAAACTTATTAATTACAATTTTCAGTCGCAGTTTGGTGGTAATTGATTGAAGGTGGAGGGGTTACCAGCCCCTCGTACCCATCCAGATCTCCCATTTGGCCGCTGTGGTGGCTACAAACGCCATGAGGGGTAAGGTCAATTTAAATTGGCCCTCCCCCCACAGCACTGCCCACCACAGCGTTGCCGTCCGGCACGAGGAGGTAGGGGCTTGTTTTTGCCGGACACACACACACATACACACATTATTGATCATAGGAGCTTATAGTCTCGGAGAATGAAAAAAACGGAAAGGCTCTACGTTATCGACTCAGGACTGTACTCTATATAAGTTAAAGTCCCTTTGGATGGACAGCACCAGGTAGATTATATGGAAGTGCTCCTTTCTTTATCAACATGCCACGGTACTCTGTCAGCATTAAAACCTCACTGGACAGCACACACCCACCCACCGACGCATCGACCAACAAATAACCCACCTACTCACCGACCCATCCACCAACAAACCACTCACCCACCGACCCATCCATCAACAAACCACCCACCCAGCAACAAATTAAGCACCCACTCACTGAGCCATCCACCCACCTACCCACCCACCGACGCACCCGAGGGCTTTTTTCGAGTCTTTTTCATTGGAGAGGGGCTCTAGACATGGGCATTGTTGTGCTCACAGATTTGACAAGGTCACTCTTGAGGTCCAAATTGAATGAACCGAATGAAACATTCACACGAATATACAATCGTTGATGTTTGGCCGGTAAAAGTTTAAAAGTGCATCACAGTCACATAAAAGCCACGCCAGAGTTGTTGTGGTCAGCGTGCTCTGCAACGTTCACACTTGCCGCCCGTGTATCGAGAGTCCCATTTTAATGTGCAATTTTATTGAGGGCCTGTGTGTAGAGTTGGTGTGGTCTCGGACTATTTTTGCTGTTGTTTTTCTGCCTTGCCCAAGCTTGGAAATTAATGTACTTTTGCAATTTAAACTTATATACTTTATATATATATATTATTTAGCTATTTGTGCGTCTCTTTACTTATGTGGACATACGTGAAAAAGAGCTTTATATCTCATCGTATTTCTACAGAATAAATATTCGGCGTCTGTGTCTGGCCAAGAGGGATCATTCCGTGAGGGGTTTGTCCACTTGACATTCACGAACGTGATCATAAAGAGAGAACCGCCATGAGGCACATGAATACATGAACTAGTGTGGAATTACATTATATATGTATTGTATGCAAAACAGTTGAGGCCTGTGATATTGAAATGAAATGAAGACTTCCATGTGTTCGTCTATTTTTAAAACAGTCACCCCTGTTAATATTTACCAAATTAACGTCTCATGTTCTTTACTCCAACCCACAAGGACAAGTGGTGAGTCATAGGTGAAGTTTCGTGCCACTGTGCAGAGTGTACAAATGGGAAAGAGTGAAGGCATGTCACCTCTTCTGCATCATCATCATGATGGCCAGCCAAGGTAAATATATCAAGTCGTCCTGCCATCTCTCTTGGTCCTGCTGTGCAACAATCATTCTGTTGCTCCATCTCCGTGGTGGGTGACCTCTCGGTATGCTCGCTTCGTTCATAGTCTCGACCACGAGGTCATCGTCCATTTTAGCGACGCGTCCTGCCCAAGCCTGCTCGCTAACGTTTCCTAACCGTCTGCATGATGCCTCCAGTTTGTGTCTGTTTTCAATATCACGTGTCCTTCTCTTGTTGTCTTTCAGTGTAATTCCAAGAATTAATTTCTCCATTCTTCTTTGCACTCTTTCGCTGCTTTTGCCCCATTACTCAATCTGCATGTGTCTGATCCACGAGTCGGAGCAGGTCATGTGCACTGATTGAAAACTTTCTTCTATAGGAAAAATTGGTAAATTGGTACATAACACGTGAGATATAACCTGGGCAGTTCTTGAAGGTGCATCAGGATCAACCGAGTAAATAAAAGAGGTGGATGATTGAAAGCCTAAACTTAATAGTGAACAGCAATACAAATACATATATTTTCGCGGTCGTGCTGTATATTGTAAAATCACTCATTAATCGGCTGAAAACATTTTTCTATGTAGAGGTCTGCAGAGCTTGTGCAATTGTTGGTGCCTCTCTCACCGCTTTGCTTGCCGTCCAGCTTGTCTGTGGTGAGATGCAATTTGCATGAAAGGCGACGCTATCTGAAACTAAACACGATCATTCTCTGACACGTATTCGGGTAAATTTCGATTTAAAGCTTTCGTGACTGCAGGGATTCATCTTCTTGGTTTTATTTTTATTGTTTTTATTATTGTATTACTTCCCTTCTACGTGACTTTACCGAAAGAACCAAGAAGACGTCTTCGGGTGTTTGCCGCGCGTCTTTGGCACGACGTCTGACGTTGCGTTCTAAACGCGTTGGCAGCTTCTTCAGGAACTGAACTGAGCGGCTCGCATTTCTCATCTTTTTCAAAGAGCGATGTGAATGTGCACATGCACCAATATGCAACATGAGAGTATGTAATATTGCCTAATTTGTGGATCCTCCTGCATACGAAATGGATATTTGCTTTCATTTGGAATTCAGTAAAGCCAAGTGAGATGAACGTTAAACGAGACAGACCAACCCTTGTGAATACCGCCATCAATTGGCAATTGAATCACAAACGAAGTGAATGCAATTGAAACACGAAATACGAGAATATCGGGTCTGCTAAGTTGCTGGAGCTGTAACATTTTCCTTCGAGCCTAAGGCAGTGACTTTTATTAATATGTATTGTCTGGTGTGTACGGTGCTTTTCTCAGACCTTCCCTGTGATCTTTATATATTTTCTCCATCAGCCCCACAGTTAAAGATTACATGACTCGATTCCAAGATGGTCATGACACATCACAGATACTATTACTTTCGCCAATTTCTCTCCACTTTCCTCCCGCTTTCATGTCTCCCCACCGATCTTTTTGATGCGATCTCTTAGAGATAAATTGGCACTGTCGCATACAAACGGCCTGACGTACTGTACATCATCATGATCGTCGGCCTTCATCAATCCGTTGCTATATGAAGGCCTCCGGAGCTGCCACCATCTCTCGCGATGCGTAACTCCACCTAACATTCGCACATGAGCGGATTTAATTGCTCCATCTCCTCGGTGGACATCCTCTCGAAAGCATTCCATACCTTGGTAGCCACACCATCTTTATTCTTGATAACAATGAAGATGATGATAAAAATCCAAATTTTTTTTTTTTGTCCTGCACAATATTTCAGAGACGTAAATGACCGTGACTCTGGCATCGTCCCCTTTAGCGATGTCTCCTGCCCAAGATCTTTGACAGTCACTACGATGTCATTGACTTGTGTATCGTTCACAAGTCTACGCGTTCCTTCCCTCCATCTCTCACACACACATATTATACGTTAAACCTGTGCAATCCTCGTCAAATTGCGTTCCGCGCGTTGGCAGAAAAAGAAAATTCAACAAAAAAGACTCCACTCACCCTGACATCTGTTTCTCCATGCCCTTTCTGTTTTTTTTTTAATAAAATAAATTCAATGCAACATTTACACGCACATATTTCACTGTTTGACGTGATGTCTAGCATGACAGCACACTTTTGCATAGTCACAACCGCCGTGTTGCAGTGTAAATTGATAAGTAATGAGTTGCTTTGAGACCTGGGGAAATAAAATGATTTGGAGATGTCTCTAAATTGCCTGTCTTGGCACTCCAGAGACTCTCACTGCTTGCTAATGTGGCTATGATAATTTAAAATTATGTGTCACTTAGGGGTGTTTTCCTAAAATTATAATAAAAACCTTGAAATATGATCCGAGTAGGGATCCCGTATAATTGCCCAAAGAGGTTTCTCTCTCCTAGTTTTAATTTAAATGTTCTTGTAATTGCCCCTTTGCATGATGTTTTCCAGAATGGTTCAGGTAAACCGGCATAACGATGCCATTCTGATACACATTTCCATAGCGCTATGCCACAGCTAAAACAACTATCATCACCATTACCATCCATGTTCAGTCCACTGCTGGATGAAAGCCTATACAAAATGTGTCGGTCATGAGGGTTAGGTGACCATACATCACCACTCTGGCCCAGTGTTGGCTTGTGAAGTAGTGTGCCAAGAACCAGTTCAGATACTACTCATCACCGATGTTAACCATGGCCGTTTAACTCTGGTGGCCTGGTTTGTGTTCAGTGCGCTAAGAGGCCGTACATGAATGACGTCAAGCGATTTTGGACGATTTTTTACCCCCCCCCCCTGCGTCACACGGCGTCACAGAAAGTCAGACCCCCCCCTCAAATATTACGTCATAAAGCTCTGCCCCCCACCCCCGAAAAAATATAAAACATGCTACAAATCGCTTTAAACTATTGTCATTGTAGTGCGTATGTAATGTGGCGCTGCACTTTGATGTTGTAGGAGAAAACATGTATTAAAAAGTCTATTTAATTAAGTAGAACGTGTTGTCTATATTTATTTAAAGTTGCGCATTTTGATGTAACGTCACATTTCTCAACCCCCCCCCCCCCTCGTCACACATCGTCACAAATGTCTGACCCCCCCCCCCCCTAGGTGCGTGACGTCATTTATGGACGGCCCCTAACCTCTGTGCTACGGTTCGCCCTGCTATAACAATAACAATAATGATGATAAGACTCGTCCTGATCACTTGGAGAGGGCTGCCCGTGATGGATGCATCTCAAGAATTCTAACACGAGGAAGTAAAATAAAGTATAAATATATTTTATATATATTTTATATCAACAATGCATTGTTGTGGTGCTGTGGTGCAAATGGAAAAGCCTTGTCAAACGATGATTTCGGGGCAATCTGGTCTGTGTTGACACTGAAAGAAAATGTGGTAATGCGAAGTGGCAGAAGATGTTCCTGTCTTTGGGGGATCGTTTCTGCTGACTCGTAACGTCTAAGAGGTGATCGCTGCACGCACTTTTTGTTTGCTGGCAGAACAAACAATATGAGGAATTTCTCCCTGGGGAATGTAAACGCTCTCTTTGTTTCAGCACTTTCCTCTTGTTATGATAATGCAAATAATGATAAAAGTAAGTACTATTTTGTGTTCAAGCACTTTTTCTATAATCCATCATCATCATCGTCACGAGCCATGGTCAATCGACTGTTGATGGAGGAGTCCCGCAACCACTGGCCAGCCCAGCCATGGTGGCTACGTATGGTGCAAAAGAAGTTTAACATACGTACAAACACCTCTCGCAATCCAATTCGCTCGGATTATTGTATTTAATAATCCTGTGCACAATCTTATTTTAGTAAGGTTACCCTTCTATTCATTAAACATACACGTTGTTATAGGTTGTGTTTTACCAGCGATTGAAGAGGTGTTGCTCCTTGGTTTGTTTAAGACCGAAAATCAGTCCACCTACCTGGTATATTTCTGGCAGTTGATATTCATTCAACGCATGCTCCGATTTAATGCGAATATCTGAAATGCTTTGCTTTGTTGTTTTGACAGTTGTGAGCCAGCAATACGTCTCACTTTAAGCTATAAAGGCACCACAGGCTGCTTTAAGGAAAACAGGCCCTGGGATAGCTTTTGTTGACGTATGATTATTGTTTTAAATTATGTTCATGTGTTGTTTGTTAACGTTTGCGCAATGAGCCTCAAGATTTGTGGCATTTAAACTGTCCTCGTAGAGCGCGAGGCGAGGCATCATGCGCGTTACAAACATCTGGTTTTGTCTCTGCAGGCTGCTGGATTGGCTGTATGTAAGCTTCATATTTTCCAGCTGACAGACCACCGTAAAACAAACACTGTGCACTCAATACAGCGACAGAAAAAAAAAATCACGTCATTAGAAAGAATTGTAGGTCACTGAGAATTTAGTGGGAAAAAAAAGTTATTTCATTTTCAAGAGAGGCAGTCTGCAGGGTAATGACATCAATTCTCACGGGACTAGTAAATGGCATGCAAAACCGTGATGGATGTTTACTTCCCAAAGCCAGGAGGATATGAACAATATCATGTTTGCCTTACTCCCTACACACACGTATTGTGTGTGCTTCCCCATTGGGAAGCGGTGTCGCAGTGGCTAGTTGCGCTACTCTACAAACTCGGCGACCTGAGTTCGATTCCTGCTCATGGTAAAAAAATCAGCGATGACTATTTTTCCCCTAGGTTGACTCAGCCTTAAATGATTACCTGGTGCAGTGTGTACAGGTGTTCTGTACAGAGCCTATTGCGTAAACATGCAGAGTTACCGTAGGCCTATGGCTCGGGTGTTACATTGAGTGCTTGCATGTACCCAAGTGGGTTTTTACAACAAATATACACCTCCGATGTGTGTATGCGTTACACCGCAACGTCGTTCGGAATTTTTTTCCGACGTTTACCTCCACGAAGAAGCTCCCATTAAAGGGAGTGAAACGTCGGACACCAGGCGTGTCGGACAACACTCGTTGGCTCAGCTCGCACGGCGTGAAATCTACGCGGAGAGTTTTTACAACGAATCCTTACATATCGCACGCGCGAATCGATGACGTCGCCTACAGGGGGAATAAATACATAGCACAAATGTAATTATTGAAATGAAACACGTACACCTCACTCTTTTCCAGCCCCTTGGGAGAAGAAGCCTCCAGCAAAGTGAGGGGTGAGTGTTGGAGAGGTGCCGTGCAACATTAGCTCAGCGTCTCCGCTGAGATGAGCAGAATTGTAAGTGCGCCGAGTTAATTTCTGGCAGAGCACAAGTACCTCTTGTTATTAGTATGAAGAGTAATGTGCTGAATGTTGGATCGTTCGGAGAACTGTGTTCACACTTGCATAATGGTTCTATCTGTTCGGTATTAGCTATGATATGATCCGTACATGTATGCGCTGGTATATGTAAATGCGATCAATGAAATGGCTCTGTTTTAATGTAATATCTTGATTTGAAGCTTTCGTGACTGCAGGAATCCATACTCTTTGGTTCTTTCGGTAAAGTCACGTAGGTATAGAATAAAATAAATCACGACGTTTCGGGCGCAACACAAGCGTCCGTCATCAGGTGGGAAAGCATGGTCTGCTGCTGAGGCAGACTGTTTTAAAAGGTTTGAAATGATGACGGACGCTTGTGTTGCGCCCGAAACGTCGTGATTTATTTTATTTTATACCTACGTCAAATTAATGTCAACGTTATATTTTGTCGTTATTTTTTAAGTGAATAAGAACGTAAATACATTATAAATGTTTCATACATGTAACTTAAAACCCAGAAATGACTGTTTCCAATGATGGTAAATGTAGTTGACAGTAAACAACACAGCAACAAAACGCTTTGCGTTAAGTACCAGGGCTTATTCATCAATAGCAATGTTAACGAAACAGCTGTTCTGAAATGAGCTCATGCAACGTTGTCACATTTATTAAAATGAAACGGTATTGATCCTTGGAAAAATGTATATCAAAGGCGATAAATGTGACAATGTAGAATAACCGCACAACTGAATTTAATCTCTTGCATTGTAATAGAATCTTCAGTAACACATATAATCAATATGGGACCAATAACTTATTTGATGCGCATACTCAAGATATGTGTGTCCCATTGTCTTGATATTCCCTGCTCACCGTTGCTTGACTCTTTTCTATAATATCACGTCAGCTATTTGGCTGAAAGCTTTCTTCCCTTGAGCAATCCATGTACAACAATGAACGCATAAGTACCTGTTTACAAATACACAAACAGTGCTTTCACACACCAACATTCTGCCTCCACGCGCTGAGTGAGACCGAGCAATTTAGACTCTCGCCGGATGCCTTGCCAACGGAGATTCTGAAAATTGAATGCTCTACCTGATAAAAATTCACCTTTCTGGCAAACGCAAAGCTCCGGCTTTTTTGTCGTTTCGCCGACAGCCAGATGCCTTCAACTCTAATTTGAGAAACTGGCTCAGAGGTCCGAGGTCCAAGTGTCTCATTGTGTATGTACAGCATACATGTGTATGTAGAGAACATGCGTGTTCTGTTATTTACAAATTCGAAACTAAAGAGAATTTGAACATGCTTCGAATTCATCGCAGTGCAGTTTTTTTTCTATTGTTCATATCACAAACGCAGGTTGACAGCGGAGCAACATTAACGAGTTTCGATATCCGTTTTCGGTCAAAAATAAAAACCTACTTACACTTCCGCAAAAACAACAAATAAATGTAAACACATTTTCTGCTCATGTTGCTCATCTCTTTTTTTATACAGTAAAAACCTTGGATTGCGAGTAACTTGGTCTGCGAGTGTTTTGCAAGACGAGCACATTTTTTAAAATAAATATTAATTTGATAAACGAGCGAAGTCTTGCAATACGAGTAGTACGTGCATACGCTTTGTCTGCCGAGCGTCACGTGATCACAACTGATATACGAGTGCTTTGGATTACAAACACGTTTCCGGAACGAATTATGCTCGCGATTCAAGGTTTTACTGTACCATGAATGCTGCTCAGAGAGCCAACGGGATTGGCTGGCTGGATGATGATGATGATTATGATGATCTCACAGCTGGTGGGTTTTGAGAGTTGCACATCGGATGGATGTGGTGTATCGACATTTTTTTTAAACATCGTGTACAACCATTTACTCTTGCCCTGGACACGCTCCGAGTGAATTGCTCAGAATTATGAATGATGTATTTTGTTTAAAGTGGCATTGTGAATGTTATATGAGGCGTCAATGATGCTTAATTGCAATCTAACAGTTGTGTGAAAAAAAAAGTTAATAGTGCTTTTCATTAATAATGCAGTAGTGATATATGTTACATTAATGCAGCAATTAAACTTTGCGTAATGGTCCAAAAGACTTTATTGCTAACAAAGTCCATTTTTAATGGATGCATTAATAAATTGATGCATTTTTTTTACGTGGTAATAAAAGTTGTAGCCCGACTGCAGCTATTACATGCTTCTTGTTGCAGAGTCTCGTGAGCTGAAACGCAAACAAAACCTTGGCAGAGCTCTGTGCGTTTCGTTTGACATCCGAGGCAACTTGCGGAAATCGGTGGGCGCTAGGGATCACGAGGTATGAACGGGACCCCAGCGAGGATGTGGAGCGACGATGAGCCCTGAAGAGGTGGCAGCAGCTTAGAGGAACTGCCTCCCTCCCCCTCCCCTCTCGCCCCTCCTCCCTCCTCCTCCTCCTTTCGTACAGCTGATGCAGATGCAGGGCAACAACCACAATTTCACATTCAGGTGGCCAATGCCAGATGCACCGCGTCAGGAGGAGTGGAGTGTGTCATCATGGCTTTGATGTCTCCTTCGTGTGTTTTGAATCGGACATTGCGTCGTTAGACGTTGTGCGGTCTGTTCTCGGCGAACACAGTCGCACACAATTGGAGAGTTAAATTTCGATTTAAAGCTTTCGTGACTGCAGGGATTCATCTTCTTGGTTCTTTCGGTAAAGTCACGTAGAAGGGAAATAATAAAATAAAATAAACATAATAAAACACAATTCTCACGACGTTTCGGCCACAACGCAAGCAGCCGTCCTCAGGTGAAGAACAGGTCTGTCGGAAAGACAGCGTCTGAATGACTGCTTGCGTTGTGGCCGCAACGTCGTGAGAATTGTGTTTTATTATGTTTTATTATTATTATTTTATTATTTCCCTTCTACGTGACTTTACCGAAAGAACCAAGAAGATGAATTGGAGAGTTTTCCATTTTCCATTTGTGCATCGGGCATCCGCTGGTTTGCGTGGATGCGGTTTAGGGTGGACCATGAGCTTCGTGGACGATCAAACCCAGGGACCTTTCTGCGTCGGGTCTTTCACAAGCAATGACAATGGCTGATGGCGATGAAAATGTTAATGTGCATTGCCAATATATCGCCGTGCAGCGAAAATGACCGCGAGTTTAATTAACTTTACTGCCATCGGAGTTATTATTCCTCGGATGTGTAAGGTGGTGCCGTCCAGATTATATTATATATTTATTTAAAAGGATCCTTTAATCCTCCTGCCAGCAATTACATCTGTGCCGTTACGCCTTGTTTGGGAAATACTCTGTAATCCTTGCCACTCATTTGCATGTACATGAAAGCTCGGTCCACACTCTCTCGCCTTCCAAGTGAGATTTTTTTTTTGTTGCTCAGAAAAAAACACGTTGTAAGGGGCCCTACACGAAGCCCTGTAATTACATCGTATAATAGATGGACCGCTGCTCTTATCACGACCTTTGGCTTTGCAGCGGTTTCACTAATCCAAAATGCTGACATGTTTGTAACCATCTGCGTATTTACAGGTTACGGTGGCTACGGGTAGAGATTTGTTGCCATCTGCCCCGAAACAAAACGAAACAGATGAATTGATGAAAGACAAAACACATTACGAGGTCAAGTGAGCTAACAGATGTTGTCTCTACTACTGGGTTAAGAATAGCCGTTTTTTGGTATCATATGCGGCGGACGTCGATAAATAAAACACCAACGTAGCACAGAACTGTACTGACCCTGCTAAAGGTCATATCGGTAAAGGCGCAGCTGTGTAAACATCTTGGTCACACCAGCGCTGCTGGAAAGGCCTCCACTCGAGTGAGAAATAGCCAGCCTGTCTCCCACGCTGTCCAGACATCTTTGAAAAAAGTTCGACACGTGACCTGCTGATAGATTAACTGCGGTGGACCCATCTATGATTGAAACAAAACTTGACCCATTCATTGTTTTAACTGCTGTGCTGGGAGACCAAGAGTGCAGTGTGCTAACTGTTGCTTTGTTGTAGTGCCCATACGAAACGCGGAGCAAGTCTTAAGCGTAGCAGTTTTAATGCAGCAAAAACACATTCGACGAACCCCAAGCAGATTTCACAGAAGTCATATCGCTCTGATGAAAATCAGCAGAGAGCAGAACAAAGCACAACAACATTAATTTGTTGGCATTGCATGAAGCTGCTACAAGCTTGGGTTCTGTAATATAGTAGATGTGTGTGTGTGTGCACGACCAGGCTGCTGGGCATTTAGAACGCTGCAAATCGGTTGTACAAAACTCTGTGCGGACGATGCAACAATTTTATTATAATAATAATCATTATTACTTACATGATTTTGCCACTCCGCTGCTGGATAAATGCCTCCGAGGACAATGATGCTCACGGGGGCTATTTGACCACGTGTGGTTCTGGATGTTATATCGCTTGCTACCAGTCTGAGCCATGGCCAAGCATTGAACTAAGGTCGCCGAGTGAGCGAGCGCGAACCACTGTGTCGCCGCTCCACTCTGTGGATATAAAATAACCTTTATTTCACTTGTTGGGAGAGGAATTATGCAAACGAGTTCGCAAATACCAGCGAGGCATTATTTGATAAGACCGATTGCTTGCGTTTTGATGAAAGGTCGCCTGTCAAAACAATGACTGGCATTAAGCTGATTAAAAAAAGAAATACTCTGTGCTATGAATACCACAAATACCTATTATGCAACAGGTACCCAATCGCTATGACTTCACGCAGCAGGAATCGGTGGCAGCTCCAGGCTCCAGTTCTAAGAAAGATATAAACGCCACCTCGGATTTGTTTGTTTTTCCAGTCTCGAGTGATGCAGTTAAAGTTACTGAGTGACGACAATGTGATGAAGATGGTCATGTCTATGCGCCGCTTCTCGGTGGCAGCCCCAACAGTCTGGAACGATATCCATCTGCACATTCGCAGCATCACCTCAATCGCCTCCTTCAAGAGACACTTAAAAACTCACCTCTACAATCATGCTTTCGAGCGACTCTGAACTTGGCTCCGCGCCTCTGAGTTTCGGTCACTACGTCTGCAAATTTGCGCGCGTTACAAATTGAACTTTTATTATTATTATGAGATGTCACCATGGCCAAAGCCGTTGGTGCAATCGCACCTCGCCAATGCGTTTTACCCTCTCCCAGATCCCACAGCTGCTGCACGGGAGACGCGTGACCTCCACGATTTGCCCTGTCAAGTCTCCCACCATCTACCCTGAAGGTCTTTCTCTTCCCCATTGTCGTTGGACTCGTGGAGACAACTCCGACAGCTGCCTCGGCAATCGGCCCTCATCCACCCTGCGCACGTTGTCCGACCCAGCGCCGCCGTCTTTGGCCCAAACACACCGACGACGTATTATTGGTTCTTTCGGTAAAGTCACGTAGAAGGGAAACAATACAATAATAAAAATATAAAACAATACAATTCTCAAAATGTATTGTTTCCCTTCTACGTGACTTTACCGAAAGAACCAAGAATATGAATCCCTGAAAGTCACGAAAGCTTTAAATCAAAATTTACACCGACGACGCTTACCTGCCAAGACCTCTGCATTGCTTATCTTGCCTTGCCATGAAATTCCCACCATCGGTCTTCAGGCAACTTGTGCTCAAATGCCAACAACTTGTGTTTTTTTTCTTTTCTCTCGACCTGCTTGGTTATAATTCAAAGTGATGGTGGTAAATTAAAGACAATTTTCGCTAAACTGCAATGCAAGATCCCCTGACATCGAGTCTTAAGAACGAGTGATGCTTGTTTAAGATAAATAAATTATGTTATTAATTACATCAGCGCTTTCTCTAGCAGATGGGCTCATGCAGTCCATCAGTCCGAGCAGCTTCCCAGCAGAACCGGTTTGATGGGAGCCCATCGCTGGGACATGAATCACCACACACTTCCATTGTCTCTCCACTGCTGGATGACGGGCTCCGCACTCCGCCCATCTCGCTCCCGCACATGAGCTGAACTCGTGCCTCCATCTGCACGGTGGTGGCCAACCGTCCAATGAAATCCACCCGCGCTCGTAAAAGCACCCGAGGTTGGAAAACCTGGAGATGGAGTTTACTTCCTCCTCAAGGCCCGGTGCCACGGATGGACAACTCGCCAAAATAGTAACGTTCACAATCGTAGGCGGCGTAGTCCAGCGGTCAGCGTACTCTTTGCTAATAGATGGGAATGTAACCTTTCCTAATCGACACATTGCTCTTCGCAGCAGAGGTGCGTACGCGCAATTAGCACAAATATCTCAACACATTTGTCAATAATAATGTGACCTTATGAGCAAAAGCATCGTATAAATGTTAGTCTTTTTAAGGCAGTGTTATTGCTACTGATTGTGAGCAGGTTTAATTTAGATACAGTAAACCTCTCATGGTTGTGTTTATTTGCTGGGCCTGTGCTCAGCAAGCGTGGTAAAAAGTAAAAAATAAAATTCATCAATGAGCCAGCTTGAAAAGTGGATGTCGAAATCTCGCTACCACCTAGTAATTGCTGCTATGAGGAATTAATAAAGCGCCCTATTGAGGGGGTGTGGGGGGGGGGTGTAAAGGCCTTTCAGAAATGGTGGAATTATGCGTGGTGAAGAGGCCAGTGTAAGGCAGCGTTGTGGCCTGAAGCCAAAACGTAAAAATTGCCTTCAGAAAATTCCAAAAGTTAAATCAAGTCGCCGGTGTGTGTAATTACGCTTAGCCTTGTCGCCCTTGATAACATAAAGAGTAGATCTCTATTTTGTTTCACAGCCGATTCATGCAAATAACCTTGAATCAACGACATTGTTACAACAATAATAACCCCTTCATTCATTACTTTACTTAAAACATCTTAATATACAGAGGGCCACAGAGCCGGCTCACCGCCCGGCTGCCTTTCAGTTTGTCTGTGGTTCTTCGGCGATTGTGAGGTGCAATTTGCACGAACGATAACGCAATATTAATCTAAATGTTATTATCATTAAATGTCTCACTAGCACAGCAACCGTTGCGGTGGTTCGCTTATTACATTGACATGCTAATCTCTCACAATACAATGGCCACCTCCACAGCTGCGTCATCGTGGAGGTAGCTCAGCTCTCCGATCTTACATTCACATGCAAATTCCATCTCGAGCCCCACCCACTTACCCTTGGGCTACACCCATCTCAAACCTACCTAACATCCTGCTTCAGCAGCTCTCCCGCTATATTTTTCACCTGATGACGATTTGCTTGTTTTGCGATCGAAACGTCGTGATATTTTTTAAAATTATTTTTCTATCCACGTGGCATTACCGAAAGACCCAAATAATATTAAATCCTGCAGTCACGAAAGCTTTAAGTCAAGATTATATGTAACATTTAGATGGTAGCATAGTTTGTTAGTCCCGGTCTTAACCATGGCCAGCATCAGTGGGCAAGTGATGTCTGAACTTGCGCCAACCCGCACTGGCCAGCATGGTGAAGTATGGCAAAAACAAAACCCCCGTTGCCGACAGTATAGGATGACCTTCATCCAGCAGTGCATTGACAAATGGCTGTAAATGGCTACCATTATAAACTTTCCAGGCGAATTATTACATTTCAGGATGGTTGTGGTTTGGGGAGGCCTTCATCCAGCAGTGAGTTGACCGTGGCTAAAGAAAAACCCAAGATGACAATACCAGAGTAAACAGACTGAAGAATAAATGGGAAAAAAAGTAAAGATGTTCTATTTAAATAGAACGGACAACCTTTCCCAACAAATACAGAAGACACGCTAATTAGGCTTCCCCATGAGCGTAATTTTGGGAGCATTATTACACCTGCTTAGATGAAGAAAGCTACATTTAATTGATTTAATTAGCCGCTTTTGTGTGCTGAAAGTGTATTTAATTATGAAATATTAAAACGCAGAAAATAATTAGGATACACCGTTGATGTGGTTATTATTTTCAAGATTTACATTACACAGCGTGATAAGTGATGTATTAGGGTCTCAAAACATCTGCAATAAACTAGTTTATGCCTTCTTCATTGCTTTTGGGGCAGAACAAGAGAGCTGTCTCTTCATCCCTCTCCATTAGCAGAGACGCTTTAGGGAATGACCGGAGAGGGATTCAGAGTGAGGGGGGGGGCACACAGTAGTCACGTGTTTACGGGAGGCTTGAGGTGATTTCGATGCATAGATATACACAGCTGTGAATATTACAAGAATTGTCTTGCATTCTCCAGCTCAACTTTCACCATGATAAGCACTCCAGCTGGAACACATTTATCTATGCATGTCTTGTAACAAGGAATAATAATAATAATACAGCTCCAAAGTTGGCATGCTTACACAAGTGCAACTGGAGCACATTAATCTTGAAAGCCTTGCCTGCAGGCCGATGGATTAATCATTCCATTCTTTCAACAATTAAACAAGCCCCTAACGTTCTCATTTATATTCATTCCAACAGGGCAATTCCCCAAAGCAGGGAAAAATAATATATATTTTTGTTCAATAACGCGAACATTAAATAACAAAATGGTGCAAGCGTGTGCAATGTCTTCGACAAAATCATACCGAATGCGCCTGACCGTGATGGACATAATGAGCCAGGGAGAGTCAAGCGTGGTTAGCACGTGGATAGGTGCATACCAGGTTTGGTTGGCATGTCGCTGTGAGGCCTGTCAGTTGCCAGTAGATGCCTGTAAAGCAGTCGGCTTGGTCTAAATCAGAATCAGAAAGGGTTTTATTCACCATGAAAGTTTGCACAGACAAGGAATATACTATGGCAGGAAGGTGCATACATTCAACATGTAGGAATCTTAAAACTTAAATAAGTGGTATACAGTCTAACTATACTAAAATTACAAAGTCTAACTAATACTAAGGGGCTATTGTAAAATTTTGAATAAGTATACAATATAAAATGTAAACTAGCCGTAATATACAAGTGCAACTGGAGATATATTTGGTTCACTTAGAGGCGTGTATTTTGCTTGTGAATCGAATCTATCTGTGTGTGTAGGTCTCAATGTGTTTACGATCACGTGTGGGTTTTCTCCACGGAGTCCGGGTTCCATCCACAAGCCAAACACTCAGTTACCGAAGTGGTCAAACGTCCCTGTGCGGGTCACCCCTTAAAAATATTCTCGGGACTCAGTGACGTTTTTATGGTACAAACACTGGCATTATTATTAATAATATTGTATGTAGGTAGCTAACCGTGCTAATCGGAGGTGAAGCGGGGGAAGGACAACAAACTTAACACAATTAAACCGATGTTTTATTGCGTGATTCTAAAAGACCATCACATGGCACGACACAAGACATCATGCAATATTAATACTTTGAGGTCACGTGGGAACCGTTCAGATGCAACTTCTGTTTTTTTTTTCAAAGGAGATCTGGGATGAAGTAGGAATTTAAACACGTGACTTGCCCGAGCCGTCGTACGCTACAGGGAATTAATTATTCAGCATTGATTTAGGTTTATGCAATATTTTCGATTTCTCACATGACAGAGTTGGTTTTGTTTTTGCTCTGGTTTCTATTCGCTTCATTGCTTTACTCTTTTGTTTGTTTGTTTTGTTTTTGTCATGCCGATGGCCCAGGTCACTCTGGCAAATGAGACTCTATCGTGGTCTCTTGAGTCCTCGCCTGGTTAAACAAGGTAAACTCAAACAAGGTAAACTTGACTCAACTTTCACTTGCCCGCCAAACAAACTCTAGCCCACTGAGTCGGCATGCCGACGTAAAATACGCGCATGCACGCGTGCACACAAACAAAAGACAAAGACGCCTCATATAGCCTTAACCGACTTTTGGGACAAGTGCTGTTAGCTAGCACCTATGAAGGCGGGAACAACACACGATGGGGTGAGTGGCCAGCACCACGCCCAGCCGCATTTGTCTCCCCAGCGGCGATATTTAAACATTGCACCAGATACTCAATTGAGGCTGAGTGACCTATGGGAGGCTCAGAAGCGGTTCAGATAATCGCCACTGGTGTTGGGTCGCCGGGTTCGTAGCACCAAGCGCTAACCGTTGCACCGCCGCTCCACACACACCCATGCATACACACGCGTGTCACACATCCATTTGTTGTTCCCACGCTTCATCATAACATTCCAACTTAATTCAGAGCAGGGTGCCTCGCGTTGCACGAATATGCTGTGATCACCAGCCACTTGACCTCTGCTTGATGTGCCATGCACATTGTGGTTGTTGCTAATTTAAAGAAGCTTAGTGCTACTGCTGTCGAGATCTGGCCCGAGCCGGCATCTGGGGCACAGGGTAAATAGCTAAAACAAATTACATGCCCCTTTCCCACGGGCCATACCAGGCCACCAGTGTGTGATTAGTGTTGCCATACACACGCGCACAAGCACGCACACAGAAACAGCCAGTTCCGTTAATACATTAATTTTATATTTGTCCAACAGTATATGCAAACTAGGAAAAAAAAATGCCCATGCTGCAGCCAAATTATATGCCAAATTAAATACAGCCTTCATTTAAACCGGGTGATATTCTACACATTTTCTTTTGCGATGGAGACTTGGGACATGTGCGAAAAAACTATCAACGTGACCTCGTGCATTGTTGCGTGTCTGTGATCAAATCTCGGCCGTCGTATGTCAATTGTCTTGCGACGTTACTGCCCATATGTGTGCCACTAAGCCCTGCATGGGGCTTCTAACTTGTTGATGCATATAATAGCACGGGCCCTTGGTATTACTCGAGTTGTTCATTATTAATGTGTGGATAATCTTCTCAGCTGGTATCATGAGCCTGATAATGGGTATAAGATGATGATAGATTCTTGTGAACAATGCCAGAGCAGTTTTATTGTCCTCTTTTTATCAGATGATTGACTCCCAATCAATTCCTGGATCAATTTCAAGGTCCCACTGCACGTCTTCATGATCATCCATGGACTTGCCTCGCCTGCCTCTCCCCTTCTGATCTCACTCCACTCTGGCTCCACTCTTTGCTCCAGGAACCAAACATTTCTGTCAAAGCACCCAGTCAACCTTCGCTCAGTGGCTCTTACCCAGCCCACTCTTGCTAATGAGACTATATCCTGGTCTATTGAGTTATCACCTGGTTCTACAAATTCAATTTTAAACTTGAACTCCTCTGCTACTCTCATAGTCTGGAACTCCTTTCTCTCAACCACCCACGTTGTCAATTCCCTGCCATTATCCAAGTGCACACTCAAGACCTTACATTTGCCCTCTACTTTGAATTCTTCTCTCTATTAAATAATTATGTCCACTGTTACTGGATAGAAAATGTAGACGCGGTTGCATTTATACTCTAGATAAATGCTAGTTGTTTTGTATAGACAGTGGGTCATTCTAATTGCCCAGAGCATCGCGGTGAAGAAAATCGAACTTTTAAAGTTGGTGGCAAGTCCCATTAATGCTAGGCTAGGTATTCCTGTAACGAATGCAAATAAACGTATGCATGAATTGATGGAATGCTTCGAATGAAACTGGGAGACATTAACAGGGATATATTGATCAGAAAAAAACATGCAAATTGTACACATCAATTTGACTGTTCCGGAAAGTATTTGAACAGGATACATTACAAGAAGGAATATGACCAGTGGGTGAGACCGTCATTGGAATGGCAGCCAAAGTAGAACACACCCCTGGGAGTAAGGAAGACCACCACCGCCACCAAGATGGAGTGATGAGATCAGCTCGTGCGTGTCGGCAAGATGGATTGCGGCAATGCAGGACCGCGAGGGATGGTGGCATAGTGATTAGGTTTCATCCCGCAATGGTTAGATCATCACTGCTGCCACTGCTGAGGTTACTCTTCTCCCCCTTGGTGGCGTGGACTCTACTCAGGGTCACTCCGGTTTGTCCCTCTACATTTCGAATTAACGTGCGCTTAGAGTTTTTGGCTGCTATACTTTTTCCGGTGATAAGCCACTTCTTTGGGCTATCATTTGTGGCAACCTCGCCTCTGAAAAAGAGCTGTATAGCTCAGTGGGCCTTAACTGGTTAAATAAAAAAAATATTTACAGAACTATATATCGTAGAATAGATTTCATAGACAACCGTGGACTGTACGATGTTAGCTATGCTATCTAATCATGCCAGGGTAAATATGTGTCTGCGTGTAAACCATTCCTATAGATGACCAAATATTAAGTTGAGTTCACATTTATTTTCTTTAAATCAGGTGGAAACTCAAGAGACCAGGATGAGTCTCATTTGAAAGAGTGAAAGAGGTCACCAAAATGAGAAGTGCAAAACAAATAATAAGGAGTACAACAATGAATCAAATAGAAATCAGCACAAATATAACCACGTCACACGAGAAAATAAAATCCATATTGCTCAAACATAAATGCAATGTGTTATTAACCGCTCAATTATTGATTGATTACAAATCACACTGGCTAATCACATTCCCTTGTGCATTTTTTTTTCAGATTACTGGGTGACTCTCTGGTGGATGGAAGTTCCTTTTTGGAGAGAAAAATAAGAGTGGGGCTGTAAGTCTGCCAGTATATTGTGTACACACTCAAGCAAGCTTTCAAATGGCCCCTCGATCTGTCACAGGCATGAAGTCAATTGATTGTACATGCTGATAATTCCACAGCCCAATTCGTATATGTTCTGTAGCTGCTTTTTTGTTGCATTAACTTAAAAGCGAAATAATTCGTGTTCGACAGAATTATACATGGTTTATTTTTTGTTGAATTATTTTAATCCCTTTTTTATCCGCTATGAATAACGGGCAATGCATTTTTTAAATTAAAAGTAGCAAGGAACAAAATGTTACGGCGTTGTTATTTATGCATGTGCATGCGCGTGACACATTAAAGTCGAAGCTTTTCTTAATGTCAGATTTACACTTTGTACACCCGGTGTGCTGTGAGCACGGCATGCGTGAGGCAGTTTTAGCATAGTTCTTCAGCTGCGAATTCTCATCATTACACTACGCGGCCGATTGGTTAAGAACGTCAAGGTTATTAAAATGGTTGGTTTGAAAATCATTTTTCTTGAATCACAAAATGTCAAATATTCCCGTTGTCTGCGTTCCACGGAATTCATAAGCGTGTCCACACGCCGCCTTCTCAGCATTGAATTGTGTTCATCGTTTCGCTGCTTGTGCTATGCAGTTGTGGGCTATGCATTAATTTACATGCATCTATCAAATTAAGAGGGATGCACACATTAGCAGGGACAGGTTTGGCAACACCATTGGAACCTCCTTTGCCAGTAGCAAAATATGATCATTGATTTTTTACCCTTTTATCTGGCAACAAAACTGACACCTTTTTTACAAGGAGTCATGTTTACATTGACCACAATACCTGCAGTCGGAATGCAAATAAAAAACACAACTCTGATAATGTATGCACTGTCCTTTAAGTTGATTGGTCCACTTCCGAGACAGCTTTCCTTAGAGCCTAGTCTCACATGGTGTTGGACCAGATGACGCCTTTTGATGCCTTTTGGCGTCATCTGGTCCAACACCATGTGAGACTAGGCTCTAAAGAAAGCTGTCTCGGGTGTGGACCAATCATTCTCAAGGACAGTGCATACATTATCAGAGTTGTGTTATTTTTTTGCATTCCGATTGCAGGTATTGTGATCAATGCAAACATGACTCCTTGTAAAAAAGATGTCAGTTTTGTTGCCAGATAAAAGGGTAAAAAAACAACGATCAGGTTTGGCAGCATTTTACAGTGAATGCGATTCAACCTCCGGGTTGAGACAAGTTTATTTCCCTCTGTTGTGGGGATGCTTTGGGGAGGCCTTCAACCAGCAGTGGATAGATCATGACTGGTTATGAATGTTTCTAAAAGCTGATTGTAAAAAAAATTAACCATTCTCAGAATCATCTTCTTAGGTTTTTTCGGTAAAGTCACGTGACTTTACCGAAAAAACCTAAGAAGATGATTCCTTGCAGTCACGAAAGCTTCAAATCCATTCTCAGAATGTTTGTCAATTTATTTTCTGGATGAAGGCCTCCCCACGTAATCTTTAGAAACATGCATTGGGATTATTTAGATTATTTTGTTGCTATAAATGTCCAAATGATAAGCCACTTTGTTAGGCTATGATTTGTGGCAAGGTCGCGTCTGAAAAACAAGTTAATACCTCAGTGGGCTTTGCCTGGTAGGACGGGGATTGTTTAGTTTTTAGTCGTATGTGTTTGAGAAATGTATTTACCTTTCTTGCACCTTGCACTCCTATCATGTTTAAGTATTGTTTGTTGTTGTAACGTTCTTACACGCCCCTATTGGACATATGTGAAAAAGAGCTTTATAGTTCATCGGATTCCTCCAGTATAAATATTTGATATTGATTCTGATGTCAGTCATGGGGGTTGTTTGACTATACATTACCACGCTGGTGTTTTTGTGGCTTGGTAAAGTGAGGAGGATTGGAACAAGTATACAGACATCACTCGCGGCTGATGTGAGCCTTTGCCAGGATTTTAACTTGCTGATGTTTACACCTCACACCAGCTACTCGTTTAAGGCTGAGTGGGGCCCAGGAACCGGTTCAGACATTCGTCACCGATGTTGGCCGTGAGCGGGAATTGAGCTTGAGTCTGTGAGTTAAACTCATTTGTAAATCTTGATTTGAAGCTTTCGTGACTGCAGGAATCCATACTCTTTGGTTCTTTCGGTAAAGTCACGTAGGTAGATATAACATAAAACAAATGACGACGTTTCGATCGCAACACAAGCAAATCCTCATCAGGTGGAACAACCACATTTGTAAATGTAATATTACTAAATACGATATCAATTCCATCACTTCACTTTGAAGCTCGCCTTCACACTGAGTAGACTTTGACACTGATCAGAATCACACGTGGTTTAATCGAGCAGCTCATCGATCGTTGAAGCCGATAATTGCAGAAGTTGGCGAGTGAGTCACCGCTGATGAAAATCGGCTCTTATGATGTCGCCGATATGAATCGCGAAACGGAGGCTTGACATCGAGAATGAGAATGTTGCTTGTTCTCCACGCACACAACACACACAACAACAACTAGACAAAACAGACCGCGGCAGATCGAGAGAGTGTGGCGGTGAACGATAAGACGATTTATTTTCAGACAGAATGTATCTTGTTGTGTTTTCGCTGTAGATCTTAACGACAGATTCCAGTAAAAGGAAGAAAGAGATCCAGAAACGGCGAAGCACTTGCGAGGCATGATTGGAGCGAGTGCTGCGCGATGGGGAACACAGACGTTGCCAAGGGGACGATCTCTGCGACTGACGGATGATGTCGCAGCGTAGTCGGTGCTTCCTGTAATCAAGGTGTCAGCCTTCAATTGGATGCGACGCTGGATCAGGTCTCATTAATTTGCTCCAAAAAAAGGGGCAGGGGGGGAGATGGACGAAGAGAGCCCGGGGGTAAAATGCGTCATCATTAAAACGTGTGCGCATAAAAAAACACACAGAGAGGATGCCTTTCGTTGTTTTTAAATGCGTAAGTGCACGGCGTTTCCAACGAAGGGATTTGTTGAAGCCGCTTTGTTGTTTCGCGGTACACACTGGTGGCACGGATTGCAATACAATGTTTGATTAATTTATTAATTAAGAGCGACGTTTACAATTATTTCACGTACCAATGTTCAAGCAAAACACTTGTGTGCGTCGTGTATTGGTGGTGGTCATAGAGGGGATTGGCTTACGTTGGAATTATCGCCCTTTAAAACAAACCAACAAACAAACATCATACACGCATACATTTCAATTTAAAGCTTTCGTGACTGCAAGGATTCATCTTCTTGGTTCTTTCGGCGTTGTGGCCGAAACGTCGTGAGAATTATTTTATCATGTTTTATTTTTTATTATTTTATTACTTCCCTTCACGACGTTTCGGCGTTGTGGTCGAAACGTCGTGAGAATTATTTTATTATGTTTTATTTTTTATTATTTTATTACTTCCCTTCTACGTGACTTTACCGAAAGAACCAAGAAGATCATACACGCATCTTTCATCTATTTGAGCCTGTGCAGATTCCCCAACACATTTCGGCGCGAGCATTTATCGGGCGTACGTCGCTTCTCGTGCCGAGATGCGCGGGCGTGCGCGCCGCCGCAGTCACGTGGCGGTACCGTGGGCACGCGCACGCACGCGCACGCGCGCGCCCCCCTTGTAACCGCGTGCACGCGCGCGTGTGGTCATGGTAACGGCGCGTGTGAGTGAGCGGCTGGGCAACCCCCCCCCCCCCACACAAACACCCACGGCCCCGCTATGCCTGGGGTGGGGGGCTTCAACGCCGCCGCTGACCGTTCAAAGGGGGTGAAGAGATTTTCAATATATATAAAGGTGCAGCCCTGCAATTTCTCACAATCTCCACTCAAACCAACACCACTGGTTGGTGGGAGTCGTAGGACGTCCACGAAAGGGAGTTTGTCGAGAACTCTGAAGACGTCTTCAAATAGGTTGTTAATACCCACACTTTGAATGTGTCTTATGTTGAACTTCTTTCGCACCGTACATAACCAAACATGCTAATCAGAGGTGCGGGTGGAAGGACAACAAACTAAACACAAAAAACTGTTGTAAAGAAAAGAGTTTGAAATCTAGATTTAAAAGTGCATAGCTCCAGTGGCTTTCGAACAGGGGAAGAGCTTTCCAGATGGCTGCAGGGGCACATCTGAAAGTGCATGATGCAGTGATCATCTTGTCGACTAAATGTGGATAAATCAAGATTCCGATTCTGGTGTGCCCATGTGTCCTACTGAGCGCACATAGGCTGGGAGATTTAATTCACTTGTAGTGAGTTCAACTGAGTCGCAGACGTACTCTTTGGAGGGAACACATTTATAACACCAACACACGGGGTAACTGCCCCTTAACAGAATAACAACCTGTGGTGGTGACCACCAGGCTAACTACGCTAATCACACCGCAACTAGCTACAACGGACCGTACCCCAGCGTGGGTCCCGGTCCACGTGTTGGAGACTCGATAGGACGTAGAGCGTAGACGAAGGTTACTTCAGGATGAACAACAACGCCGACTCCTCTGGGGGACCCGGCTTATATCCTCTGCGGCGTGGCCGGCTCCGCCCCTTGGCCACGCCCACCTTCCAGAATCCTCGAGCAGGATCTCGACCCTGACCACGTGACCACCCTTAGTCGCAACTTGGGGCCCCTGTATAGACTTAACCGGTCACGTGTCCTCTGGGGTCAACCAGAGTGCCACGGCCTATAGTTACCCCATTCCTGTGGCCGGTACTCCCACATCCTATCCTGTAGGGGCCGGCACTGCACGCCGAGCGTGGTGCCATCCAGCGCTCTCGATCAGTGCTCACCGTGCCTCTCTCGGGCCGGCACCACACAGTGATATCCCGCGATGTCACTACACACTTATTATTTTAAATTGTTGCAGAATCGAATTGAACCCGTGTGCTAAACATTACACCACGGTAGCATCTCGCTGTTCAAAACCGAAGACATCTTTCCCTAAGTGGGGCTGAAGGTGGAGCGGTGGCTCAGTGGTTAGCACACCGCTATGGACCTGATGACCTGAGTTTATTTTCTTCCCAGCCGCAGCAAAAATAAGTGGTGAGTGGCTTCTCAACAAGTTATGGCTGCCTCTACAATGCCTTTTTTTATTGCCGCAACACCTCTCCATTAAGTTTTAAGATATCCCACCACTTCACTTTATGTCTGTACCTTTGCTGCCGACATCTGGGCATTACATTGCCAACCATCGCAACTTCCTCTTCATGATAAAAGTTTCACGCTCTTGTTTAGTTCTGTTTGGAACTATCAATTGGCTTGCCCTATTATTCTGTGCAATTGCTGTCATCCTCTGCATTAAAATGCCAGAAGCTTGCTTTGTAGTTGCTCTGCAAAACATTCAGCTCTCTGACCCATGCAGTTACACAAACATTTCTCCTGCCTCAACTCTAAACAATAAAACTGAGCTCTCTACATTTCACGAGCGGTTTGTGTATTCCACTAAACCTCGACACATTCCTTAACCTACTCACGGTATCATTCACATCCCTGCCTAAATACCACAGCGTCCGAATGACAAAGTTGCATGGAACCCATCCATAATCACTGTCACCATTGATTGTCGTTTATACAGATGCTCGCGTTAAGACCCCAGTGTCCAGCCTCAGGGCCCATCACTACCAAAAACTGCAATGCCCCCCAGCCAAAGTACACACTTAGAAAACAAACAAAATATGCATATATAATATATTTCACAAAGAAGCATGTATGCATTGCAAAGAATAAAAAAAGACAATAAAATCATAGAGCCGATGTTTTGGCTGACAGAATATCGTTGGCATGACAGTTTTTGGGAGAATTATGCATTAACCTTTCACCTTAATGTCTTAGAAGAAATGTCAGCCAAATGTCTGCTGCATTGCTAATCTAACTCAAACAAATTGCACCCAGTTGGCAAAATGATTTAAAATATAGCTATGGTCCAAATGCATGTAAAAAAAAATATGTTGGCACATTTCATTGGGGTGGAATCACTGTGACCTTTCCCTTCGACCTTTGGAAGAAAAAAACAGGAACCAATTTCTCGATATCATAATTCTTAGAATTTCACTGCAAAAAATTTTGCCAGGTTTTTCAACCTGATATAGCAAGTACCTTACACACATGCACAGACCAGACAATTGCATAATATTCTTCACCTGTGAGGGAAGAGATTGCCAATTGATGGAATGCTACAATGGTACTTAATGCAGTCGAGTTTGAAATGATTAATGTCCGTGGCACCTATAGGACCACACATTTTTTATGCAATGCACAAGTACAGCTTTCTAGGAGACCCAGTGACAGATCCACGTGTAGAAGCAATGAGTAAAATAATGTGCCCTTATTAGCTGGCCTAAACACGACTGCAGATTGTTTGCTTCTTTGCATAAATATCCAGGGGACACAAATGTCACGGAGAGAACGCCGTTCAATGATAGAAACTCATTTGATATGTTAACAGACTGTTGCAGTTGCGGTAACGCTACAACAATACGAACTTCTATTTTTCGTTTTTAATTACCCCACAGACTCTCTTCGGGATCCTCCTTATGAGTCCACCCCGAACAACACACTGTGAATACAGCATTTGAAAAAAAACGTTGATTTATTTTGACGCCATGCAAATAGCATCCGTTCGCTGGCACGTTTTCAGAGTTTTTTGTTGTTGTTTCACTTGCATATGTATTACGTTATTGGGTGCCCATCTGTTGAGAGGGTGTGAGCTCTCTTGAACAGAATTTCAAGGAGGGCCACGTGGGCTTTCGGACACAATTTGAGGCCACTCGAACGTGGCTTTAATCGAACCACTGCAGGTGCAGCCAAATCCACTGAGATCAGACAAGACCCAAGAGTAACACTCGGGCAGTGTTTTGTTCTTCTCGCTTCCTTAAGGTTGCATTTTCCATATCCCGTGATATTTAATGTGGGTATAGAATTTAATTTATCGTGGCGTAACAGTTAACGCACCTCGATCACATTCAAACTCCTGGCACGACATCAATGGGAAAGTTTCTTAAACAACGCCTGCCCCCCCTCCCCCCGCAGTCCCACTCCTCCATCCCGTCTGTCCGCCCAGCATGATAAACTGGTACATCACAGTACCGCTTCCAAGAAACATGGCCAGCGTGTAGAAGGTTAATAATAATAATGATACATTTGAGAATTTGGTATTCGCCGCCATTATTATGGCGGAAGGCTATCGTGAAGGCGCCGAGATTTCGTGGACGCAGTCGGCTTCCGTTTGGCAGTAGGGGGCGATGTTGCCGATTGTGGAATCCCAGTTGAGTGTTTCTTTCAAATTAGAACCGTGACACCGGCACAACATTCACCTATTCCCTCCGAAAACACTTTCTTAAGAGGGGCTCCCTCGGAAGACAACCCTCTTGGAAGCCCTTCCTCTGCCAGCAGTGATATGACCAAGACATTTCAGCGCCCCACCGTTGCATGTTTGTGATTTTTTTCGCATTGCACGGCTTCCGTGCGCCGGCTTTGCGCACGAGCGCGCCGAGTTTTGTTTCGCAGCAGACACCGACGGCTCTCATTAAAGCGAAAGCTATTTAAACTTTGTTCCCTTTCCAAAAACCGCAAACTTTGTGCTGGGTTTTCATGCCGTGTCGCGTTTAGCCGCGTGTAGGCGTCAATCATGGGAAGCCATGTGAAATAACTCGTTTAAAAGTGCATAGCTCTCTCACTGGAAAGTAACAACAACACACAAACAAAACTTCCACCTGCCTTTATTCATTTCCAGGGAGGAAAGTAGTTTATTTTGCCCTGCGGCGTTAAAAAACAAAGAAATGAATAATTAATTGACGCATAGCCAGTGCTGGAACTTGACATTGGCAAAGCTCAATTTTATACTTTTAATATTAACCGATGTGTTTTTTTGTTATTGTTGTTGCATTTGATATCCCTCCTAATTGTATTCATATTGTTGCTGTTGGTGTTACGTAATTTAATGAGGACTCTTGCAGCGAGCAGTGTATCGCCATGTGCCAGAGATCGGCACCACAAGATGACATCACAGAGCGCGCTTGTCAACGCCGCTTCATTAGGCCCCTCTATCCACACCAGAGCCACGCTTTGTAGCACCGTGAAGTGATCGCCCCGTCGCATTTGCAATGAAGCCAACATTTGTTAAAGTCTCAGATCTGGAATAAACCAATTTGGTGACTGAACTCGGAGACGTGGGAACCGACTCACTCCAATCACGGTCGTCTACCGAGATTCGAACCCATGACCTCAGCAGTTCTGGCTCAGCGCTGCCCCCTGAGTGGCTCAGCTGCCTCTGACAAGCACGCTTATTGTGTGTCTGTGCGAGTGCTAGGAGCATACCGACTATCGTATCATTATGCGGCGAGCCAAGCTCCCTGAGTTTGATTCCAGGTCCATGGCTATCTTTGTTTCTAGGATTATCTGAACCAGTTCTGTCCCCCTACCCCACCCCCCCCCCCCCAGATCAATTCAACCTAAAAAGAGTAATCTTGATTTGAAGCTTTCGTGACTGCAGGAATCCATACTCTTTGGTTCCTTCGGTAAAGTCACGTAGCTATAAAATAAAATAAATCACGACGTGTCGGGCGCAACACAAGCGTCCATCATCAGGTGGGAAAGCATGGTCTGCTGCTGAGGCAGACTGTGTTAAAAGAGTAGTTTAACACGTAGCCAGTGTGGTGACTAAACATCCGCATTGGGGATACGAAGGCGGCCGGGCGGGCATGGTGCTGGTCACACCACCAGCTCGTGCATCATGTCGCACCTCCCATTAACACGGTTGGCTATGCACGGCGCGAAAGAAGTCCAACATACATCCGTGTCGACCTTGATGGGTGCTCGCTAACAGCCCTCGCCCCAACATTCTATTCGAGGCGACACGAGGGATGTCTGCCTATGTTGACCGTGCATGCGGGGAGTGCAGCCGTGGAGGTAATTGCTACACTGCGCTATAATAGCGACGATGGTCCCAGTGCCAAACGGGGCTTTGAACATCGTGCAGGCTTCCCCAAGCTTGACCCTCCCAGACGCTAATAACCAACCGCTGCAATATATCTACATAAGGAGGCGAAAAAGACAGCGGGAGACGCGTGATGCTGGCCAGAACCATCCCCTTGAGGGTCTTGCCAGCCTTTAAAGGTGCTCAGTCGAAACCCGTGAAGCTAAACAGGGCGTCTTTGGCGTTTTGATGCAGTATGTGGCTCTTTTTGTTCTGCCGAATAGAAAGAAGGGACGCGTTTTGATGTTTGGCTGGTGTGCTTACTTCAAGGGGGGCAGAACATTCCTTTCGGTAGGATAGTCTGCGGGTCAAAGCGTATTAACATCTTTCATTTTCGCTTCTTGAAGAAAAGTAGTTTTTCCTTCTTAAACGTATATTAAACTATGTATTTATACAGTGAAGGGAAATAAAATAAAATGATACAGAAACTCTAAGCCAGCATTCAGGATATATATATTATTTCATTTGAACTGTTTTCAATGACTGCTTCAGGTACCTATGCAGGACACACAGTGGGAATAGTGTACATCCATTGTCAATCCACTGCTGGATGAAGGATATCAAGGATTCCCCCATGCCGTGTTGATAACGGTAATTGGCTATACTTGACCACGATGGTCAGTGTAGATTGGCGAACGGGAGGGCGGAGGGGGGAGCCAAACCGGTTAAGACATCACCCACCGTGGGTGGTGGTGGCCACCGCTGGTTAAACAAACTCGGGCTACCAAGGTCACATAGCGCAGCGTGCTCACCGCTGTGCCAACGTCCCCAATGCCAGTGTGCAGTCTATGAAACGGGCATTAGTTTCGCGAATACTTGCATTTTTGTTTCTTTCCCGCGAGGATATATTCTTGCAAAGTCGATCGTTCGACTGGTTTATGCGCGGTGGGGGTAAAGTGTGGCCATTGCCCCACCTTTTTCAAGACGTCTGACCCTCGTGGAAGACGTAGGCCAAGAAACCATCGAGAGGAGCCCTCGGTCGTTCTCACCAGTTAGAGGTCGTTCCGACAGCAGTGGCGTGAGCAAGCAATCACGGGCCCTCCACCTTTGCATTTGCCTCCGATATATTTAAAGCGATGTCTTTTGACGACAAATGAACGAAAGAACACGTTCGATTTCCAATCGTCGTGGGTGTGACAGGTCGACAGTACGATTGCACGCCGAACACCGTGCGTTCGTGGCCACCAAGTCGCAATGCCTGATGGTAAAAGGGCTGTGAGATTACGTCTGCGATGTTCCCCCTTCAACGTAGCCTCGTGTCCATTCGTTGCCCCCCCGCCCCCCCCATCGCGCGCATTCCATTCATGTGCGACGAAACGTAACGCTTTCTCGCGTGCGCGCGCGTGAATCACGCGCATCTGCAAATGCATCGCGCTCGTCAGCTTACTGCGGTGCACTTCGCGTCATCATTGGTTCACCTGCGCAAAAAAATGTACTGACGTTACGGCAGCGGTAATGTTTGTTGCGTTCAGCGGACGGTCATTTAAATGACGAACAAAAAAAATGTCAAAAATTAAATACCTTTCCCGGAATGAAACGCAAGCAAATGTTCGGCTTTTTTCTGTAAATGTAATCATTGCAACAAAAATATATAATACCGAATTGAAGTCAAAACACAAAGGCGCGCGCATATTAATCACGCGGTGAGTACACTGCTGAATGGAGGGAGGATCTGCCATTCCGGTCTCGTCTCATGTAACAATCGATATCACCTCGGCATACGAAATGCTCTCGCGATTCCATCTGCACGGTGGTCATCCTTTCGTGCACGTTCTCTCCTACGGCTGACATTCCTCTGCAGGTTTCTTCCATCCGCCGCTATCCCTTCGAGCGAAGTGCGCCGCTCAAGGCAACTTAACTTCCCTAGCAGTCGATACGGTGCCTCCCGGCGCGTTTGCTTTGTGTTCATCCGTGTTCCTCTTGTTCTCTCTCTCTCTCTCGCGCGGGGTATCCTTCGTTGCACCTCCGCAATGAATTCCCGCACAAGTTGTACAATTCTGTTCACGGAGAAGGCGTTTTTGTTCCATCTTGCTCTCTAAGGCCAACCAACAACCATTTGCCATTCATCAATATCCCCTTTCCCTGCGATTGGGGATTGGAAGCTGCATGCACATTACAATGATAGAAAATACAATAAGCATGCAAATGCGATTCAGTGAATAGTCAGCAACATGTCTTTTGTTCACACTTCACTTGTGTTTATTTCATTAAACCCAAGGCCGAGTATTCTATAATGGCATTGTCGGTGAATGCCGATACGTTTTAGTGGCACACATCATTTAACACTGGGACTCCTTCACAACACAGCCATCGCGCTGGTCAGATAAGGCTAGGGTGGGGGGAACTTATAATGGCGAGGTCATCACCGCCTCGAAAAAATAAAATAAACCCCCGCCGAATGCCAATTTCCTTCTGCTTCCTGCGCCGAAAAAATAAAATAACACGCATTTCCCCAGTTTTTCATTTCACACCCAGTGTGACAGCTGATTGTAGCATTAGATTTATGTGAAAATTTTCACACGCGCGCTAAGTAATGGGATTGTTTTTTCCACAATGCGAGTACCCCCCCCCCCCACTGAGTATGCGAAGGATTCTTTATGCATGTAATGCACCCCGTGCAAGGCCAATCTGCTCAGGGCAAGCCAGGCATCAGTCACCTTAACGTTAGACATCCTTCTGTGCACAGACAAAAGTGCAGCCCTGCATTTGCTTGCTCACGCGAGCCCCCTATAGAGCCTGTGTTTGGCCTATTCTTTCACACTGGCCAGCCGCCTTGAAAGAGGTGTGAGTAATCAACACTTTACCCCACCACATACAACCTGCTGATCGACTAACCTTTCTCTATCCATTTATTCTGTGAGGTCGGCAGAGGCATTTGAACCATTGTTTCCACTGCCACACAATTGAGATTAAACTAGACGACCTCTGGATCGCAAATCCAGAATGATAACCATTACACCATGGCATCATCCCCTAGTTATGTGCACACTGAATTGATTTACAAAAAAAAATCGTTCGTAACCTT
Source organism: Lampetra fluviatilis (assembly GCF_964198595.1). Classification (NCBI taxonomy): domain Eukaryota; kingdom Metazoa; phylum Chordata; class Hyperoartia; order Petromyzontiformes; family Petromyzontidae; genus Lampetra; species Lampetra fluviatilis. The sequence continues at coordinate 32,196,529 of NC_136277.1, read as the reverse complement.
TTGCTCAATGAATCCTCCAGGAGCTGCATCAGACATTGGGGCTGTTTTACCATACTTCACCATGTTGGTCGGTGGGTGTGGATAAGTTCTCACCACTCTCTCCAAAAGCCTTGTACGCTATCGTGTCCTACAAAGGTTCCATCCTGGGCCCTGCTGCTCGTCTCAACGTTGACCGCCACATCTCTGCCGATGGCACGGAGCTGCACCGTCACATAGCGAAGCCACGATCTGGACCTCAGCGTCCACTCGCCCGCCCTGCCTTGACACGGGTCCCATCGCTGTTTGGCGCCAAATCTTTTCCGGCGAATGGTGGGCAAAAAAAAACTAAATAACTCTTCGTCGGCAAAAAAAGGTCACAGCACAGTAAAGACTCCAGTTTGAGCGGGTACATTTATTTTGCGCTGTAAGGGTTTTTTTTTCAACGCACAAAAGGCGTAAGCGCACAAGAATGAGCTGGGACATTGCATGAGCGGATATACTTTTCAAGCAAATCTTGCACTCGTAAAAGTGAATGTGAAAACATGATAACAGCATGGTACTTTCCTGTCAGAACCCACGCTTTACAATTTGTGAAAATACGACACGTGTATTTTCTTGTACGAAGGAAAGATTTTGGAACAAAGGATAAAAAAGTGCAACAACAAAAAAAACTGGACAAGTGTATGCTCGGGATTACATTTATAGAGACAGAATGAAAAGAACAATGGAACAGAGAATAAGTTCATGTTTGAGAGATAATAATTTCGACTGCGAAATGAAGTAAGTGCCCTTGGGCGGAAGACATTGCTAGAAGGGTTGGTGGTGGTTGATCGAGACTCAAGACAGAGGGGTAGTCAATGAATGAATGCAGCACACCGAACATGACATCCACCGTGGAGACGGAGTGTTGAAATTGGCTCGCGTGCAGGCGCTAGATATGGATGTGTTGCATTGCAAGACCCCGAGGGATGGATTACAGCTTGCGGAGGTCTTCATCCAGCAGTGGACTGACCATGGCTGCTGATAATAACGATTAGCACGGTTGGCTACGTATGATGTGAAACAAGTTCAACATACATGATCAAAAGTTGTCTAAGCTAATATTTTATTTTAGATATGCATAAAGGCGCCACACACGAGAATGCTGCTCAGGAATAATCACATGCTTAGCAGCGGACAGCGGTGAAAATAGCTGTGTGACTGCGAGAGAGATGGAAGAAAATCAAAGGGTCGTTGACGTCATTGAAATAAATGAATCAGATTACAATAATGCATCAATCAATGCGTGCACTTTGCTGCAAATAGGAAAATGGATCGAATTAAAACCCATCATCGCAAGAGGACCTGCAGCCCAAGACCGCAAGTGCTGAGTGAATTCAGCGAGCACAGAGGGCAAGCATTAGCGGGTGAATTGGAGGCTTATGGGAGCTGATGGGGCTGCTGATGGCAAGCGTGAACGCGATGATGGGGGTTCTGCGGACGCTCCCGCCGCTTCGTAGTAAAGGTGAGGCACGCAGACGTTCGCGTAATAACTTCAGCCCCACTCAACGAAGGGGCACTTCTCTCTTCGACATCACGACCGCTTTTTTTAACAGACATGCCCCGGGCACTCGCACAATGTCCGTTTGTCATTGAGTGACGAACGAACATGCTGGCTTGGGCCAAAACGGAAAATGTGCGACAAAAGTGGTTAAGGTGCTAACAAAATCAATATATATTTTTTAACAAACATTTTAAAGTACACGTTGCGTACATGTTTTAACTGCACTCGGTAAGGCTGTTGTCAAAGTCGGGTGGGCTCTTGCTACTGTGCGGACATCGTACTCGACATTTTTGTGTGTGGCTCACTCTTGGCCTGCTCGTGCAACGCAAGCGTTGGCTCTAGGATGTGTCCTTTGGGCTGTGCCGCACATTCCTAGGCACGGTGTCTGACGTTTCGCTCTTCAATTCTCGAAGAAGCTCCCACCACGCTGAAGCGAAAACGTTGGACATTGCGCCGAACAGCACGCGGCACAACCCCCAAAAACACGTCGGAGAATTGAGCAGCATAGCCACGAAAATCGATGCGGTATTGCTCGTGTTGCCTTGTTGGGCCAAGTGAAGGGAATTGTGTTCAAATACAAGTAATGCCGAGGAACACATACATTGCACGACATTCACCACATTCGCCAATAACACTGTCGTCTCGAAATGAAAATTGTGTGACAGGCAAGGTTGTGGGCAATGTCGCCAAGAAGGCTCATTGCCTGAAATTTCAGCTTATTTTATGTTTGTCCTTTTTAAGGCAGTGCTAATGACGAACGTGTTATTGCTCTTGTTATTATTCGTGCTTGTGCACCGCTACCAATGCAGTATCATCAAACGGTTCGATTGATACATTAATTGAGGGTTGTTTTTCAGATATTAACCTTGCTTCTGCAGATTTCTCACTCCCCTTGTTTATATCCGTCCACCAGAATGGGCGGATTATTTTTGTTGTCCTAATCACACGTGTCCGTCCGTCTGTCCATCTGCCCGTTCATCCGTGTCGTGCAATTTTGTAACCACTGTAACTTGGATGGCAAAAAAAAGATGCACTTATATGCCGGGTTTAAAGAATGATTAATGGGATGGCTGGATGGGGGTGGCGGGAGAGACATGAGGCCCACGATTAACTGATGCCCGTGTAGATTTCTGACCCTCACGCTGCTCATGAGAAATATAATATTGGTGGTTGGTGGAAAATAATTAATGGTTTTAACAGATTAATTTCTTTATAATTTTTAACGGTCATTTTTTTACTGCAAATAAATAAAATTCAAGGGCATTAAAAAAAAACTGTTTGAGCAAAAAATTGCCTCATAGCAGTGCTACATAAACAATGAGGGCGATGATGTGTGGTAAGGTAATTGTTTGGCCAGTCATGAACTGCATCATTATACTGTTGATCATGGTCATCACGGTATCCGAGTGTTTCATTTGGTCTGACCCAATTTCAGTGGAGGCTCCTCTCTGCTTCAGGTGTGTAAATTATTTCTGCCTTCCCCGACCCTCTCGTCTCACTATACTCCACCTAGACGCACTTTCCCCATCAGCAACCCAAGGCCTTCTGTCAAAGACCACAGTCAAACCGCGCTCGGTGGGGGGGGGGGGGTGTCGACCTTTCTCGTCTATTGCCCCCATCGTCTGGGACTTCTTCCCCCCATCCATCCATCCATGATGTTGACTCCCTGCCCCTGTTTAAGTCCAGCTCAATATCTTCCCCTTCTTCTCTGCCTATGACTGACCGCCTCTCTCTGCAAAATAAATAAATACATCAATAAAGGTGCATCCTTTCCCCAGGATGTCAATGTCTCTGGTGTTTTGTCCAACATTTTGACTTGTTGAATTCAGATACCATATAAATCCAAGTGGTGTTGCGTTGCACCCGTTATTCAGCAGACTCTTTTTGTACCAACCGCATTAACCGCAGTGTAGTCCTGGAAACAATATAAACATCGCAGTAAGCAGTGAAGAACCATGCAGTGCATGTGTGCTTGCTATTTTAAGAATTGACTCAGTTTTATGCAGCTGCTAATCGCTGTTATTACGTGTTATTTCTCGAAGGTAGTTTTTTTTAGAGGTTAACGAAATTGTGTGTGTGGGGGGGGGGGCAAAATGATAAAGGCATCAAGATAAGAAAGTTCTGTATTAGCAGAAGCTCGTGTCTGGAGAAATCAGTTTGCATTTGCAAGACAGAGATCAAACCGAGCACATGTCACCCTCGCAAAGAGATCCCAGTGCAATGGGCGAACAGTTCCGTGACAAATTAAAGACGGGTAACAAAATAGAAATAACTGCGGCACGGAAGTGTTCATCTCAGACCATGTTTTGTGTTTTAAAACGAGGTGCGAAGGGGTGGGGACAACACAAAAAACAAGTGCTAAAAGCCTTGACGGATAGTTGGGGGCTCACGCTGTCCACGAAGATTCCAGATCGCGGGCACGCGAACGCGCCCTGCGCCGCACGTGAACCTGGGCAATGTTGTGGGGTCACAGCACCGCCGTAAGTGCCGGCACAAGCGACGGGAGGGTAAATTGCGATAACGGTTCACTCGAATGTGTTCACATTTTGGTTCGCCCTCCCCCCCCCCGAGGCAAATGTTATTGTTTGATTTCGTCTCCTAGGTTTGCCAAAGAGGTCGAATGAAGGCTGCAGATTTTGCGAATTGCCACCAGCGATAATTGCCGTCGCAGTCGGAGTAGACACCAACTAGGGCAGGGGTCGGCAACCTACGGCTCCGGAGCCGCATGCGGCTCTTTACGGGCTGCTTCTTGACGATATGTACGTATGTACATAGATGCATTGCGGCTCTTGAAATACTTAATTTTGTACCGAATTGGAAAGAAATGGCTCTTCTTGTTATTTTGGTTGCCGACCCCTGAACTAGGGAAACGGAAATGAATGCATTTTTATTACCGGATAATGAAGACTGGTTTAAAAAAAGTATTTCGAATTCTCGGTATGGAAATGCTAATTTTACGTTTCCTTGTTGGTCGAGAAAGCTGCTGTGAAAATTTACATTGTAACTATTCCCACGTTGACTGAATTTATATAAGTGTACACTTTATGAGGGAATTCATTAAACATTTAGCAGCCATTCTTAAGATGTGTTTGTTTACAAGGCTCACAGTAAATGAGGTAGAGTCTACATAAATATGTTCTCATTTGGCGTTCTTATAATCGAGGCAGTCCTACGGTTTTTTAAAACTGCCAACTGAACAAAGCTTCATGTGGATTGTGTTCAGTGTGGATGTGTGTGTGTGACATTAGCTCGCTTTGTTGTATGAATGACAGCTGGAGCAGGGCAATCCGATTCTTTCAGGAGTCAATTATTCTACCGGTTATCAGTTAGATTGCCCAACTGATGAGATAGCACGAAAATATCTGGGGGGAAATGTCCTCACCTTTTTTCCCACGTGTGCCACTGGACAAGAAGTGATGGACGCGGCTTGGCGATGTCGTCAGCGTTGATGAGCAGCAGCGTCACGCTGGGCGTGGCTAGTTGGGGTTGCCTGCCTTGATGAGGCAGGATATGGGGACGGCCGCCACTTTTCAAAGAAGGCCCAAATAATCAACCACAAAAAAGCAATCAATTCCAATTCATATTCAAGTAACCGATGCCGCGAGCACTATTGACAATACAGTGTAAACATTCCTCAGAGGTTGTTAGTGTTACACAGTTGTAGAATGTTCATCAAACCAAATATCCTGAGCAGAAGCCAAGATTGTCTTGCCCATTTATTTTAAAACGAATCAATACGTTCCTCGCTACTGCCCTCGCGACTTGCTACCAGCAAGCCTTTGCAATGAAACACCGACTCGCGTGGAAACGCTCCCCAGTGTGTAAATAACGCCAATATTTTCATTGACCCATTTCTTTTGACACTATAGTATATTAACATACAAATCAACTTTCATTGCTTGCCATGAGCATGGCCACCTTGAGGGGGAGGGGGGGGGGTGCAGAGTGAGCAAAATGGTTAATTTGCACCATGCCTCAGAGGATACCACAACGGATCTCTTTTTCCTGTTGTCGCCGTTGTTGTTTTTTTATCATGAATATGGGAGTAGGCAGAGGGCCACGTGGCGTTCTCGCCCAGGTCTCCAGCTCCGTGCCTCCAGGAACCTCTGGGTGGCCCTGACCATGACATGGGTCATAAAATATGCTTTCTTTTTACCACGTCAAACCTGCATGCTAATTCCAACTTATCTAAATCAAAATGAGCATACTCATAACTTACACTGGTCCGTTCGACCAATCCAGTTGGGGTTTCAATGTTTATAAAAAAAAAAAATCCGCACTTCATTAATTGTTTTGTCATATCCCAACGCGAATACGACGCTCATTAACCCCACGTAGATGCGTCCCGGGACGGCAGGTGAATGCCAGATAGACGAGAAGCCCTGGGTGCCCGAGCAGCGCAAGTGGATGGATGGGGGTTGTGGGAGGGAGAGGGCCTCTCTCGGGGGCCACGCTAAATCTGCCTCGCAGTTCCACGGCGGCGCTGCCGCGGGAATGTATAATTTATCCGGGGTTTTGGTCGTTAAGGCGCGAGAAGGCAGGGCACGAGCCGCCTGCCCTGTCGACCTTGTGGCACACGCCCACGCGCCAGCTGCTTCGTCCGTCAGCAACAGCTTTCCCCGGTTTTCTTAAAAAAAAAGCAACAAAAAAAAGCAAAAAAAAAATCCCATTCAATATTAACATTGTTTCCTCTTTTTAAAGCTCCTGTTTTCTCTCTCTTTTTTTGTTGTTGCTACACCACTGGAAACAGTAATAAATGGGTAACATCTCGCTGAGTTGATCGTGTGGTGGGGTAAAATGTGGGTTACTCTCACCCCTTCAAAGTGATCTCGCCAGCGCAGAATAGCAAGGCCAATAATCGCCTTCAGTGGAGTGGAGGCGCCTTCCACCAGGGGTGGTGTGAGCGAGCAATTGCAGGGCTGCACCTTTATTTTTATCAACACCTGAATTCACGTTTGATAGTACTTTGCTTGAAGAGACGTATTGGTGTTTCTTGTTGTTGTTGTTGTTGTTTAAGACGCGGATTCTTTCGTCCTGTTCTCACAGCACTCTCGCTCGTAATTTTGATTAATTTCGGTCCCTGGAATGCTGCCCCTGCGGCATGTTGCACATCTGTGCTTGGAAGTGCGTGCTCATCAAATGTGCTCCGGGAGATCCATCACCCTCCCATTAGTGCCGACACACATTCGGGGACGGGACTGCGGGAAAACGTTCCAGCTTCCTAACGTCATTGGACAAAACCAGCTCGATTGCAAGCGTGGGTGCAATGCTTGTTATTGCTCCGATGAAGGAAAAAAAGATGTGAAATTTGAAGCCGAAGCACAGCTGCGCCCTGATGAAGGGGACAACACAAGGCAACGCTTTCACAGATCTCTCCTTTGATTTAAAGCTCCCGACGCCATTGAGGGAACAATTCTTTGAGGATATTTAGTGCAATAAAGCTGACCGTAAGTGATTTGTACTTAATCCTGCACCATTCAGATCACCTCAGCGTCAACTTTGAGCTTGGCGTCATGCCAAGTTGTCCGAGCCTGCAACCTCGAATCAAGGCCCCATTCTCCCTCATGCATATTCATGAGCTGTAGTTTGCCAACCTAAAAGTGGCTGCACACAGGAATGGAATTGGCTAATTTTGACCTTTCCAGATCAGAGGCTGGCGACGTATCCATACTGGAGGAATCCGATAAGTTCTAGATTTGAAGGTTTCGTGACTGCAAGGAACCATACTCTTTGGTTCTTTCGGTAAAGTCACGTAGGTGAAAAAATAATAGAATAAAAATAATACAATTATTTTTTAACAAATATTTAAAAATCAATAAAATTAAATGTATTTTTCTTTAATTATTTTTATTTTATTATTTTTTCACCTACGTGACTTTACCGAAAGAACCAAAGAGTATGGATCCTTGCAGTCACGAAACCTTCAAACCAAGGTTACAATAACAAATAAGATAAAAACACGATAGGAGTGCAAAGTATAAGAAAGGTAAACAAAAAATAGACACACATGAAACTAAACAATGTTTTATCTTACTAGGTAAAGCCCAACAAAGCGATTTAAAGCTTTCGTGACTGCAAGGATTGGTCTTCTTGGTTTTTTCGGTAAAGTCACGTAGAAGGGAAGTAATAAAATAATAAAAATGAAACATAATAAAACAAATAATTCTCACGACGTTTTGGCTACAACGGCTACAACGCAAGCAGCCGTCTTCAAGTGAAGACGGCTGCTTGCGTTGTAGCCGAAATGTCGTGAGAATTATTTTATTTTATTATGTTTTATTTTTATTATTTTATTACTTCCCTTCTACGTGACTTTACCGAAAGAACCAAGAAGACCCAACAAAGCGGCTTATCAGGTGGAAATTTATAGCGAACATAAATATGTCGATGCATGTTTCTAAATGTGGAGGGAAAAAACCGGAAGACACGGAGAAAAAATCCGACAAATATGCAGGCGACAAGGTCGTGATCGAACGCCCGACCTCCTGCACACCAGGCGAGGAAGATTAGATCCCACCACAGTAGTGCCCCTTAAAAAAAGGTTCCAATTAAATAGTACAAGAATTCACAATCTTGGAAAAGGCAGTAAAAGACAGCAATCCCAGACCACATTTAGACAACACATAGCCCTTCAATAGAATTGTACATGAAAATGTACCTATCGATACATTGTTAAGAATAACATTTACAAATCACATGAGGAAATGTGGCTGTATCCAGCACTAATTTATTTATGGTGCGAGGGGAATGGAGATTTTGCTGCTTCAAGCCCATCTTTTTTTCAGTTTCAGTTTCATTTATTTGGAATATCCCTGTGAGCCATTCGGCTCTTGATTCGGGTGCAACCGCAACAAACAATAAAATTACAAGATACATTTAAAATTTACCGTACGCAAATTTAAACACACCCTACAAAAACAATAACATATTTCAGACAATGTTTGTGCACGTATCATTACGTGTACGCTGCTCTGTGTGTCAATCTACGTCCGAGACACTTTTGCAAACGAGATGGTCCATGTTAGGGAATTTTCTAGGTGAAATATTTTAATTTAAAAAACCCACCAGCCATCTATGTGACTGGGTTCTATGAAATACTGTGATTTCCATTTTCCCATACGTTTTACGAATTTGGTCGATTACAGGATGTTTATAATTAAACAGCAATTTAAAGTTGAAATGGTTGGCAACCTTAAAATACTTTTTTTTATCAGTTTGAGTAGAAGTCAGCATGGTATAGGATTTATCTGCATAATATAGATTATCAAAGCTCCACGAAGTATATCTTTTTAAAGTGATCTTTTATAACATAATAATTATGAGTTCGTGTTAAGCACCCAGCCACTGCGACATATCATCCATCCTACCCGATGGTAAGGGTGTAATGCTACGACAGCTACTTCTAGATAGCTACTTCTATTTTGCAACTTCTAGCAGTTGTGCTGCACATTTGTCTGATGACATCTGATCTTTCATTCTTCACGCCGAACAATTCATTGCCTGAAGAAGCTCCCTGCACGGGAGGAGAAACGTCGGACACCGTGTCATACAACACGTGGTATAACCCAACAACACATCGGAGAGCTAAGCAGCAACTTGCATTGATTGCAAAAGTAAAATGTAAGTACGTTGAAAAGTGTTTAAAAAGAAGATTGTTTTCTTTTTCAACTTCTTGTCAGTGATGTTCGTGAACAATTTATGTGCGTGTGATAGTGGGCGAATGAGTCTGTCATTCTGTAAATCAGTTATGTCTGCCTTGTTGAACATACGATTGATCGATGCATCATTCCACGATTGAGACATGTTTCTATCTGTGTAAATATAGATTTAACAGGTCCGCAAAATGTTGTCTCAACAGCTATGCCACGTGGTCTGGGAGCTTTCCTTATTTTCGTTCTACGTACGGCAGTCTTCACTTGTCACATCTGAAACATCCCCCTCATCATCATCATCCCCCGTCTTTTTTAATATATATACAATGGTCATGTACACAAATTAAAATCTAACAATACAGCACACTTATCGTGTTAGGTCAACACCAGTCATTTATTGCCAGATAGACGCTGTTGTGCCCTGCCTTTGATTATATATATATTTTTTTAATAAAAACACATTTCATTAGGATGACACTGTAGCTGCTAGCTAATTTTCCGTTTGTAATCATAATAGCCCAGCGGTGGCGTCTTTGTTTTTTGGCGAGAAGCAGAAGCCCAGAAGCAGAGCTGGCATAATTTCTCTGATTGGTGTCAAGTGTGGGAGGTCTGGGTAAGAATGGCAGTAATGAAGATCTGTCAAAGACATTTTGTGCAATGCACTCATTCTGGCCAATCACTTGAATCCAGACCGCACTCGGAGTAAAAACAGCAACAAAAACTAGGATTTTGTCAGCCGCAATTGTCCCCTACATTGTAGTAGTGCAAAAAGTCGCATTATTTTCGTTCATATTTGAACATAAACTGAGCCCCAGGGCCTGCTTCCATTCCCTTTCATTTGCTTTTATTTGTCGCTGATGCTCTACATCACCTGCAGTGTCTGATTGTTTTTGTGTTTATATCAGTCCAAAGGCCCATTAGGTACACACTTTAAACAAATGGCCTCTTGCGTTTTATATGCCGTCGGATTTAACAAGTTCTCCTATGTGTTTTTATTGCCTCCGACGTTTCGCTCAACGTTCTGGGAGCTTTTTCATGAAATACAAATTTAAGCTGCAGAAGAATTCAGCTTCCAGCATGCTTAAAAACGCACGGCACAACCCTAACATACACAGCAGAGAGCTGTATGGCACGATCGCAAAAAAAAAACGCTTCGCCGTAGGATTTAACAAGTGCCATTTATGTGCGTGTCGCACTTGCTTACCGTACCACTTTTTTTTAATTAACAATCATTCTAGAACTAAATGTACAGCACATCTCTCCGTCACGGTTAACATCGGATTACGAAGCAGGAAACGTGTCAATGGCCCTCTGGCAGCTTTAAATTGCAGCAATTAAACCTATCAATTTTGGAATCAAATCACTTGACAAGTGATTTATGGCGAATAGTCTATTTTGTTTCATGTTGAAAATGTTTTTTTCCCCAAAGAGAGTTCTAAGCAAGACCATTTTTTTTTCAATTTGCATTGCCTCGTGACACAATCGCTGCGAGAGGCTTATATAGCCTTCGTCGCTGACACTCAAGACACGAGTGGCAGCGTATCAGGCAGAGGTGTGGACTCGAGTCATGTGACTTGGACTCGAGTCAGACTCGAGTCATGAATTTGATGACTTGCGACTCGACTTGGACTTGCATAACAATGACTTTGTCCCACCTATGAGATGTGGACTCGAGTCATGTGACTTGGACTCGATTCAGACTCGAGTCATGAATTTGATGACTTGCGACTCGACTTGGACTTGCATAACAATGACTTTGTCCCACCTATGAGATGTGGACTCGAGTCATGTGACTTGGACTCGAGTCAGACTCGAGTCATGAATTTGATGACTTGCGACTCGACTTGGACTTGCATAACAATGACTTTGTCCCACCTATGAGATGTGGACTCGAGTCATGTGACTTGGACTCGAGTCAGACTCGAGTCATGAATTTGATGACTTGCGACTCGACTTGGACTTGCATAACAATGACTTTGTCCCACCTATGAGATGTGGACTCGAGTCATGTGACTTGGACTCGAGTCAGACTCGAGTCATGAATTTGATGACTTGCGACTCGACTTGGACTTGCATAACAATGACTTTGTCCCACCTCTGGTATCAGGACACGAGCAAGTTCTGGCCAAGGAGGCGAACCTCCTCGCAGTGCAGCCCGCGTGAACTTCGCTGTCGTTATGGATGGACATTTTTTTGTTTGTCGCGGTGAACTGGACGTTAAAGAGCAACCATCTCGATTTGAAGCTTTCGTGACTGCAAGGATTCATATTCTTAGGTTTTTTCGGTAAAGTCACGTAGGTAAAAAATTTAAATTAATTAAAGTAAAATGAAAATAAAATCACCACGTTTCGGAGGCAACACAAGCTTCCGAAACGTCGTGATTTTATTTTTATTTAACTTTTATTAATTTTAAATTTTTACCTACGTGACTTTACCGAAAAAACCTAAGAATAGCAACCATCTCCCCCGCTGGGCTGGAGCGGAAGTGTGGCTGGAAGGAGCGGAAAAACGCCAAGCGCACGTCCGGGCCACGGCGGACGACGGGACGGGGTGGACAAGCGTGGTTTATTTTGTTTGCCGGCGCGCTACGCGAATCTCGTCCCGTCTATTTGTCCGCCAGCGCAGGCGACGGACCCCTCCTTTAGAGACTTACCGATCTGTAGGTGCTGCCTGATCGTCACGGAAGGTGTGGGGGGGGGCGGCGGAGGGGGGGAGTGAGGATGAGGCGAGAGCCGACTACGTTTGGTGCTGACATTCGGGGCATACGGGCCCCGGGGCTAATGTGCAGCGGGGGGGGGGGGGGGTCACTGGACGAGGCTTCTAGGGTTGGCCGTTTGCCCCCTGAGGGCGAACGGCACCGTTTTGAAATGAAGGGGAAACGGCGGTGATTAATGCGCAATATTTTCTGCGAGGACACGGTTGAAACTGATGACTCTGCCCTCTGCTCCAAATCAAACAAAACATGGATGGCAGTGCTCATAAAAGCACCTCTCCTAAAAGGCCGGTGCATTCATCACCGGCAAAGAGGCTGTTTTGGAGAATGTTTGTTATGGAAATGTTTTATATTTTTAATCTAGGAATGTGAAAGTTGTACGTGAAAAAATACACGGTTGTTTTTGGTTCAAATCTGCCGGCTGTATTTAAGCGGCGCAGTCGGCGGCGCTCAAATCAAGTCGTGGGGGGGGGGGGGTGGGAAATGTTCAAGTATGGGCTACTAACAAATGAGACGTTGAGTAATTTCAGTTGTACGACGTTCATTTTATAACGCGGTTGTACGTTGCATTCATATGATAATCATGCACATTGTCAATACGTATAATCGCAAGGTCTCATTTCTTCCTATAGAAATGAACCGCGTGCTACTTTTATGCGTAGAACTTATTTAAAATGACTGCACGCGGCCACGGCGCGACATTGAAATCCACCGGAGACGCGGCCCCCCGTCCCTTCTTTTCTTCTTCTTCTCTTCTTCCACCCGATGCTGCTCAATGCCCCTCTGAATATCATGTGGCAGCGCAAGATGACGCGCATCAATATTCCAGACGGGGCCACAAATCTAATTCAGCGGCACACTGTAATGACTTCCTGGGAAAGGGAAATGGAATATTCTGAAGAATATGTGATTAAATTGTTCATGTACACAAAAAAAAAATTGTGAGGTCATCACTGTCCGCGGAAAATTAATAAGATTTACACGGTGTCGTGTTTAATTTAAAATTAAAACTGGGTTGCGGTTGCAGCTGTTGACGATGGTTAGACAATATAGAGAGTTTATTTTCGTTTTGTTTTATAGTTCTTAAAAAAACGCGACTTTATCTCCCGTTCGGCAGGCACATCAAGTGATGTTTTGGTTATTGCACTGTGCAGGAAATTAACGCCCGGTTTATATTTGTTTATGGAGACGTTTGCTTTGGAATTCTACTGCTCAATAAGACTGAAGCCAATGAAAAAATCCTGCAGTGATTTTTATGTGTGCTCGGGTGATTTTGTACAAATAATATCTTAAACATTTTATTTCCATTGTCATCGTGAGAACATATATTGATGTAATCGGGTCATGTGCAATTTGTATTCTTATTCTTAGGTTTTTTTCGGCAAAAAAAAACACGTGCAATTTCTTTCTTCTTCAATTACCAGGTGCCTATGCCAATCACTCTATGCGCACCTGCCATTGTCAGATGTAAGATGCCAAGCAGGTTTGATCCCGGAGAGTGCTTGGATGGGTGATCAACATGCACAAATAAGTTGCCAGTGGGCTGCAGGCTCACGTGGTGGGTAGCAGCAGGCAGGGCAGCAGTATCAATGTGTTGCAATGTCCGCTGTTTAACTATTCATTTTATTTACCAGGTAAAGCTCACTGAGCTATTGGGTCTTTTTTCAGAAGCGTCCTCACCGAAGTGGCATATCATGTGGACATTTATAGCAGCCACCTCATCTGAACGCATGATGTTGATTGTTAACTTGGAGGGGAAAACCGGCTGACCCGGAGAAAATTCCAAGCGGCAACGGGGAAAATACGCATACTCCAAAAATACAAGCGTCAGAGTCGGGATCGAACTGACTATCTCCTGCACACCAGGCGAGGCAATAACATCTCGCCACCGCGGCTGTCCTATGCATATCATACCCCCCCCCCACGTCTATGCTCCCCTCCTTTGCAAACCCGCACCGACCAGCGTGATGTTGTGTCAATTAACATTTCTTGTGAACTGCTTGTTGCGTTTTGTTTGTTGTCCTTGCCCTGCACCTCCGACTAGCACTGTTGGCTACGTACGGTGCGAAGGAAGTTGAACATACATGGGGAAACCCTCATCCAGCAGTGGATTGACAAAGTGGCTGTACGTGTGCACACATTCAGGTGGCACAAATTTTAAACAATAACCGTCTTGTTTTTTTCCTTCCAGTGTGATCAACTAATTCTATGTGATTAAGTGAAACAAGAGCATGATCTGGAATTTTCATATATTTTGGGATGCAAATGTTACTAATTTCTCTCGGAAACGTAATACACTACCACTACTTTCATAAAGATAAACAAAAATCATGATGTTTTCATATATAAAACATCGTGTAATGTTTTACAGTGGTATACGGCCTCCTAGAGGTTTAATACGTGCAATTTTATCGGTTATTGTAAAGCAAGGCTGTACACGGTGAGAACGGATTTTATATGCTAGTATAACTCTGTATATGGACATTTAAATGCCTTGATCTCTATATGCAGTTTTTTTATGAATAACAGAAAGGTGCTAACCACACAAATTACAAACCAACGGTTTTAGCACTTTTAGCGCTTAATGGGTGTTCGGACAGTGCGTGCGTGTGTATACACGGGGAACGGCGGTGTAGTGGTTAGCGCAGCGTTGTACAAAAATCCGGCGACACGGGTTCGATTCCTGTTGATGGCCCTCAACAACGGTGAGGAATATCTGAACCTGGGCCTGAGTCTTCTCTAGGTCGACTCGGGCTTAAATGGGTATCTCGTGCGGCCGTATAAGCATCCGCACTGGGGAGACAAAGGCGACCGTGTATAGTGTTGGCCAACACCAACCCCTTCATGTGCTGTGTTGGCCTTCGTAGGTGCTCACTCTAGAAACAACATTTGCTAAGGCTATAAAATATATAATCTTTCGCAAAGACACCCGCAATCACGTTTCATTTTCGAGCAAGACCAATATACTCTTAGATTAAGACCAATATAATGCAAAACTTTCGCGGGAGTCAGTGTGTGACACTCCAACCCATTGGCAAAGCAACACTGACATGTTTGCTCCCAACAGCGTCCTACGTGGGCAGGGTGGTAATGAAGTGTGAGGGGCTTTTGAAGACTTCCCCTGCACATTGCTTGGACGGCCGCTGCTATTTGGTCAAACCACCGTTTGTGATTTGAGTCCCTGCCTCGTGACTCACGCAAGTCACGTTAGGCGTGCCGCGTGTCGCGCCACTCGAGCAATATCCGTGGCGATTGCTAATGGCATAGCATGTACTCTTGCGCAGTCTCCGTGACCTTGGGATCGTGCTAAATCGAGGCCAGGCTCAGGGGCCCGCTCCCATCTCTTGCCTCAAGGCGAGAGGGCGAACGGAACAGTGCGATATTGCGAGGAAAACCACAAAGCCGCGAAGGTGGTAAACAAACATCGGCATGCCCACCGGCCACCGACATTTCTTTTTTACACTGAAATAATTGAAAGCGAAAAGAAATGTGATTTTAACGTGCCAGCACGTGTATTTCGTTTCTTGGAAACAAATAGCTTTCGGATCATTCGAACGATCGCGCGCGCACGAGCGTTGCTTTGCTATACGTACGTTTAAACGTACATCCGGACATCTGCGTGGAATTCTATCCCTGCTCCGTGCGTACTTTTCCCCATTTTTTCCCCTCCGCTGGACAGGATGGTTGCGACGTCCGTTAAAGCGTTATAACCAAGTCGACCGTAAGCCTGGGATTTACCTGCGAACGTATCTGCTGAAAACAAAGCCCGGTACATTCCACGGGATATCCGACGGGCAGTCCTGCACTCAATTTATTGCCGTATTAGTCATCTATCCAGACTTCGTGTGCACTGTATTGAATTTCAAAGCTAACTGCTCACATATGCACCGGCATGTCCGCTGCCGCCATATCAAATCCTACGGCGGCCAGCTCGCAATCATCAAGTCTGAGCGCGCAAAGAATAATAATAATCACATCAACAGATATTTCTATACATCCCCGTTTCGGCACGAATTTAACTCCGTTAAACTTGCCTCTAAGTAAACTTACACTCGGGTGATGTTTATTTTTGTTTTACTTTACGGACACTGCTGTGACCTGGTCGTGGCCACGAAACGGGAAGATTAATTGGTATGCATCACCTTAGCTCTCGCGCTCTCGCTGCTTGCTTAGATTTTTATTCTATTTGCTCCAATAACCGCCGCAACCATTCCCCCGACGGCCGCAGCACAGCGCCGGGAAGACGCCGCAGAGGCCGTGGGCCCCACTCGCTCGTTCGCAGATTGCCGTCGCGTGCGCCGCTCGCCTCGAAAACAATCTGCACGACGGTGGCCCCCTTCCTCGATTGAATGGGGGGCTCCTCGCGATGTTGTGCTTGTTAATTCTGAAATTAACAAGGAAGTACATTTTCATTGCTGTCTTGTCTGGTAAGTATTGATTTTGCTTTTTCCCCGTGCGAATGATGGATTGCCATCGCGAAATGCTTTGGCATGACAAATATGTACGAACAATGATTGTATTAAATATATATTTTTCTTACATTTTTTTCCCCCATCGCGTTTTATTTCCGTCAAAACGTTGATTTCAATGCAAACAACGGTGACCACCCCCTCCCCCCACACAGCAAACAGCAAATGTGTGCATTGCGCTGTCGCGTAGGTGGACTTGTCTCCCGGGGGGGGGGGGGGGGGCTACCAGTGGTGCCAGGGATCGGCCTCTGTGGAGGAAGGGCCACGTGTTCTCTTCGGAGGCGGTAGCCGCCGCCTCCGACAAGAACACGTGGCGGAAATGTGGCACCCCACAGCAACGAGCGTGGGCTCTGGGTTTGCCTGACACGCTGACGAGCTGGCGATGTGGGGAGAGTTCAGGTTGGTCCGTCCAACAACTCTTGCCTTTGTCGGATTAGCTGATCAGAACTCCGCCTGTCCATCACAACTCCGCATGTCGTTCTACTTCACTCCACATGGCCCATACAATCGCACCTGGCCCGGTATAGGTACCATCGTGACGCTCGCTGCCACGTATTAGCAGGTTGAATGAAAACATGTTGCTCATGCATAATTACCTGTTGCAGGCCAACGCGTGTGTGCGTGCCTGTGCGTGCGGCAGTGTCGCTCACGGTTAACACCAGGGACGATGATCTTATCCGATCCTGGACATCCCCTAGATCGACTCGGCCTGAAATTAGTGCCTGGTGCGGTGTGTAAACATCGCCACTAGGGAGACAAACGCGGCCGGTCGTGGTGCTGGCCAACCAACCCACCCCCGCATGTGCCGGCCTTCATAGGTGCTCGCCAAACAGCACTTGCAACCAACAGTCTGTTACAGGCTAGAAAGGGGGAGGGGGCATCTTTGACTCAGTGTGCGCGTGTCAGTCCATGCTTGGTTGTGCGTTGGGTGCGCATGTGCGGAGAATGCAAGTGTGCGCTCCACTCGTGTACGCGTGCGCGTGCGTGCTCCGGTCGTGGGCGCGCTCCGTCTCTCCGTGCGCGTTATTTTAAATTATTCTGCGTCCCGGAGCGACGGCGCGCGTGCGCAATTATTCAACAGGATACTTTTGAACGAGCGCTTGAAATGTTTCATGGTGGTGTTCACCTCGGAATGACGTTTGCCCATATATAGACAAGCATACAATGCATTACGCATTAAGACAAAGACAAAGCCAAAAACAAAGAGAAAACCAAAGATCCCCAGTATAGCCTTTAACAGACTGTAGGGCAAGTGCTGTTAGCGAGCACCTATGAAGGCCGGCACGGTACACGAGGGGGTGAGTGGCCAGCACCACGCCCAGCCGCCTTTGTCTTCCTATTGGCGATGTTTACACGCCACACCAGGTACTCATTTGAGGCTGAGCCGACCTAGGGAATGCCCAGGACCGGTTCAAATAATCGTCACCGGTGTTGGCCGTGAGCGGGAACCGAACCCGGATTGCCGGGTTCGTAGCGCAGCGCGCTAACCGCTACACTACCGCTCCCCATCACAGACACACACACACACGTGCATAATGTACATGTGTTTGCATACATTTTAACGTTGTGTCGTACATCACGGGACGAGATTACTCGTTGTTTGTGCATCATACGTAAATCGCACATGTTGCGCTTTCTTTGACGACGCATGACTCGCGTTGAATGATGGGCAATTTAAAAACAAATCACGTCATTACGAGCTTGCTTCAGACTCCCTTTGTTAAAAATTCCTTACCATTCAAGCAAAATCACCTAGAAGAGCGTCACGTAGATTAGCAGCTGGAGAGGACACTGCACACGGGATATATAAACAGTGAAGAATGTTGGGAGAGGGCAGGAGAGGGCTATGCGGGGGGGGGGGGGGCGCTCTATATGATTGCAATTTATATAAAACAAATTGTCGAACCAATTTCAACAATGCCCTCTATTTGTAAACCGTAAATAGGTGCACATGAGCAATATGTCACGATGCTCTTAATTAGGTGGCGATGCAGTTGCGAAATGTTATCTACCTCGCCTGGTATACCGGAGGACATGGGTTTGCCCTGACCCCGACGCATGTTCTCCGTTGTCGCTTGGGATTTTCTCAGGGTCCCCCCGGGGCTTTCCCTCCACATTTAGGATCAACACGCGTTGAGAGTATTTGTTTTGCTGCCATAAATGTTCACATGATGATGAGCCATTTCGTTGAGCTATCATTTATGGCCAGGTGCCTTCTGAAGAAAAGCTTCGTAGCTCAGTGAGCCTTACCTGGTAACATTTTTTTTTATAGTTTAATATTGGTTGATATATCAAAATTAGCTTACATGTTATGCCCCTTGCATACACGTGTACTTTTTTCCCTTCAACACTAGCCTGTCAGAACGAATTAATACTGGTAGGAAACTCATGGTTACACCAGCCCACAGGGGATTATTGTGTCCGTCTGTCGTGCATCAAAAATTGGGAGGGGTGGGGCTGGGTGGAGAGGGGAGGGTGCGGTGGGGCTGGGTGGGGAGAGGCTGGTCACCCCGTGGTGCCCTTATACAACTCAACGTTTGACCTACTCACGCCGGCTTGTGCCCACCCTCACAGTCGGTCATATTTGCGGAATACACCACGCCGCCGTTGACCCTGGCCATTGACCGAGTAACGCAAACGTTCCTACCAGCTCCCTTCGCAGGAATGTGTTTCATTTACTTTGCCCATGGACTTGAACAATTCCCAAGTTCATGAACGACGTTCAAGTCCATGTGGAATCTAGCCTTTGCGAGAGCCACTTCATCGGCAGTGCAGAGGGAGGGCTTCGAGATCACCGCGGGAGTGGAAGTCAGGG
The DNA here is from genome assembly GCF_964198595.1 of Lampetra fluviatilis. Lineage (NCBI taxonomy): Eukaryota > Metazoa > Chordata > Hyperoartia > Petromyzontiformes > Petromyzontidae > Lampetra > Lampetra fluviatilis. Next base: position 32,177,358 of record NC_136277.1, on the reverse strand, counting down.
GACACTAGTTGACAATGTGCGGTAGCGCGGTCCCTCTGTCGCTGAGCACATCCACGGAGTGGATTTTGTGGCCATGTTGGCTCCAGGCGTGGAGGTGACTGTCATCGACTTTTAACCGGTCAAAAGGATTTGTTTCATTTCTCGATGGAGTTGCCCCGGCAAAAGCGTTTTTTGGCAAATAAAATATCCTAACTACGGTGATCATGTATTTTATTGTGCACGGAAGAAAGTGAGAGCGCGTCATTGTTTCATTCATCCTGGTGTGGGTGTTCATTTTCAGCTGAAGAAGATTCTGGCAGAGACCGTAATTTTTCATCTGTTCAGGTGGCCATGGCCTGTGATTTCAATTTCGGGTCCTTGTGCGCACGCGTGCGCGTCGTCGAGGTGTGCGCTCGAACGCACATGAATCTTGCGAAATGACTCCGTGTGGATGTCTCCGAGAGGGCATCTGTGTCGGAGTGGCGGCGGTGACAAAGAAGAACGGTGTCACGCTCCGAACGGCCGGTGGGAGAATTCCTACTGAATGCGTCGCGGTTCATCGCACCTCCGTAATTCACCAAAATGAAATAAAGACAACGTGATGATTTGTAAAAGAAAAAAATGATACTGATAACAGGATTTGAGTTCTTTGAAATGATAAAACACAGTGCGCGTGGGAATGTACGAGGCAAGGAAAAGGGAACAAAAGCACGCCAAAAAGCATGGAGGTATGTTTGTTAGACTTCTTTCGCACCGTACGCGGCCAACCATGCTAATCGGAGGTGCATGAACAGGTGCATGCTTGGAAGTACATCAGGGGACAGGAATAGGAGCCTTATTGATTTGAGCAAATAAGCAATGTTAGATCATAATTCCCTTGAAGAAAAAAACCGCACGAGAGGGCAGGATATTGCATTCGAAGGGACGATGGTCGAAACTAATGGATGGAGCAACAGCAATAGGAGGGATCGCACCTCCAGAGAACGTCCACCGTGGAGTTTGCACAAACGAAATCGGCTCGTGTGCCGGGAGAAAGATGGATGGCTCCATTGCGAGACGATACGAGATGGCGAAGGTTCTGGGGACGTCTTCATCTAACAGTGAATAGAGCACGACTGATGATAATGAGGTGGAAACTGTACATATAGACGTTACGCCTAACCCTCATGCATTTGTTCATAATCAGCCAAGGTAAATCCACTGCTAGAGGCAGGTCTGCCCAAGTCACCACCATTTGGTAGAGATAAAAAAATAACATTGTGCATTCGATTAAAAAATAAAAATAAAGAGATGGACCTTTGTCTATCCACTGCTGGATGAAGGCCTCCCTATGCCTTGCCAGCCAAGGAGGTTGTTTGACCAAAATTGATCACGCTGGTCAATGCGGGTTGGTGAAGAGGCGGGGGAGGTTTGGGAGGAAGCCAAGACCTGACATCACTTGCTACTGACATGAGCCGTGGCCAGTTATTGAACTTAGGGTGCCGAGTTCAGTGCAGTGCGCTAACCACTTCACTAGCGCGTCACCCCAATTGTGTACTTGTGTCTGTGAGAAGCACTTTAATTTGCTGTCACGATGAACGCAAGATTTACGTGTCGGTATTAAATATCTACTCTGTTCTGCAATGGTTGTTATTTTCTTCCACTCCCTTATCCATTTAATTCGATGTCTTCACAGAAAGAAACACGTTTTGGATCAAAACCTTGATCCTTGTCCAAACACTGCATCTGATCTCAATTGATTTACCCATAAAAGATGTGTTCCCCTATTTCCCAGCATTTTTTTGCCCTGCGTCTGCAACAAATTAAAAAAAAATACCCTTTGGTTTAATCGGTAAAGTCACGTAAACCAAAGAGTATGAATCCTTGCAGTCACGAAAGCTTCAAATCTAGGAGAAAAATACCTTTGGTCAACTTGCCAAATGCAATTTCTTCCAAATGGGTTAGCACCAAAAGCTGCCAATTGCGACCCCTCGGGCTTTTAGTCTGCGTCCTGTTTAAGTTCGCGACTGCTCATAGAAGTCTGCGTGAAGCCTCCCAACGTTCGGAAAGTGCCAATAACAGTGCGGAATATTGCATGACGTTGAATAAACAATATCCTGAACAGTATGACCATCGCCTGATAGTTTATCGTCTCACCCAATAAAGTGACGAATCCGTCTATATGTTTAGGTTCTGTGTTTATTTCCCTCCTCCTCCGTGTCAGGACGGTGCCTTCTCCTCCACGTGTCCTGGTCGAGCCATCGAGACGTGCGAGTGCCGTTCGGCAATCAGCGATGCACGGACGCAGGGAAATTATGTGCCAATGCGATGTTCCGCATCTCCAGAGCATCCAACTCCCACCCCCCCCTCCCGTAGAGTCGTTGGTGTGCGGCTAGCGGGCGGTTTGCACCCCAACGTGGATAATTCCCGATGCGGAACATGAGCGCTGGATACAGCCGCAATTTGCAAACTGTGATTTGTTACTTTGATCGTTGCCCGCGTAGCTACATTTTAACGTGCCACTTCATCGAAGGACTGCTAGGGTGGTCTGGGGACTGTTTATGTTGTTGTGGTTTCTTCCTGCCTTACCCAAGCGTCATCTGGTCCAACACCAATGGAGACTAGGCTCTAAGAAAAGCTGTCTCGGGTGTGAACCAATCAACTTCAAGGACAGTGCATATCATTATCATCATCAGAGTTGTTTCTTTTTGTTTGCCTTTTGACTTCTTGTGTTGAGGTTATTGCAAACATGATGCCTTGTATAAAGGTGTCAGATGTTGTACCAGTTAAAAGGGTAAAAACCTATTACTATATTTTGCCACTGGTAAAGGAAATCTCATAGTGTAAATGATGTATTTATTGTAAGTGAATTGCTTTACCTTTTTCATTACATGGCAACTCCTATCGTTGTTGTTTTTGTGTGTATTGCTTGGTTGTTGTAACAACTTGCTGACCCGCCCCTACTGGACAAAAAGGGCGTCATAGCTCTTCAGATTTCTCCAGTCTCAATGGAGATTCTGATTCTAATCAAATATAAGTATTACGTATGCATGTGCTCCGCGTCTGGAATGATTCAGGAATTATCGTGACATGTAAAGTCAGGGAAGGGGGGGGGGGCTTGTGGGTATGTTTTATTGCTCGGGTTTTGACTTGAACAAATCTCATCGTCGTCGACGGAAATATGAAAAGCGTGCATTGAGGAAGATGCGAAGGTCAACGACGTCTTCCAAACTGCTGAGAAGCAGCAAGGCAAACATCGCCAGAAAGGACAACGAATAGTAACGGGAATGTCAGCCAAGGGATGGAATGAGTCCGTGAGGATAGTCTACCGAGGAGATGGAGCGATAGAAGCAATTCACGTGCAGGTGCTATGGGGATTATTATTATTACTATATTACTACTATATTACTACGAGGTTACAGCGACGTGGAGAGGTCTTTATCCAGCAGTGGTTTGAACATAGCAGATTACGATACCGTTACGCGGGTTGCTGTGTATTGGAGCCGGGAGATGCTCCTGCATTTATATTTCCTAAAACGTAAATGTATTCCCATTATTATATAGTCGTGCTTTGGTATGCTCTACTGCCTTTCATTCTCAATTTCAGATTTTGAAAACGATCAAATGGAATAGAATGTGATGAGCGCACAGATGAACGTGGATAGGTGCATGCTTGGCATGACACAGAGAGCCAGAAGGAACAACACATGGATCAGATAACAAATGCACATTAGAAGATTAAGACATGCAAGTGGGCTTGTACAGGACACCACGAGGAGGGACGATGGCCAATGGTCAAATAGTGGCGATGAAGTGGCAGCCGGACGAGGATGACCACTGACGGAGATGGAGCCATGATATTGGCCGATGTGCAGGGGGGAGCGATGTGGGTGGATTGTTGCATCACGTGACCGTGAGATACGGCGACAGCTTGAGTTCGGCTTTCATTCAGCAGTGAACAGAGCATGGCCGATGATGATTATAATAAAAAAACATAATTCATATGTACTCTTGGTATTAGTGATTTTCGTTAATGTGCCTATGGATTTATTATTACAATCAACTTTGCATTGGAGAACATTTGTAAACTAGCCTTTTGCCCGTCCAAGGACGGGTGTATTGCAGTAAATATGAAACTTGCAAGCGAAAAGCAGACGGCGACGTGATATATTCATTGCATTAATGCGTGTGCAATTTATAAGGGCGCGGTGACAGACATTTTTCCTTTTTAAGTTATAATCCCTTGTTCATAATGACGTCCTATTTACTTTGATGTCTCAATAGCGCTACGGAGATCGCGTGACGTGAGGGTTCTGCCTTTGTAGTGAGGGTTGTGAGTTGACGCCGAGGAGGGGGGAGGAGGCGCCTCGCCGCCCCATGTGGAGTGATGTCACCCGTCACCTTATGATTATTAATGGGAGGGCTGTTCGATGTGGAGTGACGTCACCTGCTCATGATTATGAATGGGGGGAGGGTGCTCCATGTGGAGTGATGTCACCGGCTCATGATTATTAATGAGGGGGCTGGTCTACATAGTGACGTCAGTTGCGCATGATTATTAGTGAGGGGTGGGGGGGGGGTTGTCCATTTGGAGGACGTCATCTGCTCATGAATATTAATTATGGGGGCTGGTCGATGTGGAGTGACGTCACGAGCGTTAAAGCCAGACATTCCTGGGTGATTAGATTTGTAAACATGCAGACTTGCGATGTGCTGGCTACGACACCGTAACGAATCTTTCCAATTAAATTATCCACTCAACTCAGCGGCCTCCATGAGGACCTTTGTGGTGAACAACGGTGGGTGCCACTGGACGTCAGGGCGGTGTTGTGTCCCAACACGAGCAAAACGCCACGGACACTGCCACCGAAAGGGCGTCAACTAATGAGAGACGGGGCGGTGTCTGTTGATCCGCCGTGTGTTTAACAGCGGGGCCGCCCATTTAATGATTAACGTGTTAAATATTGAATCAATGTATCTGCAAATTGTCTTCTCCTAACGACGCTCACGCGATTGAGCAGCGGGCCGCACCGCGCACGCTCCACGGTGGGGCGCGGGTCGTGGGTGTCCTCAGTGCCGAACTCGCGTTTCAATTCTCATTGAGCACCCAATTTCCCTAATTGTCTCAATTTACATTACGCCCCGGTCCCACTTGACAACCTTTATTTTTGTGTGTGTGGCAGCAATCAAAACTGGAAATGTGATCGCGTGCGTACTCGCCGCAGTACGATTCCGAGTGTACCTGTGTACCCGTGTACCTGGGCAGGTGTTGTCCCGATGCCAGCCTGGCAAAAAAATTAAGATACGAACCGTCAAAATAAGAATTTGAAATGAAACAAAGTAATTGGTGCTGCTGCTGCTTTGTTGGCAGAGGTGCACAATCACCATGAACAAAAACCTAAACAATTGAAATCATTCACACTGCCATTATGCTTTTATATATAAACGGCGAAGTATCGGACAATGGCTCTTAATCATCGAAATTGTATTTGAGATAATTAGATACATTAATAGCGTTTTAATGAACTATATATAACATGTACGCATTTGATAATACATATTTATTGTGCCGATTCACAGAACACTAGTAGGAGGGGGACTGTCTTTTTTTCCGGCCTTCACAGCCTTAGGGGATAACCACCCACCGGGTCGGAACAGCCAACACGCTGCCAGACCCACAGCTTGACGAGGGCGAAGATCACGACGACTACGGCACCACGACGAGTTCCTCTCCAGATCACGGCAGCCCCGACTGTGAGTTGGAGCTCGCCTTTTATCCCCTCCCCAGCGTGGCCAGGCTTAGCCCTCGGGCCCCGCACCCCTCTGGATCTCCTAGAAGGCTCCGTGCCTTGCCCACAGGTGCAACTGGTAGAACAGGCTGTTACCCCGAATTCTATTGTTTAACAATCTCCCAGCGGCACGCGCTACAGTGACTCATTCCCTGTCGCTACACATGCAAAGGTCAGCCTGAATGTTTAGAGAGTGAGATGCTATCAGAAGTTTAAAAAAAATCCAATTTGAGAATGTATAAATCTTCAATGTACATGGTATGATGCATTATTATAAGTCCACATTATTTTAATGAATCGTGTCAATATGATAAGACATTCAAGACATGTTAGTACAATGTCGAAAATGTATATTTTTCATTTATAATCATCAGGCAAGATCTATCCACTGCTGAATGAAGGCATCCCCAAGCTGTTGTCAATCTTCAAGGTCTCGCGACAGAGCAATCCGTCTTGGTCTCTGCACAAGAGCTGATCTAACCACTCCAGACGTTCTCTTGGGCGCGTTTTTCTCCTTTGGCTGCCACTCCGTCATTAATCTCGACCACGGCCATCATCCCTTCTCGCGGAGTGCCTGGTCCAGTCACCCTACGTAAATATCGCTCTTTTCTAAGCAAGCAAGCAAGCGCTGAGTGCTTCTGCGCGTGTGCGACGGGTCAGCCTGACACGTTGTGGCTGAAAGGGACATTACAGAATTAAAGAGTTCACAGGCAGTCATATAAAACCCAGTGGAGGGGGCGGGGAGGGGGGCATGAGACGGTCAACATAAAAAAAACTTTATACGAATGTTAAACTCTGAAGAAAATGAGTAACGATACGATCTGTTATTGCCTATCTTGCCCTCTGCTCTAGCTTTCACCCCATGTGTATATGGGGACAGCCTGCAAGCGAATTTGCTTAATAGCCACTTGTGTTAAATATTGCCCCAAAATGTTTTGACTTGACCATCAGAATCTTTGGCAGGCGTCTCAGCCCCCTCAGGCATCCTTTAGCTATGGGGCTGAGTGGTTGTTATCGGTAGTTATTCTGGTGGTGCGCTAACCCATGATCCCACTGTACATTTTTGCGTGCTAGAAATGACGTGACTCTTAAACGCTCACGGACACCAAAATGTAAATATGGACAGTCTCGTGGAGCTGAACGACATCGGTGTTGTCCGGTTTTTGTTTCTTCCGGTTGTACCGCGAGTTGTTGAGCATTACGTGCGATGTTGCCACCCCATGTGTTTTGAGAGCTTCGTCTGGAACTCCAAAGAGCGAAACATCGGACATCGTGTCAGCCACGCGGTACAACCCGGAAAACACATCACAGAGGTGGAGAGCACGGTGATGGAAGCCGAGGCAGTACAAGGCAGCTTTTTTTTTTGCTGAAACACTCAGAAACCGTCGCCAGTTCTGGCTGCAATAAATGCCGCAACTGAACAATTTTATCAAAATCGGTGAGTGCATTTCTCTCTCTCCAATCACTGCAGATGGCGTGGTGTGTGCATTAAGCTATTATCTAACTTGCCGTAGGAGTACTCCAACTCCAGCCTTGAGTAATGCGTTACGCAGACACCGTGCTGTGACGCGCATTCGCAATTGCGAGCGACCCCTGCGCCCGCTGTGTGACCTGCCCATGGAGACATATTTTAGGACCTAAAGGTCAGACCCTGCACGTGGTGCCATCATCAAGATGGGCAACCCGGCCTCCCGCATGCTCGCAGGCTTCCAGGATTGATCGAAAGAGGTTGGGTGATCCGCCGTGACGCTCACTATGAACTCGGCCACCAGAGCTCGATGTCCAGCCACTTGCTATGATCAGCGGGGACTGATATATAAACGTGTCCAGATCAACTCTTTAATAAGCCCACGTGGTGAAGTATGGTTACCCCCCCCCACCTACACCTGCACTGCATGAGCAATCCATCATCCAGCAGTGGTTTAAAAAAATGCATGTACATCATTTAATTATAAATGCAACCACAATCGACCCCAATAGTCTTCAATCCACTTTATGTCGTGTCCCCATCGCTTGGAGATGGACAGAGGTAATGTCGGAGGAGAGAAACGTGCCAAAAGCGATCCATCCCACTGTGAGCGCGTGTTGGTGAAACACGAGACGGAGACTGGTTCACATCGTCGACGCCACCGATGTTCGCCGTAGCCGGGGAACGAGCTCAGGTCGCTCCAAATGTCTGGACTGTGGACAGACGAATGGACCTGGGACCGATAATTGTTTTTTACCCTTTTATCTGGCAACAAAACTGACACATATTTTACAAGGACTCATGTTTGCATTGACCACAATACCTGCGGTCGGAATGCAAACAAAAACACAACTCTGATAATGTATGCACTGTCCTTGAGATTGATTGGTCCACACCCGAGACAGCTTTTCTTAGAGCCTAGTCTCACATGGTGTTGGACCAGATGGCGCCAAAAGGCGCACAACTCAAAGACAATGCACCATCAGAGTATGAGAGCTCGGGGTAAGCATTAGTTAGTTTTGTTGGCAGATAAAAGGGTAAAAAAAACATATTTTTTTACTGGTAAAGGAGGTTCCAATGGTGGACCTGGGGCCGCTGGAATGTTCCCCTTGTGTGGAGGCCCCGCGTCGCAGTGGCTGCTCGTACAGATGTACGACATGATGCGTGCCACTCTGAACAAGGCCCACCGCGGATGGAAAAAAGCTCTGGTCGATGCGATGTTCTCTCACAAAATGTACACACGATAATTTAATATGAAGAGCAATAAACTGCCGGTAATTGCGTTTGATTCTGCACATTGCTTGGAGACTCCTGCGACTCAAGGGCCTCTGTGTGATGGGAGGGAAGGGGCGACAGGGCGAATGCCCCCACCCCGCTCGCCCCCCCCTCCCCACGTCCACACACAACCCTGCACTGCCCTTCGGCCGATAGGATTAGCGGTCAACCGCTTTCCCATTGGACACTCACATTCGCTTGCCCATTGGTTTTTGACAACTCGTGAATGTTGGTGAGTGGAGGTGGTAGGGTATGGGATCAAGCCAGTAACGCTCCAAGGGGTTCTGGGGCCCCGCTTAAGAAGTATTGATGGGGGGAGGGGGGCATTTTCGGTCAGCTGTGAGTCGGGCAGGCAGTGTTATTTCCGTCCATCCGTCCACCCATCGGAGTAAGCTCCGGGGTGTTGGAGGTCGATGGTTAATATATGCCAGCACTCTCTGTCTCTCTCTCCGCTACACGCTCTCGTGATGTCCCTCCTAGCTGAGCTGAGCTGGGTCCGCTGTGTCGTTTGGAAGGCACCGGGGCTTCATTTCAGCCGAACCTATCCAGGGCTGGTCTTCGGGGAGGTTTGGGGGAGGAGGTCGGTCTGAGGGACTGGGCACATGCGGGTCGGGGAGGGGAAGAAAATCTCCATGAGAAATTTTGCCCTCGATGGAACTAAACACCACGGCATCCCTTGGCAGCTGGAGCGGATTCGCCAAATGCGGTGACTCTGCCTGAGCCAGTCACGGGAGGAGCGTGGATTAAGGAGGTTCCGTGATTGCCGGTGGGGCCTGACCGCGGTGCCACGGGGCAAGCAGCGATGCGTAGAGGTCGCCTGCTCCCTCGCCAGCAAAATCCTGGCTCCACTCTTGACCAGCCATGAATCACTCATCCCCCCCCCCTGCTCGCAGCCCCTCCCCCCATGCCCTCGACCCCCCCACCCCCTCGTGCATGCGACCACTCCTCGGCCCACGTGGTGGGCGATTTATGGCACGCGTTGCTGCTGGCAGATGTTTGTTTAACATAATGCTTATCGAGCACGCGGTGTGTACTTCTACAACATGAAATTGCGCGGCTCATCAGCTGGATCGGACTCGCACGCGAAACTCGATGTGGCTGCCTCTGTTTGTTTTGTTGTCTTGTTTTTCTTTTAACGACGATCGCTCGCAACGTCAATCCTTGGTGTCGAGGTGGACGTGGTGGACGTGGGTGGGTGGACGTGGGTGGTGACTGTGGGTGGGTGGCCGTGGGTGGGTGGACGTGGGTGGATAGACGTGTGTGGGTGACTGTGGGTGGTGACTGTGGGTGGGTGGCCGTGGGTGGGTGGACGTGGGTGGGTGACTGTGTGTGGGTGACTGTGGGTGGGTGGACGTGGGTGGGTGGCTGTGGGTGGGTGGACATGGGTGGGTGGACGTGGGTGGGTGGACGTGGGTGGGTGGCTGTGGGTGGGTGGACGTGGGTGGGTGGCCGTTGGTGGGTGGACGTGGGTGGATAGACGTGGGTGGGTGGACGTGGGTGGGTGGATAGACTTGGGTGGGTGGACGTGGGTGGGTGGCTGTGGGTGGGTGGACGTGGGTGGGTGGACGTGGGTGGATGGACGTGGGTGGGTGACTGTGGGTGGGTGACTGTGGGTGGGTGGCCGAGGGTGGGTGGACGTGGGTGGATAGACGTGGGTGGGTGGACGTGGGTGGGTGGATAGACTTGGGTGGGTGGACGTGGGTGGGTGGCTGTGGGTGGATGGACGTGGGTGGGTGGACGTGGGTGGGTGACTGTGGGTGGGTGGCCGTGGGTGGGTAGACGTGGGTGGGTGGACGTGGGTGGATAGACGTGGGTGGGTGGACGTGGGTGGGTGGACGTGGGTGGATAGACGTGGGTGGGTGGACGTGGGTGGGTGGACGTGGGTGGGTGGACGTGGGTGGATAGACGTGGGTGGGTGGACGTGTGTGGGTGGACGTGGGTGGGTGGACGTGGGTGGATGGACGTGGGTGGGTGACTGTGGGTGGGTGACTGTGGGTGGGTGACTGTGGGTGGGTGGACGTGGGTGGATAGACGTGGGTGGGTGGACGTGTGTGGGTGGACGTGGGTGGGTGGACGTGGGTGGATAGACGTGGGTGGGTGGACGTGGGTGGGTGGACGTGGGTGGATAAACGTGGGTGGGTGGCTGTGGGTGGGTGGACGTGGGTGGGTGGACGTGGGTGGGTGGACGTGGGTGGATAGACGTGGGTGGGTGGACGTGGGTGGGTGGACGTGGGTGGGTGGACGTGGGTGGATAAACGTGGGTGGGTGGACGTGAGTGGGTGGCTGTGGGTGGGTGGCCGTAGGTGGGAGGATGTGGAGCGCAGTCTCGTTTGTGTGTCTGGGAGATCCTTTTGTTAACATAGTCCGGGCAACGGGGTTTTTATTAATGAAACGTGGGTCTCTTAGAACAAGGTTCAATGCAATCGTCTATAAAAAAAAAAATGCAAAAGGTAAAGATGCAGCTCTGCAATATCTTGCTCACACCGTTGCTGGCGGAAGAGCCTCCATTAGCGGCCGTTATAGAGCAGGGGTCGGATAACCCCCCTCCCCCCCACACGCACCTCAATATTTCAAGAGCCGCAATGCACTGTGGTGAAAACGAGACGGTGGTCGTCCTTGATAGATCACGTGACGAAGCAGCTGCTCAAGTGCCGCGTGCGGCTCCGGAGCCGCAGATCTCCGACCCCCTGTTCCAGGCAGTGCCTCCCGATCAAGACGCCTCGAAAGAGGCGGGGGTGCCCACGCTTTACCCCACCACACGGGCACTGCCGATCGACTGCATCAATGCGCGACACCAGTGCCCTTTAGCTGCGCGGTATGGTCTCACTGAGTCTCAACACTCATTTTCATGAGGCTCTCCTGCTACCTCGTGACGAGTGTTTTGCACGCGCGGGGCAAGACACACACACACATCATTTGCCCTGTTCACACACATGAACGCCGCATAGACGTGTGCACAAGGCCACAAATAATGAATCCTTGCACACACACACACACACGCGCGTGTGTGTTTGTGTTTCATACACTATATAGACAAGACACATGTCAGGCGGAGAGAAAAACCCATCTCATGCAGTTTTATTTACGTATTTGTTCACAATGGGGGGGGGAGTTGTTTCACATATCACATGCGAGCGTATGACATCGAATTTGCTGCTTCTTTTAAATGCGCAGATATAAACCCTCTCGGCGTTGTTGAGTAATTAGTAAAAAAAGTTTTGAACAGTGTGCGTTGGATTGGATAGATACGGCGCGTGTTGTGCGTGTATACCATGGGGACGAGGTGTGAACTTCCTCGCCTGGTATACAGGAGGTCGTGGGTTCGATCCCGAACCTGACGCCTGCTTTATATTTGGAGTTTGCGTGTCTCTCTCTCCCCGTGGTCGCGTGGATTTGTCTCCGGGTCTTCCGGTTTTCCCCTCCACATTTAGAAACATGCGTTTAAGGGTATTTGGCTGCTATACATTTGTTGAGCTAACATTTGTGGCCAGTTCGCTTCTGAAAAAGAGCTCAATAGCTCAGTAAATTAAAAATAGTAGTAAATAGTATAGTACAGAGTGAATGTGCGTTCGTGTCTGTGCCTGTGTGCGCGCGTGTGTCTACACACACACATACGGTCAAGCAAGCTAAAGTGAGAGGGATGATATTCGCTCGTGTGCAGGAGTGAGATGGATTGTGGCATCGCAAGACGGTGAGGGATGATGACGTTGTGGGGAAGGCTTCAACCAGCAGTGAATAGACCATGGCAACTGCTGCTGCTGATGATGATAGCTAACCAGAGTGAGTACATAATTAGTACGTGAGTGTGAATGTGTGTGTATCTGTGGCGGAGACCCGAGTTTGATTCCCGTTCACGGCCAATACCAGTGGCATTATCTGAACCGGTCATGGGTCTCTCTAAGGTCTACTCGGCCTCAAATAATTATCTGGTGCGGTGTGTCAACATCGCCAGATTGGAGAGAAATGCGGCCGTGTGGTGCTGGTCACCCACCCCCTCGTGCGCCGTTCTGGCCTTCAGAGGTGCTACTCGCTAACAGCACTCGCCCCAAAAGTATGTTGAGGCTATACGGGGTTCTTTGTCTTTCTTTCTTTCTAAAACTGTATCTCAACATGTCGTAGCGAATCAACAATGGCCAAGCGTTGGCCAATATTTATCCGTTTACCGGTCCATAGCACACGCACGTGACGTCGCATACGTGTGAACACGCACCGTGTGAGCGAGTGAGTGAGTGAAAGTTACTCTTGCGTGAGGGTCAAGCGGGGGTGCAGAAGATGTGAAGAGTCCTCCCCCCCCACTCCACCCAACCTTGCGTCTTCGACGGACCTACGATAATGACGATGATGATGATGCTGACGATGATTCTTGATCAAGACAACGAAAAAGGTGATGACGTTGATGGCAATGACGATGACAACGATTAGGATTGTGATAATGATTTCTGATAGCTATGACGGCGGTGGTGATGATGACGGCGATTTTGACGACGGCGACAATTAAAAAAATGACAACTACGAGCTATCGGCATCTTATGACACGCTGCCAGATTAATAACGAGGCTTTCATCAGAGGCGCTCTTGCCCAGCCGACGAACCCTTCCCACCCCCCTCCCTTCTTTCCTTTCTGGCCTCTCCGCCTTGCATTGATGACGACGGTGATCGTGGACGCGCCAGCGAGGGGTCGCTCACGACCCGCGCGCAGCTCCGTGCGAGCTCACGGGGTCCGTGCAGAGAGCGAGCGAGAGAGAGACGCGCGCGCTGTGCACCCACTCGGCGTCTCCAGCGAATTCACGACAACTTTGGCATCGCGCGCGCCTTGGGCTCAAGCACCGCGCGCGCGCGCGCCCGCCCGCGCGCACCTCATCCTCGCCGCCAAGCAACAGCATCATTCGACAAGCTGCAACATCATCTTCGCCATCTCCGTGCGATGCTCCTGGCAGAAGGGGATGGAGCCGCTGGGATGGGGGCGGTGTAGCGCTGCCTCCCCTTCCTCTTCCCCCCGTCATCTCCCTCCCTCCTGATCTCCCGCCCGCCGCACGCTTTCCTCTCCTCTCTCTGTGTCGCTCGCTCTCTCTCGCTCTCACTCGCGCTCTCATCCATCCGCCCGGTTACCCCGGAGAGAGAGAGAGGGAGAGAGGGAGAGAAAATATCTGCGCTCTTCCAGCGCCAGGCAGACAGCTCGTCCGGAGATAAGGGGGTGGGACGGGTGGGGGGTAGATGTGGTAGGGAGCGGAGGGAGTTGACGTTGCGCGCGTCTGCGATTCCTGCCCAAAGTGTCGACCTCGCGAGTCGCTTCGAGTAGAGCCGAGTCGCCCTTTACGTCGCATTGTGTCTGCGTCCGGACTTGTAGCTCGCTCGCTCCTCCTCCTCCTCATCCCTCCCCTCCTCGTTCTCTCCTCTCTCTCCACGCCGCTACCTGTGTCGAGGCGGGGTGCGCGCGTGAGCTTCGATCCGTTCCCCTCCGCGTTCTAATTCCGAGCTTAAATGCGCGGCGCGCGCGAGCGCACGGACAAGGTGACCAGGGGAGGGGGGCGCGGCGAAAAAAATCACTCTCGGCCATCGACAGCGGCGAGAGCCTCTCAAATTGATTTCTGATTGAGCGTCACAGCGAGCATTGGCGCCCGCGAATTTAGGACGTGTCGAGTGAGTTTTGGTGGCGTGTGGGGGGAGTGTGTGGCAGGGCGGTGGGGGGGTGTCGGTGGGGAAGGAGGGAGGAGGGGGAAGAGTAGGTGGGAGGGTAGCTAGGTTGGTTGTGTTGTGTGTGGTTGTTTTGCTGTTGTTGCTGCTGCGGAATCGTGGTGTCTCTCGTGTAGTCACTCGTAAGTGCTAGCACCCGGCCGCCCTGTTGGTTAAGCTGATATCTCTCCCAGTGCTCCAAGCGGAGCGGCACGCGTGCGTTTCTCGGCTGTTGGTCGCGCCCGAAATGCGTTCGTCCGGCGTCGAGCCCTAGAGGAGCCATCGAGGTGTCCACCGAGCATCGAACTGGGAACGCCGCCAGGCATGCGGGTGAACTTATTCCGACTCACACCCGCCCGACCTGGTCTTCTCGCTCCGTCGATCGTCTCCTCTCCGGGACTCGTGCTGAGAGGAGGCGGAGGAGCAGGAGGAGCAGGAGGATGATGCCACGGGCACATTGCACGCTGGAAACTCGAATGTGTGCCTAGGGACACCACGCGTGTCTACGCCGAGCGGCGCGGGGCTGAATTGCACATCGGCGAGATCACTTGACGATGGATAATTTACGGAAGAGGCCGCCTGTGCTGCTACTCCTCGTCCACGTACTCTTTGCGTTCGCCCTCGAACGTAAGTCTGCTTTCTTTATTCGCCGATTTTTCATTCACCGCCGGGCTACGCGCGTGCGTTGTCTGCTGAGCGTGTTGGATTTTGCGTTTACGATAGTACTCTTCATTTTTGCTTTAACGAGTGCTGTTGTTTGTCCAAGCCGGCGTGTTTTGTTCGCGTCCCGTGCCTGCACCCAGAGTGTGCCGTCGCGTGCCGCTTCAGCGTGTGGCGTTATAAGCGAGGGGGGGAATGAACGCGTCGAGATAAGGGGACCAGGTTTTGCGAAGCGCTGCACGCAAACGTCGCTGGGTTTCACGATAATTTGGCCCCAGATATCGCGCAATATGCCCCAGAACAACCCCGGCTCACGCGGTGGTGTCGGTGGGGGTGCTCGCTACTGCTGCCGCTGCCTCAGAGGCGATCTGTCTGGCTGTGTGAAAAAGATTATGTACTTCAAAGACCCGGCGAGTCTACATCCCGGATCACTGATAAACCACGACCTTTGCGATGCACGCGCAATGTGTGGTGCTCTTGCACGTTTCGCCCGATGATAAACCGCTGCGTGACGCTCTTTCCATCACAATGTACGAGATGACTCATTTCCCATAGTGCGTTTTTGTGTGCATGTATGCGCGCGCGCGCGTGTCATAATAGTGGGGAGCGGTGGCGGAGTGGTTAGCGCACAGCGCTGCGAACCCGTTGACCCGAGTTCGATCCCTACTCACGGCCAACAACATCGGCGGCGAATATCTGAACTGGTGCTGGGCCTCCCCCTAGGTCGACTCAGCCTTAAATGAGTACGCGGTGGGGTGTGTAGTAAAAACATCAGCATTTGGGGAGATGCTAGCCAACCAACCCGCCCTCCTCGTGTGCCGTCCCGGTCTTCACGTGTGCTCGTGAACAGCACTTGCCCTAACAGTCTGTTGAAGGCTAGACGGGGGGGTCTTTGTCTTGTGTATGTGAAATTGATATTTGAGTGATGGGAGAAAGGGTCATGAATTGCGCCATCATCAGGAATCCGGGACCTGTCGGAGAGAGACGTTTCAGTCGCTCCGGTAGCAAAAGCGTGAAAGGGAGAACGATTTTGGACGCGACCGTGAGAGCATCGGTGAACAAGAATCAAACTGCTCATGTGCTGTGTGCGTCTTCATCAATTAATTATCCTGCGTGCAGCCACTTGTCGCGGGCTATCCGTTTTTTTTGTAAATGTCCCTGGAAATTTTTCTCGAAGGGGAATTCATTTTTTTAATTGTCCTCTGTAGTAATTATACAAGCAATGCGTGACGTGTGCGCGTGTGTGTGTGTGCATTACGAAAGCGATAAAATTCCCTTTACGAGGAATACACCGGTGTGGTTCACGCACTGCGTTATGAACGCGTTCCAGTCGAGTTCGATTCACGGTCGCGGCTGACATCAGGTGGCGAGAAATATCTGAATCGATTCTGACACCACCCCCCCCCCGCCTCGCCTCCCCTCTGCGCGCCCTTTAACCAATCGGCAATGGCCAGCGTGGTGAAGTATGGTCAAACAGCCCCAATGGACCAGCCTATGCGTGCGGATGCCTTCATCCAGCAGTTGATTGACGAAGGATTGTACGATATTACTCTCGTCAAATGTACAGGGTGCTTCAACATTTAAAAAAAAAAGTCAAATAGTCTCCCACTTGTTCGCCATCATTGTAAACGCGTGCCTGGAATCTTCTCCAGGTGGTCTCCAGAGCCCGGAGACACATTTTCTCGTGGTATCGTTGTAAATTCTCAGAAGCGTTAACGTATTTTGTTGAAGCACCCTGTATTACCAGCTGAAACGTTCACGGAGCTTTAAGCTCAGCCGTTACCACGAAATCGTGTTCCTGCAATACCACACATGCATTTATATTAAAGGCAACTGATGTTCGTGCCTGTGTGACATAAAATAGCCATGAGCATCAGCACCGGTGAGACAAAGGCGGCCGGGCGTGCGTGATGCTGGCCCACGCCATCACGTGAGCTACGTGCCCGCTCGGGTCAGTAGGTTCTGGTTGTCTTGTAAAGCCATGAAGGAAGGAAATGAGGTCCGTGTGTGTCTGTGTGTGTTTGTATATGACTTCATGCACGTGTGCCCTTATCATTCGTGTGATTTGTGAAGGCATTGGCGCATCAGAGGCGGAGGAAAGGCTCGTTGACTATCTGCTGCGGCCAGACAGATACAACAAACTCATTCGCCCGGCCATCAATAACTCGCAGCTGGTTACGATCACCTTTCAAGTCTCCCTGTCCCAGCTCATCAATGTCGTGAGTGTCCAACCCACACCCCCCACCCCCCACCGTTTGTACTCGAGTAGAGATTTTAAAATTACGTTTTTTCTTTCGTGGGCCAAGATCTCATTGAGAAACCCATGGGTGGTCGAATTCGCTGTTATAGGCTTTGGCTCGATTCAGTAAACACACGTGCTGTCTGCAAAGTTTATATAGATCGTGTTATATTTTAATTGGCCGAGAATGCTTACACGTCTTCGAATGACATAATCGATACTCATTAATGAAACGTGAATTTTAAACCGACGTACTTCGAACCCGCGCGTGTTTATCTGATATTTATTCGTTTACCATTATATGAAATGTAATTTCGTGATTATCTCTCTTCGAAAGAGCATTGTGGTAGTACAGTGTGTCTGCGGTATGATTTACTCCAGAGGTGGGAAGTCCTTGCCAGTAAAATGTCACGGTTCTGTTCCTCCAATAAGTATTCCCGTCTCACCTACATTCACCCTCCAGAACAACACCTCCTCCACTTACCCCCCCCCCCACCTTCCGCCTCCCACCCACAATATATAATTCAATTATCGTACATTTTGGAATTACAGAAAAAAGCACTTGCATTTGTTTTCTGAGTGTACGCGACTGACCGACGGGCGACTTTAGCAGCGCACGCGTGTGCATGCCGCGTTGCTCGGCGTTGCGTCATCAATTGTAATTTTGTGTCGCAACGTTTAGAACGAAAGGGAGCAGATCATGACGACCAACGTTTGGCTCACCCAGGTAAGACCCACGGTGCTTCTCTGCGGCGCATCGACACTGTCGCTGTGCACACCACACGGGTAGCGCTGCCACCGCTGCAGTATGGTGACGAGTGGCTCGGCAGCCCACAATCCCCGTCCTCAGCGCGGTGAATCGCACGGGGGTGAGGGATGTTGGGGTTTTGGGGGTACAGATCATCAAATCGCCCGTGAACCAAAGACCGCCGTGTCTTTTGGTGTGAGAATAATGGACGTTCACGGACCAAAAAATAAAAACGCTTCGAGGAGCAATGAATTAAACCGGATCTAGGAGTTGGAACGTGTCAAAAAGTCACGGTGTCGTATTTGACCAGGAGATGATTAACTCAAACCCATTGAGACGCACGCAGGCAATGGTTGTTACGTGTGCCTCAGTGGCTTTGTTTACAACCCCTGGTTAAATAGAGGAGACGATACATTTGGAACTTAAATCTTTATAATTACAATAACGTAATTGTAACATGCGAGTGCTACTTTGGGTTGTTTACTCAATTCAAATTAATACATTTTTGCACGATGTTGTTATTATTTTAAGGATGGTTTCATCGCATACCCAGTGTGTGTTTCATATGTGCCACCATTCTTGGTAACTTGTGCCAATGCTGGGAAATTTCACGCGCTCGTGGCTGCGTCAAGTTCATTCCACTTCATGACCGTTGACTTCCTACTGAGTCGTGCGGCTCTGCACGTGGTGTTCATTCACAGAGAACACGGTGGGGGGGGGGGGGGTCAGGGATTAATTCGACCTTCTGAGCCCACGGTTTAATAATAACACCGCCCTGAATTTACCCAGGAAAGCTTCATTGTGCATTAAGGCTCAGTTTTTTTGAATGAGGACATTGGGATGTTTGGCCAATGCCATAAATTAGTTTTTGGCGTGTGGGAGGAATCCTGAGCAGGCAGAGACAACCCACCACGCATCCAACAAAGCTCCTTACAGATGGATTCCATCCAATTCTGTGCTTCAATCTCCTGGCCACCTCGCATCCCAAACCAACACAAAAGTACTAACCAGGCTCGATCCGATGAGATTGGACACATTTAGGGTCATATGATCGTAGACAATTGGTATGATATTCCGATATTAGATTGTTAACGTCACGATACCAGAGTTCGTAGGCAGTTGCTTGGGTGGATTACGACATCAACAGGATCGTGATATGTGGCTGAGGCTTAGAAAGGTCTTCATCCAGCAGTAGATTAATGATGTCTGATGATGATCACACTGATGATACTCTTAATAATATATGCAGTGTAATAATGCTAAGGATATAGACTATATTGGGCAATTGTGGAGCAGCTGATGGCCTGTACATACGTTTTGTGCCCTGCCTCAAAGCCTTTTATCTGCTTCTGGTGTGTTTATAGTCTATATACAATAATAAATTACTGCTTCATCAATAATGCACACGGCAATTGAATTATATTATGGTACATCAAAAAAGAAATAGACTTGTTTATCCTAATGGCAGTGAATGGACGATTCGACGTTATGTGCTGCAGTCTTCACTACAGTGCTCAGGTTATAGGGACGACTTGATGTCCATGCGTAACTTTATTACGCGGCCTGGTAGGATATAGGGGACACGCGTCAGAGCGTTGATGGGAGGAGTTACTACGTACATTGAGACAGGTGGGGTAATATACAGGTGTTGGTGAGTTACACACACACACACACACGTTAAACCACGGTAGGAGATCGACTTTCAACTTAACCAGTCATCCGTGGGTGGTCGATAAAACTAGCAACACTTTGTGGCAAGTCAACAGAGGTTATCCCTGTGGATGTACTCGCACTCGTCATAATAATGTGGCGTTTGAGCAGACAAATCACTTGCGGGGAGGAAGTTGGGGGGGGGGGGGTTGGTGTAGCGGTCAGCGCGCTGCGCTACGAACTCGGCGACCCCAGTTCGATTCTCACTCACGACCAACACGAGTGACGATTATCTGAACCAATCCCGGGCCTCCGCCTAGCTCAGCCCAGCTTCAAATGAGCACCTGGTGCCGTGTATACACGTTGCTACTAGGGAAACAAAGGCGGCCGGGCGTGGTGCTGTCCACCCTCGCGATCGTGTGCCGTGCCGGCCTTCATAGGTGCTACTCGCTGACAGCACTTGCCCCAACAGTCTGTTAAGGCTATACGGGGGGTCTTTGTCTTTGGTCTTGGATGGTTTGGGGAGGGGGGGGGCAACTCCCCTTACTTGTTTCCGTTCTCTCGCACTTTGAATGCAATCTGACGGTGACCTTGCTGTTTACAGGAGTGGATTGACTACCGGCTCAAGTGGGACCCGAATGATTATGACGGATTAGACATCGTGCGGCTGCCCTCCAGGCAGATCTGGCTGCCCGATATCGTCCTCTACAATAAGTGAGTATCGACGCGAGTCGCGGCGCGCAAGGTCGGCCGACTCCTGGACGCGCCGGCAGTTTGATGCTTTTCATCTCGGACCGGCTCTGTACCAGTGGCAGTGCACGTACCACGTGGTCGCTACGAAGCACACTGGAGTTCGTATCGGATGAGACTCTCCGCCTCCCCTCCATCCCTGACTCCCTCCCTCCCTCGCCTGCACGGTGCAGGTTACACCATTGGGTCGCGTCACGTTGGTGAGATATTAACTACCTCGCTTGGTATTGCAGGAGGTCGTGGGTTCGATCCAGACCTTGGCGCATGTATATTTTGAGTTTGCGTGTTTTCCCTGTGGTCGCGTGGATTTTTCTCGGGATCCTCCGGTTTTTTCCCTCCACGTGTAGAATCAACATCACAGTGTTTAGAGTGTTGGGCCTCTATACTTTTCCACGCGATGAGCCACTTCGTTGAGCCGTCACTTGTGAAAGCCAGGTCGCTCCTGAAAAAGAGCTATACAGCTCAGTTGGCCTTACCTGGTAGAATAAAATGTTTAGTTTAGTCTGCTGATCTTCACACACGTGCGATGTTTTCCCCGAGGATCACCATCATCATCATCATCAGTCACGATAAATGCACCGCTGCATGAAGGCGTCTCCGCGTCCCCACCCCCTAAAGCCGTTGCTATTTCTCACGATCCCGAGTTGCAGTAATCCACGAAGCTCCTGCACGCGAGCTGATTTCATCGCTCCATCTCCACGTCGATACGTGGTGGTGGGTTTTCTTCAAGTAGTTTGGCAAATGTTTTTTTCGCTAACAATTAATTGGCCAACGGTCCCCATGCAGTATCCTTCCGGAAAAGGGTTGGTGTGGGGGGCCCAAGGGGGGGGGGGGTAGGGGGGGTGCAAGAAGGAGAGGAGGATTGGGGGGAGTAATGGGCGTGTTCATGGGTTGTTCCGCAAACCTAGGGAATGATTAGGGGTTAGCGACGGCGGTCAGACCAGGCATTCCGACTGGCCTGGTGGCATTAACCTTTTCCCGCAATTTCACCGCCTCGGTTTTTTCCTACCTTAACAGCAGGACCAGAGCAGCAATGCAGCAGTAATCGTAGTGCTGTAATAATACAGATAACGCCTCGGGGGAGGGGGGGGGAGCTTACACGTTCGCGTGTCTCTGTTCCAGTGCTGACGGCACGTACGAGGTGTCATTTTACTCCAACGCCGTGCTCTCCTACGACGGGAGCATCTTTTGGCTGCCGCCTGCCATCTACAAAAGTGCCTGCAAGATCGAGGTCAAGCACTTTCCGTTCGACCAGCAGAATTGCACCATGAAATTTCGCTCCTGGACCTACGACCACACCGAGATCGACCTGGTGCTCAAGAACGACTTCGCCACGATGGACGACTTCACTCCGAGCGGCGAGTGGGACATCGTGTCCTTGCCCGGCCGCAAAAACGAGAACCCCTCTGACCCCGCGTACGTAGACATCACCTACGACTTCATCATCAAGAGAAAACCTCTCTTCTACACCATCAACCTCATCATCCCGTGCGTGCTCATCACCTCGCTCGCCATCCTCGTCTTCTACCTGCCGTCCGACTGCGGCGAGAAGATGACTCTGTGCATATCCGTGCTGCTCGCTCTCACCGTGTTCCTGCTGCTCATCTCCAAGATCGTGCCGCCCACGTCCCTGGACGTCCCGCTCATCGGCAAATACCTGATGTTCACCATGGTGCTGGTCACCTTCTCCATCGTGACGAGTGTCTGCGTCCTGAACGTGCACCACCGATCTCCGAGCACGCACACCATGCCGAACTGGGTCAAGAAGGTCTTCCTGCACAAGCTGCCCATGCTCTTGTTCATGCAGCGGCCCAAGAACAGCTCGGCACGCGACCGCATGAGACAAAAACATTTGGGCGCCTCGTTCGCGAGCAAGGTGCACGGCGAGGGTGCGGACGCCTGCTTCGTGAACCCGGCGTCCGCCAACAAGTACGGCTTCAAAATGCAGGACCTCTCGGGCCCCTTCCGGAACATTTCCGAGCTGAGGTTCCGCACCTCGTCCAAGTGGACGCCCGAGATGCAGGAAGCCGTGGACGGGGTCAGGTTCATCGCGGACCACACGCGCAGCGAGGACGAAGACCAGAGCGTACGCGCCGCTCGCATACACACCCACGTCGACTCACGTGCACACGCACAGCAGCAGGGTGACCTTGTTTATTGGGGGTGGAAATATAATTGGGGGGGGGGGCTGAGGTTACAATAGGGGGGGTAGCCCCTCCCTGCCCCAACGCCCACCCCCTCCCCGACGCTTCGGGTCCGTGAGTGGACGAGGACTCCTCTTCGCCGTTCAGGGTAAAGGGGCGGGGTTTTGAGCACAACTTCAGCACGCTGGTCAGCGGCCATTGGCTATTCGGAACGAGTCACGTGCACCCACGACGTACAATTCTGTTGTTCGCGTGAATCGACACCGTCGTCGATTGCTTACGCAAGCAATTCGTGAGCTTAGAAAGCACAAAATCACCACGAGTCCATCATAGCGTAGTTACTATCCCGCATCGGGCTCTTGTAACACTCGCAGACTCACAACGGGCATGGCTCCCGTCTCTGACGGCAGCTCCTAAGCTAGTGGCAGCCATTCAAATTGGGGGGGGGGGGGGTGCAAGAATATCGATAAGACCACTACTGTGGAATTATCGCAAATTGATCCCGATTTTTAACACCCTTAAGTGATGATAGGTTGAGGTAACCCCCGACACCTGACCGGTATTTAACCTGGCAACCTTCCAATGGTTGAGTCAAGCGCTCTAAATGAATTTCTGCCGGTTCGCATAAAGTAGTAATTAACACGCGTGAGGGTTCACTCTCGCGATTAACTCTTGGTGTGCTCGACCTGCTCACGGTGTTCAGTTCTACCGCACGGCACATTGCACCAAACTAAGTAAATGTTTTAACTCATCCGTCGCCATCCTTTTATTAATAATCGTCTTAGAATACAGTGTGGATAAGAGAGCCTCGGGTAAGATACAGTGGCACTTTTTTTACAGATCTAATAATTTGCGTGTGTGTTTCACCTCCGATGAGCACGGTTGGTTACGTATGGTGCTAATGAAGTTCAGAATACACGTAGATAAAAAGTGTAGGGCAAAGCAGGCAGTGGAGTGGTGGAGCGGTGGCGTAGTGGTGAGCGCGCTCCTTCCGTTAACCCGGCTTAGTTTGATTCGCGGCCACGGCTAACGACAGTGGCGAAGTATGGTCAAACAAATCCCCCATCACCAGCCCGTCGTGGGGAGGCTTTCCCCCAGCAGTCATTTGACAAGGGGCAGTAAATTATTGCATTAAAATGTATTTCACACCAGAAGAAACATTACAAAGTTGTTTAGCGCAGTTGTCAAAGCGTGCAGTATTTATGACGTTACGTCCTCTGACCTGCTGAGAGCGTGAATCGCAGTGCCACATGTTTGGAATACTTCTCTGATGCCAAGAGAATATTCATTGTCAAAGATTACCAGTGGAGCCTCTTAAGTGCGGTAAGTGGCTACCACTATGTGCGGTCGCTTTTGTCTCCCCAGTGCTGATATGTGCACACACATGTGTAGCCTGAGTTGACTTAGGGGAGGCCCAGCACCGATTTAAATGCTCGCCATTGATGTAAACCTTTGGCCAGGAATCGAACTCAGAACTCAAGTCGCCGGTTTCAAAGCTCATACGCAAAAAAGTACACGCACCCACCGTGCAGACGTTCATTCTTCCTTCTCTACGAGATGGTATTCCCTTCTCGTTTTTAATTAAAGGCGACATTTGCGTATAACAATAGCTGGAGTCGAGCATGCCCTGCGAGTGGGCGAAAATACATTTGCAAAGAAATCCCCCAGCAAAGCTTGGATCTTTCCTCAAAGATTGCGCACACGTGCGTGGCTTCATAAGGGGGGTGCGTGCACAGAGGGGGACGACGGGGGGCTGGGCGGTCATGAGGATTTACGGGGGGGGGTTGGGGGGTGTGGATTACAATAGGGGTCAGGATTGATTACAGATCGAGGCGGCTTTGCACAGGGTTTGCACGCCCCTAGCAGATTCTCGGAGGCCCCTGTGTGTCCATATGTATATCCTCGTACCCTACGCCACGTGGCTTGGTTCACTGATGATGAGGATTGTTGAAGTTGCATTTTGAACTTCAGGATGAGCCAAACCTATGACTGAAACCGAACAACCCATGGGCTGTTATTATCGAGTGTCCACACTCGAAAATGTTGGTTTTCGAATGGTGATTTATTATGAGCAGACTCCGCTATGTGTGGTACATTGTTTGCTCTTTAGCCCTTGACGTCGGTTGCGGTCACCTTCATGTTAGATCAAACAGAATCCCTCCATCTACATATGAAGAGGACTGAACACATTCGCCAATAACACTGTGGCCTTAAAATATATATGTTGTTTTGAGTCCACTCAATATTCGTCAATAACACAAAACATGGCCGCAGTGTTTATTGAATGTGTTGAGTGTATTGTTAATTGTGCTCCACGACCAACGCAGGAGCATCGTCGAATCACGTGTCACCTGTGAAGAGATTCGGGTCAAAAGGGTAACTCAATGTGACGCAGAAATTCGCGATTTAAAAAAATATATATTTTTGGGACACACGACAAAAATATATAATCATGGCGCCGGGTATTATGGGAATATTCATGATCCTGTATCAGCCAACAGAGGGCGTTCAAGTTAATAGGCCAGCGGGGTTGATGAGATATAATTGACATGAATGCAGCGAGTATTAAAATTTTTATTTTTGGAGGAAAAGGTTAATGAAATATGTCGATTATGCACTGCCAACCTATCTGGATTGTTAATTATATCTTAACAGCTGCCATTCAAAAAACAACAAAAAACCACAAGTACCTATTTCTCCCCGTATGAAATATCCTCATGATTAAGTTATATAGAATCAGTATTGCATGATTTGAATGAAATATCTTTTGGTTAAACCTATATTTAATTTGTGAAACAGTAATTAGTTCAAATGTTATGTCCGTTTATGAACGACGGGCCAAACGTCACCACCCTCAACCAAGTTCGACTTCCATTTTGTCTCGGCCACAGGCGGCCATGTTGGTGGCCAGGATAATGATGGCACCAAAGTTGCGGCATCTTTTTAGTTTTTCTCGTCATCACGGTAAAACTCAGTCATGGCCACCACGTTCTCGTGAGCGGTGAGGCAAAGACAGACTGTGTGCACTGGACCCACCACAGGCTATGGTTCAGTGGGAGACGGGACGGGTCCATACGCCCTTACGTGTGGCGCTGGTGCGTTCCGCCATGAATTTATGACACGGGTTGAAATTGAAAAGGTCGACCGCGTTTAAAATATTTATACAGACATTGCATGGCAGCGGCGCCGCTGTAAATCTAATCTGTGCATAATTAAGTGCAAATAGAATATTTTTTAAAACACGTGGTGCACTTTAAAAAAAAAATCAAACCAATGTAAGTACTGAGCCATTGGCGTTTAAGAGAAGCCACGTTGTGCCCATCATACATCACCAGCTTCCTCCATGGCATTTAGCTCATGCTCATGGAAATATGTTCATGAGCTAAATACCAGTGTAAGTCTGCTTGCCATGATAGTGCTTCAGGAGAAAGTGTGTTTAGTTATGATATTCCTTCGTTGACAGAGTGGTTAACGATATGGTCGATCCACTGCTGGATTGGCATACTTCGTTTTAATTTTACATAGGGATTTTTTTGTCTTCAAGATTCCATAGGATGTATGGGAATAATCCAACATAAGGCTCGGAGTAAAACTATGGCACCCTGTAATATATATTGACGACACAGCACTTTTCACAGGCTAAACAAACACAATATCCACATATTTAGAATAATTACGATGAGAGACCACTTTCACATTATGGAATTAAGACGAGTATGAACTGCTGAACTTCAGTCGATGGTTCCACATTATAGATAGCTTTTAAATCCAACGAATCATAATTGCCTTTGAATATAAACCATTGCACATTGATCAGAATAATTCGACCAATAAAGTTAATTACGGAACTACCATTTACTCATGTAAAGGTGGAACAGTGTTTAACACACTGCCCTGTGAAGCTGGCAATCTGAGTTCGATATCTGCCCACGGCTATCATCAGTGGCGAGTAATATCTGAACCTGACCTGGGCATCCTGCGCACAAACCCGGACTGACCAGCATGGTGAAGTATGCTCAAACAACCTGCATGAGCAACATCACACGGGGAGACCTTCATCCAGCAGTAGATTGACAAAGGGATTGCATCAACTCACATATCAGAAAACAACTTTGCTTTGGAAAACAATAATCCAAGCTTAAACTGCGTGGGCTTTTGATTGGAATCACTTTTATCTACACTGACCGCATCATATACAACGTCTTCCAACTAAACATGGAACGTTCATTCAACGTTTCCAACCACATGTCGCCCGTTGGCCGAACGTCACGTGATTGCCGGGTACTTTATTCTCTTTATTATCATTCTTCTGTGCAGGTGATCGAGGACTGGAAGTACGTCGCCATGGTGATCGACCGCCTCTTCCTGTGGATATTCGTGGTGGTGTGCGTGGTGGGGACCGTGGGCCTCTTCCTGCAGCCGCTGTTTCAGAACTACACGACCCCAACCATCGCTTAGCTATTAGACAGACGGGGTGGTGGTGGTGGTGGTGGGGGGGGCTTCACTCAGCAGCACACAACAGCCGTCTCATAGCCGCTCTCTCCCGACACCTTTGCAAATGACTGAATTGCCCATAATATACCAAACGCCACTTATACGTTTTATGTATATGGATATATTTGTAATCACTTTACATTTCTCTAAACCCAGCTTTATATAAAAGTTACAAAAATAAATTCATGTAAGCTACACAAATACGAGCGTACCACGTGGTATATCGTGTTTATTGAACTGCCGAGACAAAATGTACTTCTTACAGCGGTTTCAATTGTAATTTTATGTACATTTACTTTTAAAGTGCAATCACTTATTTTGTACAGTTTATAACAATATATACATATATTTAAAGCTGTGGTTTAATCAGAAGAGATATACCATGGTAATCATAAAAATTGCAACAATTAACGACAACTGAATAGAACATATAATGAACAAGCATCTTAGATCGTCTCGAAAGCTATTCTGGATACTGTTAAACGCGCCACTGGTATAAAAATATAAAATATACAACTAACGGTATAGTAACGGTACAATAATAATTGCCTTGTCCAAACTTCTCTCGGTTGTTCCTGTGCTCGAAACACGCACATCTGACCCATGCCAGTGTGAAGTAGTTTTTTTGTGTGTTTGGTCTAACAAGTCACTCGTGGTGGGACTCGTGAGGAAGAAGCCGATATCGTGATCGCACCCTGAGCAGCCTCTGAACGCCGGCACGAGCTGACACTCTCAGCAGAGAGTCATAAATAACTCGAGGCAAACCACCACTCTCATTCCCGCCAGGCTTGGTGTGTGTGTCTTTGTATATACAGCGAGCCTTCGAGATGTCACGTGGCCTCAAAGTGCACCTGGCCTGGCACAAGCGCCGTGGTGTCGTCACCCACACCTAGTGGCGAATGGCGGGTGTTGTGGTTAGAAATAACGTACATGTATGCATGTCCTTTACACACACTGGGGACAATTTCCCGTTGGATATTTTACCGAGAAATGCTGCTATGGCTGGCTTGAACTAGGGAATCGTCCATTTAAGGCACTACCCAGCACTGCATTCATATAATCATGGTGATGAAATAATCATGGTGCTAAACGTATCGTGGTGATGGAGTAAGGATAGATGGATGTCCGGAGCACTCATCCGGACTGTTCCGGCTAAGCTGAAGCACACAACACAGCCGCATTGCACGTGACCCGCTCCTCTCCGCTGCTGGATGAGAGACTTTCCAAGCAGCTGGGGTCATGGGAGGGGTGGTGGTTTTATGACCATACTTCAGCACGCTTGTAAAGTCGGGGGGTAGGGGATAGACGTTGGAGCATACAAGTACAGCACAACAATGGATGTTTTTCTGCACTGCCCTCTGCTGCCCACAACGTAGCCTCCCTGCACATTGCACAGACGTGAGCACAAGCACATGGGGCCGCCATCCTCCTTATCATCTGATAAGAGGCCGTAATTGTTTGAAATTCAGAAACAATGTGCCATCTTCTTTCAAACGTGCGTTGTGAGATGCGCATCTAAACTGGCATTTGAGAAAAAAACAAAGCTTGCAGTTGAAATTCCACGTTATTGTGACGAGGGCATGTTCATCCATAGGACAACTAGTGTTGAATTTTCAGAAAGGTATGATGCCTTCCCTTGGCGGTACAGTACTCATATTTTTGACCCTTGAGGGATGATGATTGTGATAGGGCTGAGTCGATCATGGAAGGAATTTGAATGCGTGATCCAAATAATTGGGAGCCCATCCGCTCTGTACTGAGCTCTGTTATAAACCGGATACTTTACTATAACTTGAGGGATCGCGTTGGCATCGGGAATGATCCATTGAAGGAAATACAACGGTGGCACATACCAGTTTATATGCAGCGTCATGTTCTCGGTACACGTCACTTCTCATGAAATGTACACGGACGCGTGGCGAATTTCCCCTGCAATGGTCATCGGAGCAGGTGCACATTCAGTGTGGCCATTGGCGTAGCTGTCGAGTGTGCAGGCGGTGCAACTGCACCGGGACTCGTGGCCCATGCACCGGGCTATGGAGGGAAAATTGTACAGTGGCCACCCTATTTCATTCCTTGCACGGGGGCCCATGCCAACTGGTGGTGGTGGTGTGGATTATATGACTTTCATGACATCACCGCGGGTGGGTATGTGAAGAAGAGCGATAACGTGATTAAAAGCACACGCAACTTAATACATGATGTCATTCAACGTGCAGGTCTCGTGTGGTGGTGTAAAGTGTGGGATACTTAGAACTATTTTAAGATGTTTGATGGAAGAGTAGGCCAAATATCCCTCTTTGTAGAATGGCATGAACAAGCAATTGCAGTCCTGCACCTTTACCTTTTACACTCCGTCAAGCAAGCGTAATGAAGAGCCGAGAGTTTGACTCTGGTCTGGGTAGAACTCGCTTTACAATTAATTAATTCCAGAGTCGAGCTTATGTTAAATTGCCTCTTTTGATGTTGATGGTGGCTGATGAGATCCGCTGATTATACGAAAAAGTTATGCGCATTGTGGATACGTATGGGCGGCCTCCATTCATCAAATTAAGGCAATTAACTGTGGATTAAAATGTGTAATAATTTACCCTGGAAAGACAGAGCAATGTGTGACTTTCGCACATGGGCGCTGTTCATGGTCCTGGTTTTCCCGGACTGCACAATTGTTCTGCTGCGATGGACATTTCTCGCGAGAAACAAGCTTGGTCGCACACAAACGTGCGACTCCTACCGCACCGCCCTTCATCGCTCAAATCATACATCGTGGTAGATGCAGGAGAAGCACTGCGAAGTGGAGCGGCGACGCAGTGGTTAACAATTCCCGGGCCACGGCATTAACGTCCGTAGCAAGGGGCTATCTGAAGAGGTCCTTGGGCACTCGTTTCACCAAGCTGCACTGACCAGCGTGGTACGGTCCGGTCAAACACCCCCCCTCCACCCTTGACTGAAAGGCGAGGAGAAGAGGCCTTCATCCAGCAGTGGACAGAGTTGCTGTGCTTTGCAACCCATTGCAGGTGGCACACACGCTCTGAGCTGCAGCATCGACGACGGAGCAGAATCATGCGTCTGGTTGTCGCTTGATGTGTCCTGTATTTAATCACCTAAATTCTCATTACGATTAATTATAACTCAACTGTCCAAGGTACACGTGGTCGATGAACGCACAGTTGTTTAGTGACGTTGGGTGCACAGTTGTGATTTGTTCACAATGCACGTGGATTTTTTTTGCTGCCTGGCTCATAATGAACACGTGGATGAAGGCTCCCAATGTGTTGCGTCGTTCAGGCATATGGGAACGGCCCGAAATTGTTCAACCCCATTAATAAACAGAGTGTGAGACTGGCACAGTGACAACTGCTGCCCGACCTACGACCCCGTGTCATTCGATAAGATGACGACACGAACAACCCCGATTGAAATTACCACCATTTGCCGAGCAATTTCATTTTACCCCTTAAGTAGTGGCTTAGCGTGGCTGGCCATGGGGCCATGGTGCAAATGATGAAAGGGGCCCCCTCCCTGTCATACACAAACCAACACTCATTGCTTGCAAAGGAATGGAGCAAACATCCCAATCTAAGGACGTCCTTGAAATACTTCTGGATGAAGAAAAACATACAATATCTTAAATTCCCGCTAACGATAACAGCATGGTTCACAGATAACGCGACATCGTAGTGATTGGTTGCTCATGTGTGGTGGAGCTTTTTAGTCAAATCAGGGATTAACGGAAATGCCCTCCGTCACTTTTCACGACGATTGTGCTATTGAAATATTTCCACTTCAGCGGATCGTTCGCAACACTGGGCAGGCTGCGGAGACGGAAGGTTTTGCGCATCGCGTTATTATTGGTGAGGCTGTGGCTGACGCGTTAGGGCAGTGGTTCTTAACATTTACTGCAGCCTTGCTCCCCTTTGGTTCTTCATCTTTATACAATATAATGTTCATAAATATATAGGCTTGATGAAACAAAGGAGTTGTACTTACGTGCCCGTGCTTAATTTGTTTTTCGATTATTTACCTTCAAAAAAAAAATCGGGCATGTCTCGCACGCCCAGGGGGTCCGTGCACCCCAGAATAAGAACCACTGCGTTAGGGTGTTGCGTGATAGTGTGTACGGTCATGTTTAGTGTGCGTGGGGGTGATGGTGTGATGGCGTGATGCGGTGATGGGCGAGCGTGTCGTGGGTGATTGAAAAAGGCCGGGTGGTGGGTGAGGGTCTGAATGATGTTGTGCGCGATGATGAGTGAGTGGGCGCGGAGTGTGTGGTGGCTGACGGTGGATGCTCTGCAGGGTGATGGTGTGATGGGCGATGGTGTGTGGAGGGCAGGGTGAGTGTAGCAGAGCTACCTTGTAAATCGAGCTGCTGTGAACCAGTTTCCACCAGGTTCACGGTTCGATTTCGAGTGCAGTCGCCGGGTTAATTCTAAGGGAATGACCAAACCACTGCTTCTATAGAGAACGTGATATATTAGGTGACATTCACGAGAAGAGAAATGCATGTACTTTAAATATAGAATCACCGGGAGCCACGAATTGAAAACAACACGAAAAATCCCAGTTCGTATTTGTGTACATATACTGTACACCCCATTTGTGAATCTACTGTCAGATAAAATAACTGTCTCGTGTCGTGTTGTTCATGGGGGATATTTGACCACACTTCTCCACGCTGGTCAATGCGGTGGTTGCGGAAGTCGGGGGTGGGAGCAGGGTGTGGGGGCGCAGATACGCTGGGACATATAAGTGCAGTACAACGATTGATTTCGCAGCGCACTGCCCACCTTGCCGACAGCGCAGCCCCCCGCAGCGGACTACGGACACGAGCCCCCCCCCCCTCCGCATGGCTTGCGAGCTCCGTGACGAGATCGGTCGCGTTGCGGGTAATTTGGTTTGTCCAGGGTCCCAGCCCCCCCCGTGTAATTTACTCAACGCCTGCGTCGCGCGCCTCCCCTGCCGAGCACGGACAGTAAATCTCCGCGCGCTCGCTGTCCCGCTGGTTACATAAACGCAATTGGATTAAATTTGTACTGGGTGGGGTGGGGGGGGGTCGGGAGTGGGGCTCTCAGAGGTCCCGTGCCATAAGGGGGCGGTTGGCGGTGTTTGCTGCTTCGCCAAGAGTGAGTTGCGAGGTGAGGGGGGCGGGGTGGTGAGTGCGTACGTGCGTGCGGTGAGCGTTGTTTTGTTTTCCTCTACTCGCGCGCGTTGCTTGTGGGGGCGTGTGTGTGTGTGCGCGTGTGTGTGGTGAGGCTGGTCTCGAAATGCGTGGTGAGGGTGTTGTTCTAGGATGCGCGGAGTGGTGAGGCTGTTGTTCTAAGTTGTGCCGGGGTGGTGAGGGTAATCTAGGAATTGGGACAATTCTATGATTCTCAGATTTCGAAATTCGTGCCCTGTGTTGTCAGGGTGTTGTTCAAGGATATGTGGTGAGTGTGGGCTTTTTGTTTCCATCGGATGGGTGGTGTGGCGGGGTGAGTAGGGAGGAGGGGGGGGTGAGCGGTGTGCGATTGCGCGATGAGTGATTCTCTTGCACGAGGCACGAGTGTCCACGAGGGTGGTGAGTGGGGGGGGGGCATCGAGGTGAGTTGCCTCTCCCGGAGGGGGTTGTTGGGGGGGGGGGGTGCGCTCACTCTGGCTGGCTGGGCTAGGTGAGTGGCGGCGCGGGGGGCCACGGGGCTCATGGGGTGCGGGGCTTGAAGCGGAAGAGAGCATCGCGCTCATCCTGATCCCCCCCCCCCGCTCCAGCTTCCACGAGCGATCGCATCCCCTCCATCACTCGACCCGGAGGGAGCCAAGGGCGAGCGAGGGAGCCTCGCGTGTTTTCTCCCTCCTCCTCCGGCTCACGCAGCGCACGATAATCCCGTCGACTGGACGCTATTAATATTATTCCAACACAATTCTGCCACCGACATTCACATTCGGCGTCGCGTGCTGCCCACCCGCAGGTCGCCGTTGTCTCGCCGCAATCAGCGCGGGCGCTGCATCCTCTATCCCGCCTCCGTGTCCTCCTCCTCCTCATCCCCATTCTCTTCCTCCTCGGATTGTTGGCCGCTGCGTCCGCCGAAGCGTGGGTGAGGATGACGGCGCTGGCGCGAATGGCAGCAGCGATGCTCTGCTTGCTCGGCTGCACGTTGGATGGTGAGTGACAGCACACCGCAGCACCGGAACGTTTTGATTCGTTCCCCGACGGCAAAGGTTGTTTTTTTTTTGTTTTAGGTTTTCTTACATCGTTCCTCGTGTCGTTCTTCGCGTCGTCCGGGCCCCGGCTGTGTTTCCTGCTCTCAGCTCGCTCTCCCAGTCTACCACCCCGTGGCCTCTGCGCATCGCACTCTCGTCGCGCGCGTCCGTGGCCCGGTTACTGCTATTTGCATTGGGGGCGGGGGGGGGTGTTAGCTAAGGTGGTCGATGCCTTAAAAAATTTAACCCCGTTCACAAATATCGTAACGAGGGGCCCTGCGAAGCGTGGCTTGTGAGCGTCGCTGTGTTAGTGTCCTTGTGATGGCGTGCGCGCTTCGTGGAGCGATGTCCGCAGCTGTTTCGGACGGATCCGCTTCGAATCGTCTCCGTGCATAACGCGCAATGAAACCCGTGTCATGCATGGTACGCGTGGGGGCGGCGGTGGGAGAGGGGGGGGCATATTTAGCTTCGAAATATTCGTATCGGGGGGGGGGGGGGGGGGTGTACGGATGGTGGGCAGGTGGAGAGCAGCCGAAGGCTGGTGCTCGCTGAGCCGTCCTCCGCATGAAGGTTTCTCGCGGAATGTTTACGAAATGACAGTCGATGACGCGCGCACTTACGTAACTGTTACGAGAGGCGACGAGAGAGAGTTAACGACTGGCTTTCGTGTGGGGGCCGTGTGTGCACGCCACGCGGCGGCTATCTCTGTGGCATCGTGTGCACGCGACCGCACGCGACTGAATGAATAATGCGTGAACTGTGATTGTGGGGAATGCAGTAGGCCTTGCAGAATACGCAGTTAGGTCATTTGTCACTTAAAAAAAACCTGGTGAGATGAGAATCCATGGTTTGCTTTCAACTCTCGCTAGCAACCCGGAAATTTAATTTCTACTCACAGACACACAACATCCAGTATCTATCTCTGTCTCTGTGACGGTGGCAGTCAGTCACAGGCCTATTGAGGTCAACCAGCTACCCAGGAAATACACACCAGTTCAGTTTAAAAACAAAAGGAAATGTAGGGTTAAACAACAGCGACTACAGAATTAGAACTGTGAAGGAACACAACACAGTTACGATGCAGGGGGGTGGGGTGGGGGTTATGTTACTGTCCTATTCAGTGTGAAACTTGCCACCTGAGTTTGATTTCCGGCCACAGTTAACACCGGCGGCGAGTAATGTCTGAACCATGTCCTGGGTTCCGGCCATTACAACAGCAACGACGGACAGCCGCCATTCGCCATCCACAAAGTAACGGTGACGTCACCACGGCGCTTGTGACATCACACACACGCCCGCGTGACGAAGCATGGGTCAAGTAACTCGTAACGGCACGTGGGGAGGTCTTCGTTCAGCGGTGGATGGACACAGAGCAGCAACATTATTGCGTTCTATAAAGCCTGCAATGGGAACTTATGTCGGTGAGATGAATTGCATGATCTGTGTGCGCTGGTGCAGGGTGCTGGGCATCAGAAGCTGCGAGTCGTCTGTACAAGACTCTGTTCGCGAGCTACAACCCTTACATCCGACCCGTGTTCAACGTGTCCGATCCGGTCATCGTGAGATTTGAGGTGTCTATGTCACAGCTGGTCAAGCTGGTGAGTACTCACAGCTGATCATGTCCATTTATTCAGTTTTGTTGTTGTTGCAATTTTCATGACACTTGACATGCTGTGCGTCGACGAGGAGGGAATACGCATGAGAGTACGTCCACAAAAGAGGTGGAGCAGTGAAATAGTCTCGCGTGCAGGTGCTCGATAGAGTGTGAGGTTGCAGGCCCACGAAAGATGGTGATAGGTGAGGGAGGTCTTAGCCCAACAGTGAGGCCTTATTCAATGCAGTGCTGGATGAAGGCCACCATTTGATCTTGGAATTTCACCACATTTGTTAGTGCTGGTTGGTGATCAGCGTGGGGGAGGGGGGTGCAGGACTGGTTCAGATATTAGTAACAAATTTGCATCGCCGAGTTCATAAAGCAATGCACGCGTCACCACTCCAACCCAACATTCCACATGCTTATTTTCATCTGATCTCAAAAGTACACAATCAACTGGCAGGGAATTCATGTCACGTTTCGTTGTTGTACGTGCAACGTCTGAACATTCGAGTGTGCCTGTTCCCTTTACAGGATGAAGTGAATCAAATAATGGCGACAAACCTTTGGCTTAAACACGTAAGTCTCTTTCCGCGGTGAGCGTCATATATTTGTACGGACAATACATTTTCAAAGTGAAATTATAATGATGATAATGGTTACTCCCGCCAACTTGATGTTGGGATATTCCCAGGAAACGTGGACATTTGGGCCAACGTTGGGCCAACGGTGGCTCAACTGCTCCAACTAAATGTGAACATTTGCCTAACCTTGCAGCCTTAATTGGGTTGTACTTTCGATGGGCCAATTCACTGTTCACGCGGTATAACACGTTCATGTCGCCATATTTACAAAGTCAAGTACGTTCTAAAACGTTGTTCACGTGCGCACACTGCCTGTTTAAAAGGGGTAAGTTAATTAATATCTGTCGTTGTTAAAACCGAAAGAAAGAAGAAGAGGGTTACAACAGCAAAGATGCTCACCCTGGCGCTGAAATATTTATTTCTCAAAACGTTTCGACCGCCCATCGAAAGAAAGCAATTAATACCGCGACTTGCGTTGTTCCGCACAGACGGCTTTGAAATCGGTATCTTGCGAACGATGTCGGCAAATGTAATCGAGACGCTCGTAACCACGGTCTCCATCGGACTGTGCACTTCTACGGTGCGTCATTGTGCTTCATTTATCTCTGTTCGTTGCAGACTTGGAATGACTACAAGTTCCAGTGGAACCCCGGTCAATTCGAAGGCATGGAGTACATCCGAGTGCCGTCGGACAAGATCTGGAAGCCAGACATCGTTTTGTACAACAAGTAAGGCCTCTGTTAATTGTGTTGACGTGATACCCAAATGTCGCCATAAAGCGGGGAATTGTTGATGTATTGGCTTGCCTGGCAGACACTGCATCACGTCAATGCGTGTCGATCGATGCAATTTATGTCACGGGAAGAGAACCCGCTGAGGTTCGTAATAATTTTTTTTAAGTTTTCTTGTGGCAAAAATGGGTTATCTTCAAGTCAATGTCTAGCAAATAAATTCAATTGCATGTCTTGCCAAAAACATATGAAAGATATACCTAAAATGTAAACGTCCAGTGTCATTCTAACCCATATAATCTAAGTAATTATTTTGCCATGTTTTCTTTGTTTGTTTACAATAACCCTCCTCGACAGCGCGGACGGAGACTTCCAAGTGGAAGGCAAGACCAAAGCTCTGCTCAAGTACGACGGCACAGTGATGTGGATGCCGCCGGCGATTTTCAAAAGTTCGTGCAAGATCGACGTCACTTACTTCCCCTTCGACTACCAGAACTGCACCATGAAGTTCGGCTCTTGGACCTACGACAAGGCCAAGATCGACCTGGTGCTGGTCGGCACCAAGATCAACCTCAAGGACTTTTGGGAGAGCGGAGAGTGGGTCATCATCGACGTCCCAGGCTACAAGCACGACATCAAGTACAATTGCTGCGAACAGATATACCCGGACATTACCTACTCGGTGTACGTGCGGCGCCTTCCACTCTTCTACACCATCAATTTAATCATCCCCTGCCTGTTGATCTCATTCCTGACCGTCCTGGTTTTTTACCTCCCCTCCGACTGTGGGGAGAAAGTGACACTGTCCATCTCGGTGCTGCTGTCCCTCACCGTGTTCCTGCTCGTCATCACTGAGACCATCCCTTCCACGTCGCTCGTCATCCCGCTCATCGGCGAGTACCTCCTCTTCACCATGATCTTCGTGACCCTCTCCATCGTCATCACCATCTTCGTGCTCAACGTGCACTACCGCACGCCCGAGGCGCACACGATGCCCAACTGGGTGCGCCGAGTTTTCCTCGACACGCTGCCCAAGATCATGCTGCTGCAGCGACCCAAGGCCTCCGAGGGCACGGCGGCGTCGCCCGACGCGGTCGTGGCGGAGGCCGACCAGCAGCCGGCGTGCCTCTGCGCCGGCGAGCTGCTGTCGTCGTCGGCGGCGGCGAGCAGCAGCAGCTGCCACAGCGGCGGCATTTCGAGGGCCTCCAGCTCCGTGGACGCGCCCGTGTCGTCCGTGCGGCTGCCGAGGCTGCGCGCGGCTGACGTGATGTCGGACGAGCTGTCCAGCTCGTCCAGCACGGAGTCGCTCGACGCGCTGCTCGCCCTCTGCCTGCTCTCGCCCGAGATCCGACAAGTGATCGACAGCGTCAGGTACATCGCCGAGAACCTGCGGACTCAAGACGAGGCCAAGGAGGTGACTGGATGCGTCCTTCAAATGTGTTTTTTTGATTGTTATGGATGGAAATGTTCTTTTCATTTTTTCAGTTCCAGTTTCATTTATTAGGTAACAAACAAAAACATGAACAAGAAACATCTTAAAGTGACTACACGCTACAGAAAAATCGAGGAAAGAACAGCAAAGTCTTCAAGAAAAAACACCGTATATCAACGCTTTTTTTGCGCGAAGTGCATCTGTATTATTGCGGATAACTTTGCAAAACCAAGTGCGTTGCTGTATATAGTTTCACTACAACCAAACCCTCTATAGTCCTGTCTCTAGGCCTGCGACAGTCTACCAGAAACCCGCAAACTAAATATTCTGTAAATACCAGTAACGCGGCTTGTGTGGCCATACTTCACCATTGTGGTCTGTGTGAGTTGGTGAAGGTAGGTGGCCTAGCATAGTTTCAAATATCACTCATTGCTGATGTTTATCGCGACCAGAACTCAGACTCTGTTCGCAGGGTTCACACCGCATTGTGTTAACCACTGCGCCACCACTCTCTGGCATTACCATTAATTTTGGTAATATCAGCGCCTCATGGGACAGCTGCTATTTGTTACAATGTCACATTGCTTAGAGGAGAACAGGTGCTAATATTAGAGCAGAATAAACACACGTGCCTACACAAAACAGAGATTTCACTTTTGAACCTTTGCCTCTTCCTAAAAAGAAAACAAATGCAGCGCACGAAGCCGTATCATCGTGCAGCCGTGATGTTGCGAGACCGTTGGTGAACTCCATCCCTCTGTATGCCGGTTCTGGCTCTCTCTCTCTCTGCACGTGTGTGTGTGTGTGTGTGAGCGCAGGTGTGCGACGACTGGAAGTATGTGGCCATGGTAGTGGATCGCATTTTCTTGTGGGTCTTCGTGCTGGTCTGCATCCTCGGCACGGCCGGGCTCTTCCTGCAGCCGCTCATGGCAGGGGAAGACATGTGAAGAGAACAGCGACCGTACCAAGCTTCCCCCCCCCCCCCCCACCAAAACAGAAGTGCCCTACGACTCCATCCCTTGACCTCTGAACTCACATATGCCTTTGAAAGTGCATCATTAGTGGCGGCACGAGCAATCGATTCTAGCCCCACCCCCCACCCCCTTTAGTTGTATTCGCCAAGCCCTCATTTAAGGCATCTGGCCAATGTGGACTAGTATGCTAATTACCCTCGAGAGGAGCTCTAATAGTGGAGTCCCTTCCGCTTGCAGTGGTAATGAGCAAGTGATTGCAGGGCTGCACCTTTACCTTTAAACATCTTTTCATCATCTCGTCGGGATGGGGTGGGGGAAAGAGGGGCAGCAGGGGGTGGGTGGGGGGGGTCATAGGTCACCGCATGCACTTAGTGCTGTTGTCATGCCCGAGTTGAGACGGTGGGAAATTTAGATATCCTGATTCACAGCGAGAACATGCCCAAACGTCAAACCAGCATTGGGTCTCCACTGCTTACGTACATTATTGAGGGTCTTAGCCTGGCCACGGATGCCTGCGCAGAGAAAAAGCAACAAACTCGATCAAAACATCTTGTTTATGCGTACTGCATCATCCTGTTCAATCCACGTACGGGGGCTTAACGTCCACGTTGGTCGGCGTGCAGTCAGTGTTCGTCACTCGCTCGATGTGGTCTTCTTTGCCGTCCGTTGTGGGATCTCAGCGTTGCGCCACTGTTCTGCCGCGTGCCCGGGGGCTTTATGAAGTGTGCGCCGTCTCCGTGTCCACGCCCGGCACAAAGCACCCGCCGAAGTCAGGCCTAGTTCCCCCGCCTCTGTGGTCCTGTCTCGAGGCCTGCGTCAGTCGACCAGCGACCCATAAACGAAATATTCCGCGTGAGCCATTCAGCCCCGCGCATGTGTGTGTGTACGTGTCTACATGGGGGGGGGGGCGGTAGTGTAGCGGTTAGCGCGCTGCGCTACGAACCCAGCGACCCGAGCTCCATTCCCGCTCACGGCCAACACCAGTGACGAATATTTGAACCAGTCCTGGGCCACCCCTAGGTCGACTCAGCCTCAAATGAGTACCTAGTGCAGTGTGGAAACATCGCCACTGAAGAGACAAAGGCGGCCGGGCGTGGTTCTGGCCACCCACCCTCTCGTGTGCCGTGCCGGCTTTCATGGGTGCTCTCTAACAGCACTTGCCCCTACATCCTGTTAAGGCTATACGGGGGATCTTTGTCTTGTCGACATAATCCGGCTGCACGGCATACCGTTTGTGAGAAATTGATGCCAAACGTGGCGCGTAAATGTCAACTAAAATGCTCTGTCCCAGGAAGGCACGCGTAAACGAGCGCGGTGTTTATTCAATGCTTTGTTTGTGCCCCACAGATTTAGATTATCAGGGGAAAACCAAAGCAAACGGATTGCCCATGCATTATATCGCAGAGTAACAACTAACGTTATCTCTTTTCGAAGGCACATGCAGATACAATCACTGCTTGTGAACACGTGGTTTTTAGATGAGCCTTCATTGATCACAAATGTTCATTAGCTCTGAAGAGTCAGGTGCCTCCTAATAGCCCGTTTGATTGTGTGCTTACATGTACCGCTTTGCATTCATCAGTGGTCGGACAGCTTCAATTATTAGGCTTCCGTATCAATTGTAGAGGCGTAAACACCCCACGGAGGCCACATTTATGTATGCTACTTCCAAGTAAATAAAAACTAAAATTACCAGGGCCATGAAATCAATTACATTTTCACCTCCCTATCCAAATATCCACACCTCATTACAGCGGAGCAGTAATAGGGTTCATTGTAACCTTCGAATATAAATAAAAATTACATCTTGATTCTCACACACACACCTATACTGTATACATATCTACCTACATATGCATTGCTTAACAATCACTCACTGGCAGAAGTCGAGCTGGGAGTTTTATAAATAAGGAGAGCAGACGCACACGCGGTCACATTCAGCGTTGTGGGACGCTGTTGGCATGAATGACGCTCGATAAAATGTAAGTATTATTATTCATAGATAATACTTGTCTGTATAATATGCTTGTTATATAGCCTATGACCAAATCGTCCGGCATGTGTCCGATCCCATTACATTTCAAAGGCTAAGCAGGTCTCAAACCTGGAGAGTGCTTGTATGGGTGACCGTCATACACACACCTGGAGGGTTCGGGGGCGACATTGGGGTGGGGTGGGGTGTGGGTGCGGAGGTCTAGAAGGCAGTACAAAAAACCATACATAGACTCCTCTACTTATGGACATTCGACTTACAAACTTTCAGAGATACGAACAAACCCGTCCGTATGTCCAGTCGCCGCTTCGGACCAAGAGTCGTTAGTTCAACCGCCGCTCAATATAGGGCGGTGGTGGCATCTACATCTGCAGAACATGAAGTTCCAGTAGCATCTACATCTGCAGAATATGAAGAACCAGTGGCATCTACATCTGCAGAACATGAAGAACCAGTGGCATTTACATCTGAAGAACATGAAGAACCAGTGGCATCTACATCTGCAGAACATGAAGAACCAGTGGCATCTACATCTGCAGAACATGAAGAACCAGTGGCATCTACATCTGCAGAATATGAAGAACCAGTGGCATCTACATCTGCAGAACATGAATAACCAGTGGCATCTACATCTGCAGAACATGAAGAACCAGTGGCATCTACATCTGAAGAACATGAAGAACCAGTGGCATCTACATCTGCAGAACATGAAGAACCAGTGGCATCTACATCTGCAGAACATGAAGTTCCAGTGGCATCTACATCTGCAGAATATGAAGAACCAGTGGCATCTATATCTGCAGAACATGAAGTTCCAGTGGCATCTACATCTGCAGAATATGAAGAACCAGTGGCATCTACATCTGCAGAACATGAAGAACTAGTGGCATCTACATCTACAGGAGATTATACAACTTTTAAAGGCAGTTCCCGTGTTTAGTGTACATGTAGTACAACATGTTTGGAATCGACATGAGTAAAATTGGACTTCCGAACAAACCTCTGGAACCCAACTCGTTCGTAAGTAGAGGAGTCCCTGTACATTGTTGTACTGTACTCAAGTGCTGCCATGTTCATGCTCCCCACTTTCACCAACTGGCACTCGCCATCGTAATTACGCATAGTCAACTAACCTCAAATGATCCACACAGCGTGGGGAGGCCCTCATCCAGCAGTTGATTTACAAAAGGGCTGTGCGTGTATATGTTTATGTATAGATCATATACCACCAGTACGTTGCTAAATCGGTGGGTTAAGTCATCAGACTGTGTGCGTGAGACAGTTGCATATTAACAATACAAATAATACACCACTCCCTCCTTCTGTGTTGTGGGATGTTCTCCTTAACCCATGATGCGTATCGGTTTATTGTTCCGCAGAGGTGGCCACCCCTGGACACATTTTTGTCCGTTCTAGAAATGCAAAAATGTGGCGTGAGGATGCATTTTGGGATCGCCTGTGA
Organism: Lampetra fluviatilis; assembly: GCF_964198595.1. Classification (NCBI taxonomy): domain Eukaryota; kingdom Metazoa; phylum Chordata; class Hyperoartia; order Petromyzontiformes; family Petromyzontidae; genus Lampetra; species Lampetra fluviatilis. The sequence continues at coordinate 32,135,563 of NC_136277.1, read as the reverse complement.
GAGACTCTACGTTTTTGTGTTGAAGTCGGGAACTCTGCTGTGAATATTCATTGGCAAAATATATAAATCTGTGGATACGAGCTAAGAAAAGGATTTCTGGTTAAATTGCGGGGTGTTTTGTAGGCGACACTGAACCATAAAATGTAACGGGCCCATTTTCCAGTGTTCTCTGCTTGTGTGTGTGTCTGTGCGTGTATAGTTTATGTTCATAATGCTAATGACAGGCTGCCCTTTAATACGTCTCACAAACCCACCCCGCTGAACTGCACTGCACCACATACACTCCGCCTCTACGTGTATCACTCGCTCATTCAGGCTCCCGCTGCGAGACGAGAAAGGGATTGGGCACCCTCTCTGCTGCAGTTAAGAGCCAGTGGTGTATGGTGTGGTCGGCATGGGACGTGGTGCAAATAATTACATGGGCCCCCCCGTTCAACCTCTGCCCTCTTTGCTTAACCCCTGCGCCTTGGTGTCCCTCCGATCCGTGGGCTCTGGTGCAGTCACACCGCCTGCACACACGATAGCCACGCCACCGATAAGTGCATGCACTGCTATATCCGATCCTCTATATTATGTCTGTTTTATTGCGGCCACTAAAAAAAAATGACACGCTGTTCCAATATATGTTTAAGATAACTTCGCCTTATTTTTGCGAGTGCAATTCCACTAAAAATGCAATTATGGTCGTATTCTAAAACACAGCATTAGCTGGCAATTGAACTATAGCACCGCAGGCAAATGTATTAGTCTCCATGGTCCGCATTTAAGGAGTTTTTTTCCACATTGAATGCAATAGTGACATTTTGGGATGTAACAATCGGAACACCTTGCGAAAGAGACTTTAAAAGAGGTCAAGCGCAAAGTGTTATTTGGAAATCAATTGCTGCAGGGCAGACTGTGACTGACTCCCGTCATGCATTATTCACGATGCCCTCTTTGTGTGGCAAAAAGGTGGCTGGCACCTTCACAGAGCGTATGCCTGCAGCGGCTGAAGCAAGTTAAACAGAAATCAAAGGCATTTATTTCAACTCTTTTTTTATTCTGTATTGTTGTCTAATTTTATCGGCGTTTGCGTTGCTGCACTATATGTTTTGTGTTTTGTAAATATTTTCTAAATCCCTAGGTCGTGTCGCACTTTAATCTTCCTTGTTGCAATGTCTGGTATTTTTCATCAATTATTCATGGTTATTCTTGGGTTTTTTTTCGGTAAAGTCACGTAGGTAAAAAATTAAAATTAATAAAAGTAAAATGAAAATTATTTTATTTCATTTTTATTTTACTTTAATTAATTTTAATTTTTTACCTACGTGACTTTACCGAAAAAACACAAGAATATGAATCCTTGCAGTCACGAAAGCTTCACATTTAGAATTATTCATGGTTATTATTTGAATGTTCGGAAATGCATAGCGTTAAAACGAGTATTATTAGTATGCTCTCCTTGGTCGGAATATAAACTTTAATAATGTTAGTACCGCACGGTGTATTGGTGGATTTGTTTGTGAGACACTCAGAACGGGTGGTTGGATTCAAAGTAGGGAACCACGCCTGGTGGGTTTACGGAGTAGATCCTGTATAGGATACAATTTACAATACAATAGAATGGAATGCAGATTTATACAGCATCTGATTGCCTACTGCATCTCTAGATGCTCTGCAGAACAATGGTAAAAGTTGAGTCCCAATATCTTCCCTCGTTCCTCTGCCGACGACTGACTGCCTCTTCCTCTTAACTCTGCCCACTGTTTCCGTGCAGTTTCTTGAGACGTGGTCGTATGTAGACGCTTGCTAAGTAAATGATTGCAATTGAATTGTGTTTATCAACCGACCAATTAATGTGTATTTGTTCAAGCTCAGGACTTGAACAGCGAAAGGTAACCCACGGAACAGGTAGCTGGGGGCACTGAGTTCAAGATGATGGGGTCAGCAGAGGAGAAAGAGCAACCTCACATTTGAGTGAAGCTCATTAACTGGCGGCTTCGACAGATAGAATGCGTTGCTCTTCGGGAAGAGTGTGTGGAGGAAAGTAGAATGAGATAAGAGGGGAGTCCATGGAGGATCTTGAACACAGCGACTGCGATAATGAAGTTGAAGTGGGATTTGTTTGCAGATACTATGCATGGGGATGTGTTTGGAGAGGTGGGAGAAGATCACCCTATCTCGGACTCTTGCAAATTGGATGATTGAGAAACTAAATGCGTGGGAATGCTGGGCAGCAATGTGGTAATGTTCAGGATGCGAGTGACAGCAAGAATCCTGAGAGCCAAGGGAATGGTCCCAGATGGGTTGAAGGCATTGACGAAGCTGTTAAAGTCGAGGACCAGGCTGGGTAGGAAGTGAGGGATGAGCTTTATCGACAGAGCATCGAGGATGGAATCCTTTTTTTAGGTTGGAGATGATTGAAGCGATGCTGTTTACGGTGACAGGCTGCCGGATGTCAGGAGTAGGTCACGGCGAGACAGATGAACAGGCACTCGGGGGATCAGAATCGAACACCGGAATGCCATTCCCAATGTGCTCCATGCAATGCGCATTGGGGCATTGCTCAAAGTTGTGGGTCTCCGAGGTTAGAATTCAAACGAAGAATCGTTAAATAATTAATGGGCCTCATAATACCAAGGAACTTTATGTACGGGACGGGGGAAATGAGGCGAGTTGTAAACTGACCTCGAGTGAGTTCGGGCGAAAGACGTTTCTGGGCTGCCAAGCAATGGCCATTACGATCACTTGTCTGCCATAGGCGATTGTACAATAGGTGCCTTTCACAGAACAGATGACCGCTTGTGTAATTAGTGCTTTGGTCATTGTGCAAAAGCTGCAATAACGTCTCTGCCCTTTGGCTTCGAGGGTGGTGGAATTTTATGTGATGATGATAGTGATGTGCATGCGGTCACATGCAGAGAATTAAGCAGAAGGTCATATGAAGGCTCTGTGTTTCTGAGTGGGTGTTCCCTGGATAAGAATGAACTGACATCACTGTCTTCTTGGTTCTTTCGGTAAAGTCACGTAGAAGGGAAGTAATAAAATTATAAAAATAAAACATAATAAAATAAAATTATTTTATAAAAATAAAACATAATAAAATAAAATAATTTTATTATGTTTTATTTTTATTAGTAATAAAATGATAAAAATAAAGCATAATAAAATGAAATAATTTTATTATGTTTTATTTTTATTATTTTATAAAATGAAATAATTTTATTATGTTTTATTTTTATTATGTTATTACTTCCCTTCTACGTGACTTTACCGAAAGAACCAAGAAGATGAATCCCTGCAGTCACGAAAGAAGCTTTACATCGAAATTTGACATCACTGTGTTTGTCTGTACAGTGGTGTTGCGAGTCCATTCAGGGCCCTAAGCAGACATTATTGTTTGGGTGTGTCACGTGACTATGAACATTACGCGTTGGAGAAGTTACGCAACTTAATAACACCTCGGCTCCGTGAACATAATTAAGACAGCAGACTAATTACCCATTCTAATGATTTAATCGTGTTCTATAAATGATCAGGCTTTTCTTTTTATGAAAACTCAAGTTCGATTTGGCGTACCCATATTTTTTTCAATCGTGAATTTGGTTCCCAATGAGCTGCTTGTGGTGCGGAGCTTCTTTGCTTCTTCTCCACGTAGCTGCAGAATAATATACGATCGAGGTCAGGTCACCGCACGCTTCATTTCCCCTCTCCTGAACGTGAAGTTCCTTGCTATTACGAGGTCTCTGAAATGTTAAAAGATTATTCACATCCACGTGTAAGTGTGTGCGTGGTGGTGTAGCGGTTATCGCGCTGCGCTACGAAACCTGGCCACCCGGGTTCGATTCCCGTTCACGGCCAACACCAGTGACGATTATATGAACCGGTCTTGGGCCTCCCCTAGGTCGACTCAGCCTCAAATGAGTACCTTGTGTGATGTATGAGCATCGCCACTAGGGATACAAAGGCGGCCGAGCGTGGTGTTGGCCACCCACCCCCTCGTGTGCCGTGTCGGCCTTCATGGGTGCCTGCTAACAGCACTTGCCCCAACAGTCTGTGAAGGCTAGACGGGGGGTCTTTGTCTTTCGTCTCCAAAAATCCGAATGCTGCTGTCGAATTTTGTCAACAGCAGACCCAATAATAGTGTTGTGAATTTGCGCCAACATTTAAATTGAGTTTTCCTTTCCCAGTGCTTTATAAATGATGATGATGACGACGACAGTACGTCATAGTACATTGGTTATTAGAAGTTTCAATTCTCGTTTCGTGCCTGAACACATCACGCTAAATATCAAATGATGTCAGAAACGCCAGTACAGTGAATGGGAAACACACACACACCTTACAGAGTTGCGGAAACACACTCGTAATTGACACATTGGTACGCGGTGCACATTCGTTCTTTGTCACGGGCAAATTGTTGGCTCACGAACGCGTTTGCGCCAGCACACATCCACTCAGCAACCCACATGACCTCCAGGTGTCAGACGCAGAGATGAAGTATGACCCACGCACACGGATCTCCCGGGTGCTCTATGTATCCACATGTGACCTCGCGCCACCTTGAAATGAATGCCGCAATCCGTGGTGGCTGCCCCGTGTCACATGCGGTCCCGGGTTCACGTTCATCCCAATCGCATCAGCGCATCTCCCCCCGCACCGCAGCGCGGGGCGCGTAATTCTTGTTCCCCTGGGAATGCGTTTTGCCATTCTCCCCCCCCCCCCCCCGCCATTTGAAGTTGAAGCAACAACTTCTGCCGTGTCCTGGATTGTGATGCCTCGGCCGTAGACGTCATCTGAGCGGCAGGCGGTGATGGAATAGCGACCTGAAGGAGCCGTCCTCACTCCACTTCACATCTCGCTCCATCTTAATTGAAATGCGCGAGAATGAACTCGTAGATGTATTTAAAACGCGACAAAAAAAAACAACCGGTTCTATTTAAAAGTAAAAAATCGCAAAATTTGTGATATGAAATTTACGCCATCACCTGATTAAGTAGGAGTGCAATTATTAAAATGGATGATGTTGAAAAATCAGGAAATTAGCAGTTAATAATTTATTAAACACCGACAAAAGGTTGCTCGCCTATATGGTAAGCTGTCTTCCTTGAAAAAGCCATTGTTGCATTTCGCTGCTCTGCCTTGGTTAAATAAAATTAATTTCACCGCGTGGTGAAATTTTAATTCGTCCATCGTTTCTCTGTGGTCAGTAGAGCCGGTAACGCCGCACCACCGGTGCAAAATCGTGAATGCTTGTCCCAGAGAGACGTGTGTGCGTCACTGGGGAAGGTGGATGGTGGAAGGTTGAATGGTCTCAATCGCAGCCCTCAACAATCGCTCGTATCGTGATTCAGATTTGCGATTTGATTATTTTCAAATATTTGTTTTTTTTAAATTTCCATTTGTCCAGCCGAATTAACCGTTTGTTGTTGTATTGTCTCGCTTGAACGACGTTATTCTTAAATTATCCTAAATCTAACATTCGCCTGTCGTTTGCTTCATTTGTGAGTGATTCGCTCTTGAACGCGCATTTCGATGCGTTTTACATCGAACAAACGTCTGTTTTAAACGATGAATGGATGCTTCGTTCGGTCCCAACTTCAAAACCAACCTGAGCGCGGGACACTTTGCCTTTGAATTGTTTTCAATTTAAATGTAGATTCAGAAACGAATAGAGAACTAGACAACCCAGTGAAGTGCAGTGTAATGACGTGGGGTGGGGTGGGGGAGTGGCAATTTAAATCACCGTGCATTCTAACGCCACACTAAGTGGCGTGATTGATGGCACCCCCTTTTAGGAATTATTTCCTGTCGAGGTTGCAGCAGAGTGTGCGGCAGAGGTTGGCTTTTGAGGGGCATGGTCACGAATGGGGATGCAAGTTCATCCGTCCGTTCGTTTTTGTAAACTGTGTTGGGGGATGCTTCCATGGTGCAACGGTTCCACAAGGGACGCCAAATCCCATCTCCCGCAGCGGCAGTCGAAACATATAGGCACATATATTTTAATCAATGCCATCTTCATCCGAACAGCAGTAAACACGGGTAAATTACAGTTTGTTGATCGGTAGGTGCGTGCGTTTGGGTCTGGCCGTGAGTAGGCCAACATACGCTCCAGAGAGGTTCTCTCTAACTCCCCCTAGAGGAGGCCCCTTCTGTCGGTAGTGGTAAGAGCAAGTCATAGCAGGGCTGCACCTTTACACTTTTGTCACCAAATCAGAAACATTGACCAAATGTGGCAAATTCTGGAAAAGGGACATTTCTTTTGTGCGTGAGATTATAGTGCATATTCTAATGAGAAGCATGCTGGTAAAGGAGCCTTTTCTATGAGACGACTGCATAATACATTTGCCACTGATTCACAGTGGGAATAGACACTCAAGTACAGCTGGGCTGTCGGAGGAGACAATGGGACGCCCCTCTGCGCTACACACACACGTGTGCGATGACTAATTACTCTCACGTGGCAAACGTGAATTGTGGATTTGTTTCCCTTGCTCTATTATCAAAATTAAAATTCTTTGGAATATCAGTCCACATATTGATATATTTTAAAACGACACTCAACAGAGTATATTTTATTTAAACCCCACGTGATACGTCACACATTCCGTATGCACAGCATTCATATAAAACAACTTATATTGAGAGATAATTTATTTGCTACCTCCGTATCGGCTACATACAAAACCGTTCACATCTCAGAATCTTCCTTTTACACGTCAGCGTTTCGAAGGCGCCACGAAGAATGTTGAACACATCTACTGGAAATCTGTGAAAAAGAGCTTCACGGCTCATCGGATTTATCCAGGACAAATGCAGATTGTGATCCTGATATGTCCAAATGTGTTGGACATTTGACACGTCGATCCTTAGACAATGTCGTCACCTTCAAACTGCCCTTTCCCTCTACTTCGAAGCACCATTGACCAACCAATCGTAGCTCGTTACAGTAAAAGTAATTGTGTATAATCAGATGAAAATGCAATTTCGTGATCGTGATGGTTGAGATCATGAGTGGGGTTAGCGGTGCATGCATTTGAGTCTGGCGAAGCTGGATGTGACTGTGGAAGAGTGGCAGATGATGAGATCGAGGCCTTGAATTGGATCCCAAAACACACGTTTCTGGTCTCAGATGCTCTCCGTCACGTGCGAGACTTGCCAACAGGATCCTGACCTCTCCTGGGGTAGCCACTTTCATCGTACCGCATTTTATTTATCAGCCAGTCAACGCCGTGAATGCAGGTGGACGTGCTGTATGTATGTACGTTGAACTTCTTTCGCGCAGTACGTAGCCAACCGTGATAATCGGAGGTGATAATATATATCGAACCTTCCCTGCCTCCTCCACAACTCAAGGTTCCAAGTTCCAACCCAATACCTGCTCAGTTTTAAACTATTTAATTTTAAAGACAGCCGCGAGAGACTTTGTAAAATAAATTCTTGCAAAACAGAATCATTTCTATAATGGACTGATTGAACCCCTCGTCTGTTTGAAATGACTCTTACACCATTCGTGGACTCCTCCATCTGAAGCACCAAACATTGTTGAGCTGGAGACAGAATTAAGATAAATACATCGGGACGTGGACTTATTTAATTTTAGTTATTAACATATTGTATGCAGATAGTCCCACGAGATGGGACATCTCATTTGCGGGGTATTGAAGGGTGTCCAGTGACACAAAGCGAACACGTGATGGCTTCTATACAATATACGGTACAAGCATTTTAAAATCTACAACGTATATATTATACGTCAAATAGTTGGTATTTCGAAGGTGAACATTCCTAAATTGCTGTCATTTTGTTAGATATTTGCACGTTTAAAAAAAAAATTCTACATTTTTGTTCTATCATTTGAGTCCTGACAAGCGTGTTTTTAATTCATCATCTACGACCATGTCACGTGCTCAGGTGAGCGCATCCTCTGCGAGTTGAACACGTGTCGTTCTATCTAATATCGCGCAAGCGAACTCTCGGCTAAACGACCCGGTTGGGTCCAATTTGAGAGCCTGCACATTTGGCTAAGCCGACCAATTGCACGCTCAAGTTTATTTCTGGCGAACCTTTCCTGTTTAACCACACCACTTAGACATAATCACCCGTCGCTTTTGCCTTAATTCTACCTTACTCGATGATTCGATGTTGGGTTACATGTCAACGGTAAAAGCCGACTCGCTGCGAAGAAGACGACTATTAAGATATTCACATTTGCCACGTGTGGCAGATTTAGATGTAAGCAGCGGTTATCAGTTTGGAGATTAATTTGAAGGTTAAGCGCAGGGTTAGGACAAACCCACATTTTATTGTAAATTTCACTGCCAAATACATTTTCGCATAGACTTTCAATCACATCTCAGTAATTTCTTCATTAGGCGACTGTTTTTTTTTCACACGAAGGTGCCACCAGATGTAAAAAAAAATTGCCCCATGCAGCTATCGAGCATCTTGAATAAATCATCTTCACCACGGTTGCTCCCATGAGCTGTCAGACCGCCTCCTCCCACCTGACCTCCCCCCACCGTGTAGATAATTTAGTGTACGGATTGAATGGGGTGAAGGTTACGAATCCTAAGATTGTAATGAGAGGCCGAGCAGTCGTGCGGGGCATCTTAAAATAAGCAGCGCTGTAACTAAACGCCAGGGACTGCGAATACTGCCCCGTGACGAACGCACACCGTGGGTTAACGATGTCGCACATTGACTCTCAAGACAAGTACGTGGGCATGGGCAGGACACGTCGTGGTCGAGAAGGGATGATGGCCGGTAGTCGAGACTAGCCGTGGAGTGGAAGTCGAGGGATGGAGCACGTTTGGATTGATCATGGATGATCAATCGTGCCACAGTGGCGAGATATTAACTCCCTTGCCTTGTGTGGGTTCGATCCCGACCCTGACGCCTGCTGTATATTTGGAGATTGTGTGTTCTCCCCGTGGTGGCGTGGGGCTTTTTTTTTATCCTGGTGCACATTTAGCATCAAAACCACTCGTTTAAGAGTATTTGGCTGCTAGACATTTCCACGTGATAAGCCACTTCGGTGAGCGGTCATTTGTGGCCAAGGAGCTTCTGAAAAATAGATTTTAGCTAAATGGTTCTTACCTGGTAAATTAGAAATACGTATGTTTTCATGTCGATGATGATGATGATCGTGTAGTGAGGGTGTTCTGGGTTAGACGGGCTCAGAGAGCAGATGCCGTGGAAATCTTTGCTACATTTTTGGACAAAGCTGATAATGTGGGGTAAGCTGCGGCGACTCGTTTCACATTGCGCGTGTGAACGTACGGCTCTTGCCAAACCATTGCTGGATGAAGGCCTTCCCATACCGCGCGACTCGTGACGGTTGTTCGCCCATACTTCACCACGGTGGTCCGCAACGTTGGCTACGTACAGTGCGAAAGAAGTTCAACATACACACATACGGGTTGGTGAAGATGGGAAGCATAGACATAGGATCATTAGGACGGTCAATTATATGTGTCTGCACGGCCCTGTGCTGGCAACCTAGCTCCACAACAGCCGAGAGCACCTGTTTTATGATTGGTGGTTGCCCATCTAACCACTATCCAGCCTCAAAACCTGCTTAGCTTTTGATATCTGATATCTGCTGCATTTCTAGTGATTTAGTCATTAGGCAACCCTTTCTTGAGTCTTACAATAAACGGATAAATCCCAGCACAAACATGTGGGTCAAGTATACAGCATTAGTCATGGGTAAACTGGCCGGTAATTGGTTAATGAGGGAATGATCATGCTCATGGTAATTTAAGAAAGCGTGTCTTCCGCAGTACGACATGTTGGCCGTCTTTGTGTTCACTAATCGTCGACTCCAATTTAGCTTTTGTTTAAATTTTCCGAAGCATTCACTTAGAAAAACGTTGCGAGGTGGAAAGCAGACGACATTACGGCAATGGATTCAGTGCAGGAGACTGCTGAAAAGGAGTGAGTCAGCTTTTTCTGGGGTAAATTGTATTTAGGTGGCAATTGCCTTGAACTATTGATGATGATGATGATGATGCTTTTGAGAAGAGTGTCCGATACGTTGATGCAAAACATTCCAGGGGGTTCAGCCGTTGGAGGTGGTTTGATGTTGTGCCGCGTGTCGTTGGGCAGGATGTGCCGACGTTTTGCTTCCAAGGCGATGGGGAGCTCCTTCGACACTGAAATAAATAGTCCGAATCAAACGTTGACGCATATATGCACCTCGTACACGTACAATACGCACGGAAATATTTATGGATTTTATTTTACAGCATCAGCAGCAAGCGATTCGTCAGTACAGGGTGAAAACAACCACACGAAGCGGTCAATAGGACCGTAAAAAATATACACATCTCAACTGAGTAGCCGCATACGAAGCAATAGGCATAACGAATTAGCATACCTCCAAAAATCTATATACACCCGAGTACATTTAAAATGTACATACAGATGCCTGCCATCCATGGGCTACTATGAATTTCTATGAGGCTTAGAAAATATTTGTATTTGTCTTAGACATTTCCACCACACGAATTGCGAATATCATCCCCATGAATACACTGTGCTTGGCTGCAAACCTCCTTTGTTCATTTTCCAATGACTCCTGAATAATGAAGACCTTGCGAAGCCTAAATGTATTAAGATCATAAAAATAACATGCCATGTATGCATGCCCACACACACACACACATACTTAAAGAAGGCAGATATTCACGTTCATCAGATCCTAGGTACATAATGTGCAGCGCGGTATTAGGAATTTCAATTAATTTTTCAAATCTCCATAATGAAATTGGTTTGTACGTTTTTTTTGTATCCAAAGCGTGCTGTTAACATGCTGTATCATTGGCTTTCATTTAACCCGGTGGAAACCCACCAAGAGCCATTATTTAATTTGCAGAGGACACACAACGGCGTGTACAAGAAAGTTAACGGTGCCGTGAAATTGTTGTCTCAGGTATTGGTCTTTTTAAATCCTTTATATTAAGTTCGCTTGCTTGCGTGCTTGCGTGCTTGCTTGCTTTATTACGACCGTGCAAATCTTTCGGTCGTTTTTTAACCCACTTCCCGTGATCCAATCGAGCTGACGTTTTCCACACAGACTCGTTGTGCGAGACAATTAATTTTCGTGAAAATTTTTTTCCAAAATTTTACACTGCTTAGGGAAAATTGTTTAAATATTTAATTACCAATTGCTTAATGCTGGCAGACAATCATCTGACCCATCGGTGGCAGCCATCTCAAGCCAGAGGACGAGAGGACTCTAGCCGCCACGCATATAAAGGATTTATAGTGAAAAACTTTGTGTTTACGGGTTATACTTGTTCTCTCCTTCTTTCGTTTGAGCGACGGTGTTAACACCGCGCAATGTATACGCTCGCAAACGATGCATATACATGCGTGTCACAGATCCATCGCGCTGTGTAGCCTTTATAGCTCTCTCTTGCTCCCAGGCACGGCTCAATGCACTCAGGTGTGAATGAGACGACTCGGAGCCCCGGGGTTGGGCTGCCCTTTTGCTCTGGTTTGTCATGGCATTTGTTTATTTATTTGGTTTTAAATGCGCATATTTTTAAAAAAAAATGTCACGCATTAATTTATAATGTCCTACCGCGTTTGAGCAAACAGGGAGGGGAGCCTGATAGGATTTCTTGTGCGGGTGATGGGTTGCGTGATGGGATGAGCGGGGGAATGCATTGCGAATGCATGCACAGTAATGTGTGTGGGGGGAAGAGGTCCTTGGGGAGGAGCTGGAATAATACATAACGCCCTCTGTGGTCATAATAATAAATGACCTGAATATGATTTAAACTCGATACAATTTTTTTTTGGAATTGGACTTTTCAAAATATTTTGGTTTGGTGTTATCCTGACCTGAAAACCTCAACAATAATACTAACCCCTTATTTGTAACCATAGTCCTACCCGTAACACTGGCGCTCTCTCAACTTTGCACAACAAACGCGCCTTAACCCATTCCATATACCAATCGTAAGACCAATGCTAGCCCCATCCAAACGACTAAATCCTAAGCCTTACTGGATGCCAGGGGGCCCAATTCACATAGCTGTCATATTCTGGCTATAATTCTGCCACTTTTTAGTGGAATTGAGGTCATTTTTCAAAAATAAAAAAAAACCTCGACTCACACGGTGATCATTGTCATAGTTTAGCATTACCATTATTTTAATTTACCACAATAACTGCTGTCATCGTGGTAATCACCGCTAATGCGTCTTTTTTTATGAGTGCATCCATTCTGCACCTCGGTGGGTGATGGAGCACGTAGTACAGACACGTTAGGTTGCTCCGTCTATTCCTGGGTGATGAGACGATCCAGAGCCCGATTGGTTGGCCCGGTCCATTGGTGGGACGAGCGTGCTGATGTCATCATACCAATAAAGCCTCGCAAATCTGATCAGTCCCTCCCCCCAGATACCGACTGTTCGATTTGATGTTTTTGTATTTTTGCGGAATGGGGCTCCACCACCCCTTCTGCACCACGGCGAATCGTTTCACAAACTGCAACGTGAATTAGACGAAATTGCGTTTGTTTAATGTCGCGCCCCCAAAATCCAAAAGTAATTTTTTATTTCATTGCTAGGTAAGGGTTTTTGGGTTTTTTAAAAATCCTTTATATTAAGTTCGCTTGCTTGCTTGCGTGCTTGCTTGCTTGCTTACGACCGTGCAAATCTTTCGGTCGTTTTTTAACCCACTTCCCGTGATCCAATCGAGCTGACATTTTCCACACAGACTCGTTGTGCGTGACAATTCATTTTCGTTAAAAAAAATTCCAAAATTTTCCATTGTTTAGGGGAAAATGTTTAAATATTTAATTACCAATTGCTTAATGCTGGCAGACAATCATCTGACTCATAGGTGGCAGCCATCTCAAGCCAGAGGACGAGAGGACTCTAGCCTCCACGCATATAAAGGATTTAGAGTGAAAAACTTTGTTTTTACGGGTTAATTTTTTCCCTCCCTCGTCGCCCTCATTGTGAATATCAGCAAGATCCACACACAGCTTTCTCTCCCAATCCCCTGGGCCACCACACGCCCGGACCCACTCACCTCTCGCTGACCGCCAGCCACTACATATCGACCTGTCAATCTGGGGCGCGGGTGACATTCCGGATAGAATGCTGTTCAAAATAAAACGGCACCTCGCAAATGCATAATGCCCTGCGTTATTCATGTGTTCAAATCTTTTGCGGTTCATTAAGTTTTAAGGAAAACCGGGAGAGAACTGAATAGGAACGATTATTATTTCAAAGTTTTGGATTCGGCCTTTAACACTCGCAATTGCCTAGCTCTGTCCGTGGAAGCTGGCAGGGTGTCTATCATGCAATATACGCTTTACGTTTTCTTGGAAATTGCTAAACATCCCATTGCAGGACCCTCCGGAAAATGAGCCTCGAGTTTCAGCGAGGCTTTCCTGCATAAAATAAACACAACACAGATTCGAATGACATCCCACACCAACACTGCCGACAGACTTTTGAGATAAAAGTAAAGAATTCAAATAGCATCCATAATAGAGGTTGTTTTGGGTTATATATAAATGTGTCGTTAAAACCCACCACCACCCGACACAGCCAACTATTAAGGGTTGTCACGTAAACATAACGTGCCAATTCGTCACCCTTACTAGTTGGCTGTGTCGGGTGGTTGCGGGTTTTAACGACACATTTATATATTTACGCGATCTAACCCAAAACAACCTCTATTATGGATGATATTGGTCACGAAAGCCTACGTGTTAAACCAATAAAAACAGCGTCCAGATGATGCCAATGAGGATATAGTTAAATGGATGGTTCAGGGAATTGAACAAATAACTTCACACGAGCTGGCTTCGGCGGCAAACACGCTGACCAACTATATTATCTGAAATAACAAATAGCCAGTAGAGTTAATTCGCTGAAGCAGCAACATTTCACATGCCGCACATAATGACAACATGAATTTTTCATACTACAGGATACCCATAATGGTATTTTGCACACATAAATTGACCCATTCCATTTCGCTGCTTCACAAGCCATTCATAAACCAGCCAGATGTGCTGGGGGTAATGGGAGATATTGGCCTCTATCTGTAATTCGTAATGCCTGCATGTGGTACAATCCTCTGCGTCGGCAGAACATGTTGCCACCACGAGTAAATCTTTCAGAATTGCTTGCTGGATAATAAGTGCGGCCACACAGACGCATGCCCATCCTCTACGACGCCGTCCGTCCAGCTTGCTTGCTTGTTATGTGACGCTTCCCAGCTACGAGGTTGCAAGCTTTAATGGATTAACTCTGTCCGTCTGTATCTCTGTGTGTAAACACGGGATTGCCGTAATGCTCATTAAGGTAATCGAACGTAAATTTAAATGCTACTGTAAAAGGTGTCTTATCCTAGAAAGATATACATTGGGCCATCACCGCTGGTTGAACAAGTTGCTTCTTTGCAAGTTCAATTTAAAATTTCAGACAGAGCTGCCCGGGGCGGAGTTGCAGAAAGTATTGCCCCTCCCACCCCCCCCCCATCCTACTCGCTGTCAGATGTGAGAGTGGGGCTCGGGGAGTTGGGGGCCCCAGAAATAATTCCCTGAGAAACGAAATCCTGGTGACTCGGATTAAACGGCAGTAAGAGTTGTGTAGTAGAAACAGTATATATATATTTTAGTGCTCAACAAGCTCAATAAAGTCACGTAGAAGGGAAGTAATAAAATAATAAAAATAAAACATAATATTACGTTTTATTTATATTTATTTTTATTATTTTATTACTTCCCTTCTACGTGACTTTACCGAAAGAACCAAGAAGATGAATCCCTGCAGTCACGAAAGCTTTAAATCGAAATTTAAGCTCAATAAAGACACACGCGCACACAGCTATGTGTGTGTGTGTACACAGTACAACGTTGCAATCCGATTCACTGGAGTCTGAAGCATAGGCGGATGTGTGAACGTCTACAGCAAATGACCGTGACACGAACCGTGCACAAGCAGGTTACTGGACAGGTATAAAGCGCACACGACTCTGATCGCGAGTTTAACGATGCATTTGCTGCGTGTGAAACGGTCACCTTCGTGAACGGCTGTAGCAAATGACGGCTTACACTGGGTTTGGCCGGTTAATTGATCAGGGCGGATATGCAACGTCCTGTATGTATATATATATGTTTTTTTAATTCACAAAGAGCTCATTCTCACTCAATGCACAGCGCGCATGGACGTACATGTTCCACTGCAATGTCGATATGAAGCTGCGTCTCCCGCTCCACGTTAATGTGATGAAGGAAGGACGGGCATTAGCCAGCGCTGATTAAGAGCGTCAGTCTACAATTTCCGGTTGGGGATTCGCTCAGCCCATCATCCCTCCGAGGTCAATTAAATGTGTATACCGCTCATTTGAGCAGCAAATCACCTCGGCTTGCTAGTTGTCAAACATTATATATTAATCTTCTTGGTTCTTTCGGTAAAGTCACGTAGAATATTATATTGTTTTATTATGTTTTATTTGTATTATTTTATTATTTCCCTTCTACGTGACTCTACCGAAAGAACCAAGAAGATGAATCCCTGCAGTCACGAAAGCTTTAAATCGAAATTAACTTTGGAACCTTTCGATGAGTATTGTTGGCTACGTACGGTGCGACAGAAGTTTGACGGTACGTGAATACATTGCAGTGACGCAAGGCAGAAAGCGCAAACGCCTTGTCACGCACGTGGCGTGCGTGGGACAGAGAGTTTCCTGCATTACTACATCGTAAGAATGCACAGCCCTTTGCAAATCTACTGCTGGATGGAAGGCCTCCCCACGCCGTGTGGGTAATGGGTGGTTGTTTAGTTATACTTCACTACCCTGGTCAGCAGTTTGGACGTGGGGGGGAAGGAGGGGGGGGCGACCCAGGACGGGGTTCAGATATCGCACACAGATGTTAGCAGTGAGCGGGAATTGAACTCGGTTGTACGCGCTCAGCTGGTGTGCAGGAGCTGTCCCGTGGAGCATTATGCAGAGATGGCGACGGCTTTGGGGTGAGAGGCGTGCCATCCAGCAGTGGATTGTCCATGGCTGATGTGAGGATTATGATGATGATGATGATGATGAAACACGTTCATAACGCAGTGGGCTAACCACTCTGCCACCGCTTCATCAATCTCTTATAATATTTACCAATTCCCAAAACAGTATATAATAATCACAAATGAAACATCCGCAGCAGCGCACAAGCTGCTCTCGGCGCCTTGCTCGCTAAGCAGGCGTCGCCGTGGGTGACGCGTGAAAGCGGGCAACCCCGGCAACCGAGGAGGGAACGAGGAGGAGGCGGAAGGCTCCGACAGCCTCTCGCTCCTCGCCATTGATCGGCTTTTCGATTTCAATCCTCGAGCGATCGATATGGAAGCCGTCCTGCGGGACCCACAATAACGGGCTAATGAATTACGCGCCGCTGCCATAAACCACCCCGTGGGTGCAGAGAGGAGGGCGGATGAGCGGTTGCGGGAGGGAGGGAGTGGGCGAGCGAGTGTACGGGATATCGGTGGGGGTGCGGGAAGGGTTTGGGGTATTGTGTTGGGGGGGGGGGGTAAGGAGGGGGGGGGGGGCAGAGCGCACACTCGATGTGATCGATAAAGTGCGAACGTCCTCGTTCTCATGCTCGTCCGCACTTGTGAACACCTGAACCCCGCTTCGCGCGAGCGCTCGCTGCCCGGCTTTCAATGGTGTCCTCCTGTACCCCCCTCCTCCTCCTCATCCCCAACCTCCATCATCCATGCGTTCAGCACTCCCACTCCCACCCCCGCCGTCCTATTCCTAGCACCACCATCACCATCGCTACCACCATCATTATTATTATTATCATCATCACCACCACCACCACCACGCTCCTCTTGCCGAAATGAAGTCGGCGGAGTACCCGTGATCTCGCGTCTCGCGTGTATCGAGCAGCCGCGTCGAGTGGAGGAGGCGAGCGCGACGCACCACGGCCATGCGTTTACTGCAGATGCGCATCGTGGGGTATCTGGCGGTGATGCTCTCCCTGCCCGGTGAGTGCCATGTAGCAGCAGCAGCTATCGAATGCAATGCACACAGCGACTCGCGCACATATTCACACGCGGACACGATGAGCACTGCTGGCCCATGGAGAACCACGTTAGTGCTCCGTTAAAAAAAAAGAAAATATTCGCCGATCGGTTTTTATGCGAAATTTAAATTACGAAGCCTGCACACGGAAGCGCGTTCTACGGCGCGCGCACACACGCACGTACACCGAGAAACGCGGACACAAAGACAATAACACAGCGCGCGTGTTGGTGCGTGCGTGGGTGCGTGCGTGGGTGCGTGCGTGGGTGCGTGCGTGGGTGCGTGCGTGGGTGCGTGCGTGGGTGCGTGCGTGGGTGCGTGCGTGGGTGCGTGCGCTCGCGCTGTATAAAGACCTCGCAGCCAGCAGCAAGCGGCGGCGGCTGCGGCTCGCCACGCCGTATTATCGCGTTTCCCCGTGTCTGTGCGTTGTGTGGAAGGCTCAAAGTCGGCGAGCGCCTCTCTCTCTCTCTGTCGCGAGTTCGAAGCAGCAACTCCCCCGAGCCGCGAACGTCGGCTCGTCCGCGAGGGTCTCTGCGCTTCTCCGCTGCCGATCGCTGCCGGGCGGCGCAGACCGCGCCGCGCAGAGGAGAGCGCAACCCCCGATTATGGGGCGCGTCATTTTACCCGTCAACAGGGAGTGCGACCCCCAATCTGCCGCCGCATTAATATGCAAATCGCAACGCGTGGACATGCCTGCCACGCGAGCCCCTTCTAATCGCACGTCCGTCATCCGAGGCGGCGCGGACTCGAGCCGGAACAACTGGGCATCGAACCGGGACAGCGTGGTGGGGGGTGGGGGGTGATCGCACGGCCTCGCGGCCGACAGATGTCCGTCCGCGCTTTCAATCTCATCGCGCCGATGTCTCCCGAACACATTAAAAAAGGGGAGGGATTTTTTTTTGCCGAACCTCCCCTTAATTGCGGCTTTAATTGTCGAGCGCGACACGCGCGCGAGAACGGGAACAGAGGGAGGCTTGGCGCGGGTTTAGTCGGCGCATTTATTTGTTTTGTTCACTGCGCGCGTGCGCGCGTGTGCCATTGTGGGGTCCTCGTGTTTTGGCTGTCGCGTTATCGCGCATTCGCACGCGCCCTGAATCACGTTTCACTCGACGACGAGAACCCCGCGATTAATACATCGTCACCATCATCATCATCATTAAGAGCACCATCATCGTGATCGTCATTCTTTTGTTTGCTCGGTGTTTGCAAAGTGTCGGCAGATAATTGTGGGAACGCCGCTGTCGGGTTTTATACGACGGCGATTGACGTCGACATGAATTTTGCTCGGGTGGAGCAAAAACGTAAATAAAATAAATGCGCCCCAGTGTTGCACTTGTTTGCGGGCGCCACCGTGGCGAGATGTTAACTACCTCGCTTGGTACACAGGTGGTCGTGGGTTCAACCCTGAAACTCTGATGCCTGTGCATTTGTAGTTTGCACGTTTTCCCTGGTGGTCGTGTGGATTTTTCAGCGGGCTCTCTTTGTTTTTTTCCCCCGCCACATTTAGAATCAACGTGCGTTTAGAGCAGTGGTTCGTCACATTTACCGTAGCCTTGCAGCACCCCGATGTGAAGACATACATAGGTCTGATGACACAAAGTAGTTGTACTTACGTGCCCTTGCTGTTTCTTGCTGTTGGTTGTCCTACCTGACGACGGACGCTTGTGTTGCGCCCGAAACGTCGTGATTTAATCGATTTTATTTTATACCTACGTGACTTTACCGAAAGCACCAAAGAGTATGGATCCCTGCAGTCACGAAAACTTCAAATCTAGATTGTATTTCGATGATTTGCCGTCGAAATAAATCTGTCCATGTCTCGCACCCTACAGGTTAAGCACCACTGGTTTAGAGCATTTGGCTGCGATACATTTCCACGTAACGATAATCCACTTCGTGTGTGGTTAAGTCACTTCTATAAAAAAAGAATAAGAGAGCTACCTAGCTCAGTGGGCGTGCTTTCCGAGTTGACAACACAATGGGGAAAACCAAAAGAGAGCGACAGACCACGAGAGAGCATCAACAACAACATAATCAACAACAACAACATCAACAACAACAACATCATCAACAACGACAACATCATCAACAACAACAACATCAACAACAACAACATCAACAACAACAACATCATCAACAACAACAACAACAACATCATCAACAACAACAACATCATCAACAACAACAACAACATCAACAACAACAACATCATCAACAACAACAACATCAACAACAACATCATCAACAACATCAACAACAACAAACAACAACATCAACAACAACATCATCAACAACAACAACATCAACAACAACAACAACATCATCAACAACAACAACATCAACAACATCAACAACAACAACATCAACAACAACAAACAGCCGTCACACGCCGAGCGAGCTGACCCGCGAGTTGATGTTTTTGTTCCCCGAGTTGCGCGCCGCTGACCTCGCCTTACGCGCGACGTAACCCCCCCCCCCTCTTCGTGTCATCGCGTAAACAAAGGGCGCTAGGTGAAGGAGGGCCACCCGGAGAGCTGATGGAGACACCTCAAGCGTAGATCAGCCACGGGGGGGGGGGGAGTGGAGCTTTGTGGGGACTTCTCATCCGCAGACGGGAGGCTACGTCTCGCAGAATGGCGCGCGCATCTTATGATTTGCGGAAGCATAATATACGCCCAACTCCGTTCTCGATTTATGTTGAACTTCTTTCGCACCGTACGTAGCCAACCGTAAAAATCGGAGGTGCTGGGGAAGGACAACAAACTAGACACAGCTCCACATAGAGTATACATAACAATGAGAATAAATATGTGTTTGAAATCCATTAGTCTAAATTGGCTTTCCGAGCCAATATTATGGTCAAGTAGCATTTCTTCACACGAGCAAGCTCTTGGGCCAGTATTGCACTTTGTGGGTCTCATCAGCAGTATCGTGATTGTGTAACAATTGTTTCCGGGTAGCCAGATGTTACTGGACAAAGCACTTCATCGAGACGATGGGGGTAATGCTCAATGCCACGTTCAACATAGCTTGCCGAGACGCTCCCCACCTCATCTGCCTCCCCGGTGCTTGACATGTTGCACGTGTTGTGTTTATCATGTATGATTGTTACAGTAACTTTTTTTTACTCAGGTAAGTCTCTTCTGGGGGTGGAGCGGTGGCGCAGCGGTTACCAAAATTTACTGTTTCCCAACCAATGCTAACGTGCATGAGTAGAGAGTGATACTGGTAAGAACCTTCTGGTTACACCAGCCCACAGGGGATTATTGTGTCCGTCCGTCGTGCATCCAAAAATGGGAGGGGTGGGGCTGGGTGTAGAGGGGAGGGTGGAGAGGGTCTGGGTGGGGAGGGTGGGGAGGGGCTGGATGGGGAGGGGCTGAGTGGGGAGGGTGGGGCTGGGTGGGGGGGTGGGAGGGGTGGGGCTGGGTGGGGAGAGGCTGGTCACCCCGTGGTGCCCTTATTAAACTCAACGTTTAACCTACTCACGCCGGCTTGTGCCCGCCCTCACAGTCGGCCATATTTGCGGAATACACCACGCCGCCGTTGACCCTGGCCATTGACCGAGCAACCCAACGTTCCTACCAGCTCCCTCTGCAGGAATGTGTTATTTGAACCAGTTTTGAGCCTTTATCCCCTTCATCAAACCGCACTGACCATCGTGGTGAAGTATGGTCAAACAACTCCAATGACCTACATGACATTGGTGGGGGAGCTTGATTCAGCATTGGATTGGCAAACAAACTGTAAATGAAGCCTTCCTTAGACTCAAGACTCTTTTTTTCAGGAGGACTCTGAATTCAGATGTTGGTACATTTTCATTCATGCCACGTGCGACGAGACTGGAATAACCCAAAGGAATCCCAAATAATACGAGAGGATTATAACAACAAATCCACACAGATAGATTCAAGCACTCATCTATGTACTGCCACTCTGACCATCTATCAGTGAGCGGGGCTGTGATGTATTCTCAACCATGTTACAACATTTGAATAGTTGCTTGTTAACAAACTGGACGATAATCTATAAAAAAAAATAGCTTCATAGCTCATCGGATTTCGCAAGGATAAATACAGATTCCATACAGCATTATGTCGTCTTAGGCGAGGTGTGTGTGCGAGAGAGAAAAGTGTAGTCGTAAGAGAGTTATTTTGCCTGATTTGCTTATCCAAAAACGTTCGCAAGGCTGAGATGGTTGACATGAAAGGGCGCAAAGGAGGACCCTTTTTGGCTGCGTAATTGTCGGCCGAGGGCCTTGTTGGAAGGAAGGACTTGCGGTAAAAAAGTTATAAAATGAAAAATAAGATGAGCGCATGAAACCAAACAAGAATGGTATGAAATATTAATGACGCCGATGTTGCCGCAAGCGAACAGAACTTGGAGGCGGCCATGCATGAAGGCAAGAAGAGCATGGGCAGATGTGCCCCAACACTCGCGAATACCGAGGGATTCGAGATGAATTAATGAAATATTTCATAGGAGATATTTAGCATTTGTTCCCTTAACTTTATATTTGACATTTGATGATGATGATGATGATGGTGATGATGATCGAGGCTAATGTGTTTGGTTAGTCGTGCATATTATTCGTAAATATTTCACACGCTCTATTGCGTCAAAGTTATTTGTTTTTGCTTCGCATTTTTTGTAACGGCTACGGTTTTCTCGTAAATTAATCGCACGCGTGGCTACAGATGGCGCCTTATCTCCAAACTCAAGAACATAAAACATAAATACGACGTTTGCCATCGCAAGAGCAATGACAGATGGCATCTTAGCCTGTTCAGAAGCTTCGTTACATTCGCAAAGCAACATGAATCACAGCTCTGTGCGCGCAACCGCCCCCCCCCCACCCCTTGGGAAAATCAGCCGAGTCTATGCGTTTCGGCGGTCGTTGAGTTTGTCAATACGAGAGCCTGGCCCCACCACGTGACGCGAGCGTGCTTGCATCGCATACCTCGCGATGTCCAAGCCCCGTTGTCAATCCACTGCTGGATGACGGGCTGCTCATTCCCGCAGTGGTGTCGGGCGAAAATTGACGGCTCCGGGAGATCGGTATTTAATGTCCTCTGTTGCGTTGCGCGCTTGCCAGTTAGCGTTCCGTCTCGTTAATGTCCCCTAATTGGTTTCTTGCATCCCCTGCAGGCTCTTCCCACTGCACCGTGAGGCGGCGGGGGGGGGGCGGGGGGGAGTCGCCAAGGGGAGGTGGGGGGGAGGGAATGGGGGGGGGATAAAAAAAATCACAGGACCTCCGGTGCCTAATGAGAGCCCGTGGCTGTCACGTGCACAGGGGCAGCTGCCGGCTCGATGCTTCGAGATTTAGACGTCATTTGGTGCAGAGGAGTCAAGCCGCCTCGCTCCCGCAATCGGATCGCGAGGCCGGCTCGTTACGAGGCGCGGCAAATGCCTTTTGAAAAATCGCGAGCCGCCTCATTGATTTAGCATAGGACGGGCGCAGACGCGTTATGTAATTGCCTAATATAATACAGAGACTCATAGCGCAGCAGATGGGTGTAATTTACATCAATCATTACCGGACGTAATATCATGTTGCATTAAGCAGGCAATCTATTGCAGGAAACCTGTGCGACATCGCCGTCCGCATGCCCTCCTCATGCTTCGCTTTCTCTCTCAATAAGATCT
This sequence comes from Lampetra fluviatilis, assembly GCF_964198595.1. NCBI lineage: Eukaryota > Metazoa > Chordata > Hyperoartia > Petromyzontiformes > Petromyzontidae > Lampetra > Lampetra fluviatilis. The sequence goes on along the minus strand of NC_136277.1, from coordinate 32,112,889 downwards.
ATTTTCTCTTTCGGATCTCATTTCTTAGCCGTGGTATTTTTTTTTTGCTTCTCCCAGGATCCGATTAGGTGGAGTTGATATTGCTTTTTTTCGCTCTAAAATGTGTGTTATTGATTTTTTTTTGCTTGGAGGAGAAAGTTTAGATTTTGTGTTTCTCACCCTCCCTCTCATTCTCTCGCTCCAATCGAAGAATTGCCAGTGTTGCAGATCAAAGCTGGACCCAGGCTAACTTTGTTCCACTTAGCTTTGACCCCGCTAGCAATTACATTCTGGTCAATTGTCGCGTAACCCTGCACATTTCTTGGCCCGCGTGAAATGACATTACGTGGATATGAGAGCACCGTCGAGTCTGAATGAAACTGAAGTTCAACAACAGGGAGCGAGATCCGTGAGCTGTGATGGGCGATTGCGTGCAGATTTTTACACTCGAACTCCTTAGGGTTCCTGCCACCCAAGATTCTGGCTCTAGGCCAGCTGTGATAATTTACTCTGATGGCGAGGCTTGCTGGATCAGATGTTAAGCTATCGTAGTGGATCAAACCTGGATGATGCAAGGGGTAAGTCGTTACGGTTAGCCTGGCCCGCTCGTATTTACAACCTGGTCAAACGTTTGAGCGATGTTGGTGGATTCCTTTGAATAAATTCAATAGTCGGCTTTTTCTCCCACGCGCCAAAGCACTGGAAGCGGAATTAGGCCGAATATTAAAATTGCGGGTTACTCCTGAAAATAGTATTGAGACTCGGAGAAGCTTTCCAGGCTAAAGAGAAAGCATTATTGCTGTGATACGTGCCCCGGATGAAACTGCACACGCAGCAGACAGGTCCATTCCCCGCCACATCGTACCTTCACCTGTCTGACTGAGTTTTATTTGGCACGGCGGATGAAACGCAATTTTGTCAGTAAATATTTTTTTAAGCAGGCTCACCCCCCCCCCCATCCCCTCCGCGCGCGCGCGTTTAGACAGTTCAATAAACTGTCCAGCCAAGACTCATTCCGCACGCTGACGAAATGTCGCCGTGGCAAGGACGTCAGCTCCTGCCGCAGGTGTAAACAGCGTCTCCACCTTTCGCCGCGCCATTTCCCCGACGACGATCGAGCGGAGATTGAGCGCCGCGACATTTGTGTGGTGGGATGGCCCTGGGCCGTTGTGGCACTTCGTGGGCGATGGCTCACGAAGCGCGTGCGATGATGATGGGGGGTGTGGGGAGGTGACTCTGGTTGTTGCTCGTGACGGCGATCGTGTGAAGAGTATTTTCACAACTTTGGGCATGGATCACTGAACATGGTTTCACAAAAGGTCACTTGAAATCCACGACTTATTTTCGAACTTTCTTTTTCTCCCGACAAGTGTTGGGTTGCATTTGCCACGTGTCTGTGGTTTGGACTGTGATTTTATTCGGCACGTGCAGGGAGCATATTTAGTTCCTGATGAAGCTCCCAGCACCTGAAATGAAACGTCGGACAACCGCGAAAACCTAAACAGGAGTGTAATGCATGTCTATATCGTCTTGGAGATTTTTACAAAGTCGTTTGAGCAGACAGTTGTACCTGGATCATTAAATCAATCAATTAATCTTAATTTTGTATGGCGCCTATCACGAAATGATCGCTCTCAAACAGATTTATGTACAAAAAAACAACATTTTAAAATGAATAATAAAAAATTTGTCCGCAGTTTCATCAAAAAGAATGACCACAAACAGTCAGTAAGTATAAAATAACAACACTGCAAGAAGTGGAATGATACAAATAAATAATAACAACGCAGCTATCAGCATGCGAATGCTGCATCATACAAATACGTTCATAATATAATTTGAATAACATCAACAGGGGGAGCCTCCTTTACTGATCGTGGGAGATCATTGTATAGTTTAGGTTCACTTCACTTAAATACCCTGCCACCTGGATTATTTTCTCTGCACCCTTGTGGCACTGAGCAAGGTTGCTTCCTGTAACCAAAGAAACACACATAGCATCATCATCATCAGCCATGATCAATCCACAGCTGGATGGAGGCGTCCCAAAGTGGCATTGATACAGTGATCCACAAAAAACCTGCACGTTAATGGATGTACAAAGATCCCCGTAGTGCCTTAACAGACTGTAGGGGCAAGTGCAGTTAGCGAGCACCTATGAAGACCGGAACGGTACACGAGGGGGGCGGGTGGCCAACACCACGCCCGACCGCCTTTGTCTCCCCAGTGGTGATGTTTACACAACCACACGAGGTACTCATTTTAGGCTGAGTCGACCTAGGGTGGTGGGCACAGTGATTCGTGCACCGTACGATGAACCTGGGGAGTCTTGAGTCGATCCCGACCATCGTTAACGTCAGTAGCGAGCAATATAAGAACCGGTCTCACCTCCCCCCACCCCCAACATCTCTATTCCTCACCAATCTGCACCGACCAGCGTGGCGACGTGTGGTCAAATATCCCCAATGGCCTACAGAGTGTAGTGTGTATCGAGTGCGGAGTGGCCTTCATCCACACATTTTAGAACATTCATAGCATTGAAGAGTAGGCCAAAAATATCCGATAGAGGACACGCTCTCGATCGCCCTCTCTATGTAAGAGGACCTTCCCGCTCAGCAGTCGCGTGAGCGAGCAAGCACTGCATGGCTGCACCTTTACTTCTTTCACACACAACAACAACAAACATGTGTCCACTATTCCGGACCACGCAGCCCAAGTGCCGTCGCTATCCCTGGCCGAGCTGGAGGACCGGCTGCTCAAGAGGATGCTGAAGGACTACCAGAAGTGGGTGCGCCCTGTGGAAAGGCTCAGCGACACGGTGGAGGTCAAGTTTGGCCTCGGCATTGCCCAGCTGGTGGATGTGGTGAGCCTTCCGAAAATTGTAATTCGACGGCAGATCAAAACTGCTGTCGTTGAAACAAGAGCAGCATATGGCTTATATACCCTACGGCTGTTTGGTGTTGTTGTTGTTGTTTTTTAAATATTGTAACGCTTGGATAAATCTGTAACGGCAAAAAACAGAAAGCATTTGCAACAATCAAAGCTAAGGTGTCCGCAAAACGCCGGGGATTCTCTCAAATCTCGATAACGCGCGTGTCGCCAAACGTTGTAGCACGGCAGCCGGAGGTTCAGAGGGATGATCACCATTATAAAAATATTGAAACGTGCAAGTCTACGTGTTCGTTTATAGTTGCATTGATCTGACTTAAATGGTTGTTTAATTATAACAAGTCTTTGATAACGATGGCACCTTCATGGGCACTGCGTAAAGCTTGTCCTGTGTTTATCTTTTTTTCAGGATGAAAAAAACCAGCTCATGACCACAAATGTCTGGCTGAAGCAGGTAATCCGGCACCGCAGTTACACAACGTTCGATAGAAATGTGGTTAACGGGGAGATTTCAATACCTGTGCGTGCCCACACGTTGAATTGTGCTGCTGCTGCTGCCACCACCACCGCTGATGCTGCTCCTGCAAATGAATCCCTAAACCAGGGGTCGGCAACCAAAATAACAAGAAGAGCCATTTCTTTCCAATTCGGTACAAAATTCAGTATTTCAAGAGCCGCAATGCATCTGAGTACATACTGTACATACGTACATATCGTCAAGAAGCAGCCCGTAAAGAGCCGCATGCGGCTCCGGAGCCGTAGGTTGCCGACCCCTGCCCTAAACTGTCCGTGCACGCGTAACCGGTGTGTGTTTTGGCAGGAGTGGCTGGATATTAATCTCCGATGGAATCCTGACGACTACGGCGGGATTAACTCAATCCGTGTTCCCGCGAGCTCGATATGGCTTCCCGACATAGTGCTCTACGACAAGTGAGTGCGTGCGAGTGTGCGGTTGTTATTTGTATTGCGGCGTTTACATAACCACGGGGTCCCGCTCACTCGAACACGTGAAACGCGACTTCAAGGCGAACGCATCTGCACGTCGGCCTGACATTTTTTTGAGTGGCCCGCGGCAGAAGCCCACAAGCCAGGCCACGTGGCTGGATGTCTGGCTGTCTGCGCGTCGTTCTGTCGTGTCCCGGGGGTAGTGGTTGCGGGGGGGGAGTATGTTCGCGAGACAGCTAAAGTAAAATGACGTTGATGTGTTGCCGTCCAGGTGGTACATCATCATCGCCAGTCATCGTGCACTTTATCTCTTGCGCAACTGTGATGCGTGGAATGGATACGCTTGTTGTTGTTGTTATTGAAAATTTGAGCTTCCTAACATTGAGCGCTTGCTTTTCACGCGTGCGCTTTGCACGTTTTAACGCGTGGACTATGACGACTCATGCCCCCCTCACTAGAGCCATTCATCGCAGCTGCTCACGTGTTTGATTCACATTCGTTTTGGCCAACGGCTCCATTGGAAACGCAACTTTGGAATCTAGTTGGGTTTTTGTTACGTGTCTGTGTACATAGCAGAACAATATGTCTCTCTTATTTACAAAATGTTACCAGAATGTAATTGCATTTGTTTAAAATTAACGTAAGAGGGTGCTCTTATGTAATTACGAATGTAATTGTATTTTTTTTCCAATTGGATTTCTAGGGCAATAAAGAAAGAAACACATCAAAACCATTTAGACTCTGCATGCTTATACAGCAATAATAATGTTTTAAAGAAACAGTGACGTCAACTTTCATAACGCATTCAATTCATGTCATTTGCACAATACAAATGGCAAGGGTTTGCAATGCAGGGTAAACACACACACAAACAAACACATGCATCTAATGCAGGACACATCTTTAAGTGACATCGATACGATGGGACCTTGACAACATTTTTGTTTAGTTACATTTTTTGGAAAGTTTTTTCAGTGTGGTATGGCCTTGAACAGCGCTTAGATTATAACCAGCCTGTTGTCTGGAATGGATTATGTTGCACGGCACACATGCACAAAAAGACAAAGATCCCCCGTATAGCCTTAATAGACGGTTGGGGCAAGTGCTGTTAGCGAGCATCTATGAAGGCCGAAACGGCACACGAGAGGGTGGGTGGCCAGCATCACGCCCGGCCGCCTTTGTCTCCCCAGTGGCGATGTTTTTACACACCGCACCAGTTACACCAAAGACAAAGATCCCCCGTATAGCCTTAACAGACTGTCGGGGCAAGTGCTGTTAGCGAGGACCTGTGAAAGACAGAACGGCACACGAGGGGGTGTGTGGGTGGCCAGCACCACGCACGCGCACGTGCGCGCACACGGCCCGCGTTCGGCAATGTCACTCCGGCTGGGGCGAGCGTTCCGCAGCACCTCCTCGGGTCGTTGTTCCGCGCGCGCTCCCGAGGTGACATCGCGCCCGCGCTCTGTCCCTTTGCGTACCCTCCTGCCCCCCCCCCCCCCACACACATTGCAGCGCCGACGGCCGCTTCGAAGGCTCCATCGTCACCAAGGCGGTGGTGAAACACGACGGCCGGATCAAGTGGACGCCGCCGGCCATCTACAAGAGCTCGTGCACCATCGACGTCACCTTCTTCCCCTTCGACCAGCAGAATTGCTCCATGAAGTTCGGCTCGTGGACGTACGACGGCACCCTCGTCGACCTCATCATGGTCAACAGCGACGTGGACCGCGGCGAGTACTTCGACAACGGCGAGTGGGAGTTCCTGAACGCCACGGGCAACAAGGGCGTGCGACTCGACGGCCACCGCTTCTACCCGTACATCACGTACTCGTTCGTCATCCGCCGGCTGCCCCTCTTCTACACTCTCTTCCTCATCGTGCCGTGCCTGGGCCTCTCCTTCCTCACGGTCTTCGTCTTCTACCTGCCCTCCGACGAAGGCGAGAAGATCTCGCTGTGCACCTCCGTGCTCGTGTCCCTCACCGTCTTCCTGCTGGTCATCGAGGAAATCATCCCGTCCTCGTCCAAGGTGATTCCGCTCATCGGCGAGTACCTGCTCTTCATCATGATCTTCGTCACGCTCTCCATCATCATCACGGTGTTCGTTATCAACGTGCACCACCGCTCATCGTCCACCCACCACCCGATGGCACCCTGGGTGCGCCAGCTCTTCCTGCACAAGCTGCCCAAGATCCTGTGCATGCGGAGCCACGTCGACCGCTACACGGCGTCGGACGAGGCGGACCACGGCGATCCGGGCCGCGCGGGATGCGCCTGCCACGGCGGGGAGTCGCCGCCCAGCGCCTCCGAGCGGCTCATCCTCACGGCCATCGACTCGGTGCGCTACATCACGCGGCACATCAAGAAGGAGAACGAAGTCCGAGAGGTGAGTGGGTGGGTGGGTGGGTGGGTGAGTGGGTGGGTGGGTGAGTGGGTGGGTGAGTGGGTGGGTGGGTGAGTGGGTGGTTGAGTGGGTGGGTGAGTCGGTGGATGAGTCGATGGTGAATGGGTGGGTGAGTGGGTGGGTGAACGGGTGGGTGGGTGGGTTAGTGGGTGATGAAGTGGGTGGGTGGTTGAATGGGTGAGTCGGCGGTGAATGGGTGGGTGGGTGGATGGGTGAGTCGGTGGTGTGTGAGTGGGTGAGTGAGTGGATGGGTGGGTAAACGGGTAAGTCGGTGGTGAATGGGTGGGTGGGTGAGTGAGTGGGTAGGTGAACGGGTGGGTAGTTGAGTAGGTGAGTGGGTAGGTGAACGGGTGGGTGATTGGGTGCGGTGAGCGAGTGCGTGTGGGACGTCTCGAGCCGAGAAGATCGCGGTAATGGCTCTCGTCGCTTGCCTGTGGATCGAATGTCTGATGCCACTCGCATGCGGAGTGCGTCTGTATGTATTGATCTGTGTGTGTGTCTGTGTGTGCGCGCTTCACAGCCGAAGCACAGGCGGCGGTATGAAGTGCGTGTATAGTGGGGCACCAATCCGTAGGAGGGCAAATCAAGAGACCAAATGTATCAAAACAGAAGCATCGACATCGCGGATGGCCGGTTAAGTAGTCGCCAAATCACAGGTGGCCAATTAAAGAGCGGCTCAATGAAGGGCTGACAACTCAGAAGTCATCAACAACATGATCACGATCCATGGACAGATAGCCCGTAGTAGGTGCCCACTGCACATTGCGTCATTTGTTTTCACTTTCCTCTCTGCCATGTGCCAATATGCTCAAGCAGTGTCAAATCTTTCTGGCCAACTAAGAGTGGTCAAATATCAAATGTGGCTTATTAAGAAGGGATCGAAGCAGGAGGGGCCACATCAATTGGCCAAATCGAGGGTGACCTTTTCAAATTTGTTCCTAGAACAGGTGCCTAAATCGTGAATGCCCAACACAGTGTTGGTCATTAAAGTCGCGGACAAATCACAGGCGATCTTAACCGCGACCAAAAGGAGAAATGGCCAAAAGGCCTTGCGTCTCCTCGGTTGTCACTCTGGCATCAGCGTATGATTATCCTGAGATGTGGATCACTCTGACACACACTACGGGACTCCCTCCACTGCAGTCCTACATACTTTACACACACAAAGTGCTCGCCACAAATGAACCACAACGCCTCGCTGATCTCGTCAAGTAGCATAAACCACCATCACGCGAACTCCGCTCATCCTCGAAGCAGCAGCGGCGGCTTTTGGCTGCTCGCCATCCAACAAAGATGGCGGTCAACCGCATCGCCCGCTTTCAGATGCGCTTCTGCGTTCGTCTGGAATGCTCTTCCTTCCGATATTAGGAAACCACTGGGGCTACGCACCTTTACATCATCTATGTTGAAAACTCATTTATTTAGAGCTTGGTTGCTACTCACGCATTCACATGTAGGCGAGTGCGTGCGCGTGTGTGTGTGTGGTTATGTGTGGGAGTGCATTCTGCACTCATGGCTGCGTGTGCACAGAGGCGTTCATGCGTAGTCGTGTGCATGGATGCGTGTGGTTTGGGGGTTGTGAGTGTACATGCGTAAGTATGTATGTATGAGTGGGGAGCGGTAGTGCAGCTGTTAGCGTGCTGCGCTACGAACCCGGCGACCCGAGTTCGATTCCTGCTTACGGCCAACACCGGTGACGATTATCTGAATCGGTCCTGGGCCTCCCATGGTGTGGTGTGTAAACATCGCCACTGGGGAGACAAAGGCGGCCAGGCGTGGTGTTGGCCACCCACCCCCTCGTGTGCCGTGCCGGCCTTCATAGGTGCTACTCGCTAACAGCACTTGCCCCAACAGTCTGTGCAGGCTATACGCGTGCTCTCTGTCTTGGGCTATGTATGTGTGTGTGCTCCATCTATTTCTTCCGCTGTACGACAAGCCACCCAGTGCAGCCTGCACCCTGCACGCGAGGTGCGGAGCTGACGGAGCGTGTAAAATGCAAGGTCAAACCTTGAGAACACAATTCAGGAGGGATAACGCGCCCGACACCCACAGGGGCATCTATGTGGCTGTGTGACTAAGTGGCTCTGCGACTGTGTGGATGTGTGCGTGCACGAAAGCCTCGTTTCTCTGTTCCCTAAGACTCTGTGCTGCCCAGACAACCCAACTGGACCTGGGTCGTGTCGCTCCTTCCCCGCACCTCCGATTAGCACGGTTGGCTCCGTGAAGTGCGGAAGATGTTCAACATACATAGAGTCAGTCAGTCTGAATAAAGGTCCCCCAGGGAGTTATTGAACCACCTGGCGGTTATTAATATCATCATTATCGTTCATGACATGTCTACTACTAGATGAAGGCCTCAACATAACCCAATGTTCACCATGGACGAACTCCACTGAGATGCCAGATCAAAATTGGCCACGTCAATTGGAAAACCAAATCAGAGTGGCTTACGCTGAGCTCACCAAACTATTGGTGAAATCATCAGGGATGAAATCTACATTTCAGTAATGTAGGCATAATCTTGATTTGAAGCTTTCGTGACTGCAGGAATCCATACTCTTTGGTTCGTTCGGTAAATTCACGTAGTTAGAAATACAACTAAAATACAAAAATCACGACGTTTCGATGGCAACACAAGCAGTCGTCATCAGGCAAAACGATGATGACGACCTCTTGTGTTGCCATCGAAACGTCGTGATTTGTGACTTTATCGAAAAAACCAAAGAATATGAATGTAATTCATCTTTGAGATGTGCGCCTTTTGGCGTCATTTGGTCCAACACCATGTGAGGCTAGGCTCTAAGAAAAGCTGTCTCGGGTGTGGACCAATCAATTTCAAGGAGAGTGCATACTTGATCAGAGTTGTGTGTTTTTTGTTTGCATTTCGACTGCAGGTATTGTGGTCAATGCAAACATGACCAGATAAAAGGGTAAAAAAACAATTATCATATTTTGCTACTGGCAAAGGAGGTTCCAATGGTGAGCATAGTAGGTACGTCACTGGAATAGTTATTTTACGGTGCAGAAGAAGTTCGACACACGTGTATTTGTACTTGTAGCCCCTTTGGCAATCCACTGCTAGATGAAAGGTCTCCTTACCTCGTACCAGTGTGGGGCAGGGGAAGGGATTTTCCAGGACCGGTTCAGATATTGGTCGCTGGGTTCGTTGCAGGGTGCGCAAACCACCGCACCGCCACTCCACCCCCCCCGGCGATCAGCATCATGAACCACCATGGAACACTCACTTGATAGAACACTCACTTTGTAGATCATTCACTTTGTAGATCATTCACTTAATAGAACATTCACTTTGTAGAACACTCATTTCGTAGAAGATTCACTTTGTAGATCATTCACTTCATAGAATATTCACTTCATATAACTTTAACTTTATAACCACTTTACATTGAGGCGTGTTTAATTCCGTGCGAGATTAATTAACCACTGCGCGCGATACAAATACGCGCCGTGAACATTGCAGATGGTGTGGACTCACGTCCCGAGACGCAATGCGATAGCCACCCACGCACATGTCAAGAGAAACGCGCGTTTGAAGTGCGTGCACCTGCAACCTGTAGAGGGCGTGCAGAGAGCTCTTGCTGAAGTGGTGCCAATGGTCCCAGCGTCAGCTCGTTCACCGCTGACTGCAGAGGTTTGCGGTGCCAATCCGGCAGGCCGCCCTGGTTAATTCTGCAGGTGTATTAAGCTTACAACGCTACGTGCCGTCTGGTTCACGGCAGGCGTGAAAGACGCCATTCCAACGGAGTAGACCATTGTGGGCCGGCGTCGTGGCCCTAATTTGTAAAGATTAAAATGTTTACCTGGAAACAACTCATCAGATTCAGAATATGTGTTTATGCTGGAGGAAACCGATGAGCTATGAATCTCTTTGTCACAGATGTCCACAAAGCAACATTGCCCCGCCCCCTACCGTGCAACCACTGCATGCAATGTCCGTGAAAGTTAGCGTCTTCCTTGGCGACGATAGCGGATACAACATTGTTCTCGATTTGCTATCGCTGCCGTGGATTAGCTTAACCCTTGCACGCGTTTGCGCGCCCCGTGTGCTTTTGACTGAAGGTCGTTGAAGACTGGAAGTTCGTGGCTCAAGTCGTGGACAGAATATTGCTGTGGACCTTCTTGTCGGTGTCGGTCTTCGGATCCATACTCATTTTCCTTCCGACAATCTACGCCTGGCGTAGCTTTGACTTCATACCGTCAACCTCACCGAAATCCCCTGCCCCTAAATAATAATTATTATTATTATATTTACAACCGTCAGAAGACACGTTTTTTTGTCTTGCCTTAACTGGATGGAGATTTTGTTCGTAACGCGCAAGCACACACACGCAAACGCACACGGCATGTTTGGCTGGTCGTTTTATATTGTCTCATCAACCGTTAGCCTCATGCTAGTTTATCCGCAGCTCTTGTACGTACTGTTGGATATTACGAGAACAAAAAACGCAACTGCGGTTACCTGCGCGAAAGAAGTTACCGTTACGTAGCGAAAACTAGAAAACTATTTAATGCATGCTTTTCAGCATGAACGTTTCATGAATTACCGTAAAAGCACAACTCCTAACGGTGCAGCTTTGTAAAAAAAAAAACCCGTTTGCCATAATAACACTTTGCCAATACGGCAAAATCAGACGCAGACGGCAGCCTGTAATGTTTTATTATCAGCCGTTATCCCTGTGCGTCTCTTCCCGGGCTGATCGTGGTCACCTCTCACCCACCAAAGTAACCTGCAGCACTTATACACCCTGCCCCCTGTGTAAGCCCCACACGCCACTGGGACCCCACGTGACGCACGCACACTCCCGTCGACGCGCATTGCGTTGTAGCCACCGGGTCTGCGATAGGCATTTTCACTCTGCACACACGGATCGTTGTCGCTGTTCCCAGAATGACTTGTCCAATATCTCACACGTCGGATTCATCAGAGTGTCCGAACGCAGTTCGAAGACACGTACACAACAACGGGCCAACGAGATTGGAGCATCCAGGTGAAAGGAGGCATGCTGGTTTATTTCATTTAATAAAATAAAAAAGAGAGGGAGGCAAAAAAAAGCAGAGGATAAGAGAACGGTCCCGGAGCCTGGACTTGAATCGGGGCAGAGAGTTGACAGCACAGATGGCTGGGGAAGGGAGTTTGAGATTGCTTGCTCAGCAGGGAACAATGAACGGCGGTCGACTGAAGTTTTTTGCAGAACGTCGCCGGTTTCTGGAGTGTAGAGTTCGTGGAGACGAGTAGAGTGAGACGAGAGGGGGGAGGTGGGAGAGTGTGTGGAGGGGAGTAGAGTGAGATGACAGGGGAGAGTAGGAGAGTGCGTGGAGGGGAGTAGAGTGAGACGAGAGGGGGGAGGTGGGAGAGTGCGTGGAGACGAGTAGAGTGAGACGAGAGGGGGGAGGTGGGAGAGTGTGTGGAGGGGAGTAGAGTGAGATGACAGGGGAGAGTAGGAGAGTGCGTGGAGACGAGTAGAGTGAGACGAGAGGGGGGAGGTGGGAGAGTGTGTGGAGGGGAGTAGAGTGAGATGAGAGGGGAGAGGTAGGAGAGTGCGTGGAGGGGAGTAGAGTGAGATGAGAGGGGATAGGTAGGAGAGTGCGTGGAGGGGAGTAGAGTGAGACGAGAGGGGGGAGGTGGGAGAGTGTGTGGAGGGGAGTAGAGTGAGATGACAGGGGAGAGTAGGAGAGTGCGTGGAGGGGAGTAGAGTGAGACGAGAGGGGAGAGGCAGGAGAGTGCGTGGAGGGGAGTAGAGTGAGATGAGAGGGGAGAGGTGGGAGAGTGTGTGGAGGGGAGTTGAGTGAGACGAGAGGGGGGAGGTGGGAGAGCGTGTGGAGGGGAGTAGAGTGAGATGACAGGGGAAAGTAGGAGAGTGCGTGGAGGGGAGTAGAGTGAGACAAGAGGGGAGATGCAGGAGAGTGCGTGGAGGGGAGTAGAGTGAGATGAGAGGGGAGAGGTGGGAGAGTGTGTGGAAGGGAGTAGAGTGAGATGAGAGGGGAGAGGTAGGAGAGTGTGTGGAGGGGAGTAGAGTGAGATGAGAGGGGAGAGGTGGGAGAGTGTGTGGAGGGGAGTTGAGTGAGATGAGAGGGGAGAGGTAGGAGAGTGCGTGGAGGGGAGTAGAGTGAGATGAGAGGTGGGAGAGTGCGTGGAGGGGAGTAGAGTGAGATGAGAGGGGAGAGGTGGGAGAGTGCTTAGAGGGGATTCGAGTGAGATGAGAGGTGGGAGAGTGCATGGAGGGGAGTAGAGTGAGATGAGAGGGGAGAGGTGGGAGAGCGCGTGGAGGGGAGTAGAGTGAGACGAGAGGGGAGAGGTGGGAGAGTGCTTAGAGGGGATTCGAGTGAGATGAGAGGTGGGAGAGTGCGTGGAGGGGAGTTGAGTGAGATGAGAGGGGAGAGGTAGGAGAGCGCGTGGAGGGGAGTAGAGTGAGATTTAGAGGGGAGAGGTGGGAGAGTGCATGGAGGGGAGTAGAGTGAGACGAGAGGGGAGAGGCAGGAGAGTGCGTGGAGGCGAATAGAGTGAGATTTAAAGGGGAGAGGTAGGAGAATGCGTGGAGGAGAGGAGATTGATATGAGAGGGGTTAAGTACGTTACAGACACTTGAAATGACGTATAAGAATAGGTTTGACCATTTCTGGCAATAAAACCGTTGTGTTAAGATGCTAAAACACCAAACAGAAACCTTTTTGCAAGGAATCAAGTCTGCGTTCATCACAGATACGTGTGGCAAGGGAGGTCCCATGATGTAACTGCTCACCCCGAGCTCTCAATGTCGTGATAGGGGCATTGTCTTTGTGCTGTTCGCCTTTCGGCGTCCTCTGATCTAACACTGCTTGAGACGAGGCTCTAAAGAGAGCTGTCTCTGGTGTGGGCCAATCAGTTTCAAAGGCAATGCATCATATACTATCAGAGCATTTTTTTTTTGTTTGCATGTTCACCACAAGTATATTTGGTTAATGCAGACATGATTCCTTGCAAAAAGGTTTCAGTTTGATGTCGAAATGACGTCTTTACTGATTGAGCACGTTTTTTCTTCTTCTTCCGATGACGAGTATTTTCGTTTCGTTCAGACTAGCTGTAGGTTGTAAGAACCAATGCAAGGTGAGACCACGTCAGGGCGGGATGGTGAGAGAGGGTGATGATCGCTGTTACTCCGCAATGAATATTCACTCATTTTACACGCCCGTGTTTAGATTGCCAGACAATTGTTTTGTCTTTGCTCCGTGATACAGAAAATATCCTCTTTGTTATGAGTGGTGATACAATGTCCTTCCATGTCAAGTGCTCCGCAAGTACTCGGTTCAAATCTACGAAGTTGTGATTGAAATGTTCACCAAAGTGATTGATCGACTGATTGTTGATGACCCCCACTCCCCCCCCCCGTCATATAGTGGAAGTGTTTTATGCAATTGTCGCCTTCTTCCAGAAACCAAGCGACTTACCCACTCGTGGGCATGTATGGATTCACCGCTTCGCCATTCAACGCGTAATCACGATTGGTAATCGCGATTCGATTTAAAATTTGCATTTTTTTCCCTTTGCCACTGTGGCTCATGTGTTTTCTCCGGCATTCATGAGAACCAATTAAACACGCGGCAATGATGCATCGAAAATAATCGAGTCTCAAACACACGTGATTCAATGCCTGTATCGTGAGCGTGAGAATGAAGGTCGGATTGACGAATCGATGCATCGTTACGTGCCTACAGACTTAACCATCGATGGGTTCTCTGGTGTCAGGCCACAACTTTGTTGTTGCGTAGGCTTTGAAATTGCTTTACAAGTAATGTAATCTTCCACTGTAGCATGTGACCTTTAATGACACCAATGATATATACTTACGATAAAGAGTGCTGTATATTCTTAATGTTAAGGTCATGCGTTCAGTTCAGTTTAGTTCATTTATTAGGTATAGCCCTGTGAGCCATTCGGCTCTTGAATCGGGTGCAACCGCAACAAACAAAAGCATGAACAAGAAACATCTTCTTAGGTTTTTTCGGTAAAGTCACGTAGAAAGTAAAATAAAATAAAAACAAAAATCACGACGTTTCGGAGGCAACACAAGTCTCCGTCATCAGGTGGGACCGTCACAGCCAGATTAGCTGTATCAAGGTCACTTCAAATCTAGAACAAGAAACATCTTAAAGTGACCACACGCAACAAAAAAATCCCGGAAAAAACAGCAAAGTCTTCCAGAAAAAGCACCGCATATCAACGCTGTGTGCAAACATCCCAGTGGGATACAAGTCAAACAATAACAACCATAAGACAATTTAGATAAAAGTTATCAGTCTGACTCTGTACAACAACAAACAAATATGGCTAATCCAAAACGTTTTCGAAATCACAAAAATAAAGCTATAAAAACAACGTAACAGTGATCATAGGAACTGTGATTCAAATTTAACAATAAACGATAAACATAACATGTACGATCACTGATTCATTTTACAGCCTTTCTCTGTCGTGTCGGTCATTGGGAGTTGTTTGACCATACTTCACCATGCTGGTGAATGTGGGTTGGTGAAGGAGGGGTGAAGAGTGGTCTGTGTGTCACTCGCCACGAGAAGCTGGTGGCTGTGACCAGGAATGGAATTGTGGTCAGTGGGTTGATCACGCGGTGTGCGTCAACCAGGGTGCCACTGTTGACATCCAGACAAATATTGAGGAAGGAAAATAAAAATAATCATCATCCTCAGCAGCAACAAAAAAATGTTTTATCTGCACTCAGGCATCGAATTTGAGCTGAGATATCCGATTATTAAATTCATCAATAACTCTTCTGTTATCAATTTGATTATTCACTTTGATTGTATGTTTTACCCGTGGTCAGGTGGATTTGTATCCGGATCCTCTGGGTTTTTTCCACCTGACGTGCGTTTCGATTATTTGACTGCTATAAATTCGCACGTGATAAGCCACTTCGTTGAGCTATCATTTGTGGCCAGGTCGCTCTCCGGAAAAAGAGCTACATAGCTCAGTTTCGTTTGACTCAATCGGATAACACGAAAATAGAAAAAAAAGTACCACCTCTGTTCCCGCATGTGCCATTGGACGGGAGGTGAATGGGAGGCTCTGTCACGTGATCGGCATTATCAGCTGCGTCACGCTGGGCATGCCTGCAGGCGGGATTTCCCCACCTTCAAGAGGCAGTGTGTTGGTACAGCTGCCGTTTTAAAGGGGCCTAAGTCATCAGCCAAAAAGTAGTCGATTGTAATTCATAATAAAGGTTTTTGGGTTAGATCGCATGAGTACAAATGTGTCGTAACCCTCCACCACCGACACAGCCAGTAAGGTTTGTCACGTAAACACAACGCACCATTTAAATGTTGTCGATTCACTCTCCAACACACCGGTGGGCTAAAGTAGTAAACTCATTGTCGCGTTTTGTTTATGTGACAAACCTTACTGGCTGTGTCGGGTGGTGGAGGGTTACGACACATATACACTTACGCGATCTAACCCTAAAAACCTTTATTATGAATAATATTGGTCGCGAAAGCCGACGTGTTAAACGATTATAATTTGTATAGATTCATTGACCATCTGTTCCACCTCCGCACGGCATCTGTTTGACAAAGGAGATGGACGCAAAGGCGAGAAACACCAACACGGAGCAACGCGAGCCTAGCGCACAACAACAACAAAGCAGGTCAAATGAGAGAAGAAAATTAAACAATAAAGCACACGACAAAGAAGTTTAAAAGCATTCAACACATAGAGCACACTATGAGATCTCTTTTACCAGTGGCAAAATATAGTAGTAGGTTTTTACCCTTTTAAACTGGTACAAAACTGACACCTTTATTCAAGGCATCATGTTTGCAACATAGAGCACGTCACGTAGAATATAACTGCCTACGAAAAGCGGAGAACAGATACGTACACCTCTGTGTTGTTTGACAATGTCAACGACCATTGCGCCACGCCGTTGAAAAATCAAATCACGAGCTATTTCATCGGCAACTTTTGAAGAGTTACGATTGAAAGGTCCCGAGCAGAGAATGGCGCTTCGTGATGGCCCCACGTTGATGGCCTGTGCTGATGTTGCTCAAGGGTTTTTATTTTTGTTAAAGTGAGGACCGCATGCACATTTTTTTTGCATGATCCCTCAAAGGATCTGTACCCGAACCCTTGGCACATCAGCCGGCTAATAACATACAGGAATTGTGCATTGGTTGGCAAACAAAATGATAATCACGAATTCATACTACGGAATGACGATGACTGATTGCAATGGTAATTAACGATTGCATGGCATGTAGAGCAGCAGCGCACCGTATTAATTGCACCCGGGAATTGCCCAATGCAAAATGTGGTTGCTTTCAAAACCAATCGGAACACTGTAGGGGAAAAACTAAAATATGATCGTGTAGTCGCTGTCAAGTTTCGCTGACGCAGGCCACTCGCTCACAAATTCCTCGG
Source organism: Lampetra fluviatilis (assembly GCF_964198595.1). NCBI lineage: Eukaryota > Metazoa > Chordata > Hyperoartia > Petromyzontiformes > Petromyzontidae > Lampetra > Lampetra fluviatilis. The sequence continues at coordinate 32,096,247 of NC_136277.1, read as the reverse complement.
CGGGGGTCTCGTTTTCATCGGCTCGTGCCACGATGTCCGACGTTTCGCTCCACGTGCCGTGAGATTTGTTTTTATCCCGAGGAACTGAATGGTGTGCATCGAATCTTCCGGCACGTGGAGCAGACGTCAGTCCAATCCCGTTCCCGAAGAAGCGCCCACAGCATGTGTGTACGTGTGCGCTGAACTTCTTTCGCACCGTACGCAAGCCCACCGTGCTCATAGAAATGACGGACGTCATGCCCAAACAACGTACGGTGTACAGCACGACCCCGTGCACACCTCAACGCAGCCGTGTCACTCACTCACTCACTCGCCGTTTGCGATGGAGGCGTTTGTGGCAGTTTAAAGAAGAAACCAAAATCTCACTGCATTTACACTTCCACAGAGAATGGATTTGTTTGTGGTCAGGGGAATTAAGGTGGATGCAGCTTTGGAAGTTCCCTCATCGCACGCAATTAACACGGGAGCTTCATCCCTGCGTTCTGCAGATGAGTTCTCTTTGAAAGGAATGTCGCACGGTAAGCGGATAAGGTTTAAAGAGCACAGGATACCTGGTTCAGACACACACAGACACACACACAAACGTATAAGTATTCATGTATAACAAAAAAAGTTTGCCCGTAAATGTCACGGTTTCGTCTCGCCCTTGAGACTTCAGAACATTGCCCATCGTTAATTTTACAGCTCAATAGGACATCTCATTTCCTGACACGAGCGCTGTTTCCCTAAACAGCATTACGTCAGCTTCAAATTAACAAGACTAACCAGCCCTCTTCCGAGACGTGTGACCAGCATGGAATGGTACGCCGACAAATTCCCTCCATATACGGGGCGCTCTTTCTCGAGCTTCCACACCAATGAGAGAGACACCGCCCGGCAGTATGGGGGCCGTCCATAAATGACGTCACGCGATTTTGGATGATTTTTGACCCCCCCCCCCCCTAGTCACACGGCGTCACAAAAAGTCAGACCCCCCCCTCAAATATGACGTCACAAAGCTCTGCCCCCCCCCCAAATATATAAAACATGCTTCAAATCACTTAAAATTATTGTCATTGTAGTGCGTATTCAATGTGGCGCTGCAACTCTGATGTTGTAGGAGAAAACATGTATTAAAAAGTACATTTAATTAAGTAGAACGCGTTGTCTATTTTTATTTCAAGTTTGCGCATTTTGATGTGACGTCACATTTCTCAAACCCCCCCCCCCTCGTCACACATCGTCACAAATGTCCGACCCCCCACCCCCCTAGGTGCGTGACGTCATTTATGGACGGCCCCTAGTGCCACAGGAAAACATTTGCACCTTTGCTTTTTACTCGCCGACCTATAGCAATTCCCTTTTGTGTACGTAGATACATCGTCACCATCGTCATCAAGATCCACTGCTGGATGAAGGCTTCCTCACGCCGCCACCATCCCTCACGGTTATCGCCATTACACTCCACACGTCTCTCCGCTGCGTGTACCAGAGGTGGGACAAAGTCATTGTTATGCAAGTCCAAGTCGAGTCGCAAGTCATCAAATTCATGACTCGAGTCTGACTCGAGTCCAAGTCACATGACTCGAGTCCACACCTCATAGGTGGGACAAAGTCATTGTTATGCAAGTCCAAGTCGAGTCGCAAGTCATCAAATTCATGACTCGAGTCTGACTCGAGTCCAAGTCACATGACTCGAGTCCACATCTCATAGGTGGGACAAAGTCATTGTTATGCAAGTCCAAGTCGAGTCGCAAGTCATCAAATTCATGACTCGAGTCTGACTCGAGTCCAAGTCACATGACTCGAGTCCACACCTCATAGGTGGGACAAAGTCATTGTTATGCAAGTCCAAGTCGAGTCACAAGTCATCAAATTCATGACTCGAGTCTGACTCGAGTCCAAGTCACATGACTCGAGTCCACATCTCAGAGGTGGGACAAAGTCATTGTTATGCAAGTCCAAGTCGAGTCGCAAGTCATCAAATTCATGACTCGAGTCTGACTCGAGTCCAAGTCACATGACTCGAGTCCACATCTCATAGGTGGGACAAAGTCATTGTTATGCAAGTCCAAGTCGAGTCGCAAGTCATCAAATTCATGACTCGAGTCTGACTCGAGTCCAAGTCACATGACTCGAGTCCACATCTCATAGGTGGGACAAAGTCATTGTTATGCAAGTCCAAGTCGAGTCGCAAGTCATCAAATTCATGACTCGAGTCTGACTCGAGTCCAAGTCACATGACTCGAGTCCACATCTCATAGGTGGGACAAAGTCATTGTTATGCAAGTCCAAGTCGAGTCACAAGTCATCAAATTCATGACTCGAGTCTGACTCGAGTCCAAGTCACATGACTCGAGTCCACATCTCATAGGTGGGACAAAGTCATTGTTATGCAAGTCCAAGTCGAGTCGCAAGTCATCAAATTCATGACTCGAGTCTGACTCGAGTCCAAGTCACATGACTCGAGTCCACATCTCATAGGTGGGACAAAGTCATTTTTATGCAAGTCCAAGTCGAGTCGCAAGTCATCAAATTCATGACTCGAGTCTGACTCGAGTCCAAGTCACATGACTCGAGTCCACATCTCATAGGTGGGACAAAGTCATTGTTATGCAAGTCCAAGTCGAGTCACAAGTCATCAAATTCATGACTCGAGTCTGACTCGAGTCCAAGTCACATGACTCGAGTCCACATCTCATAGGTGGGACAAAGTCATTGTTATGCAAGTCCAAGTCGAGTCACAAGTCATCAAATTCATGACTCGAGTCTGACTCGAGTCCAAGTCACATGACTCGAGTCCACACCTCTGGCGTGTACCATTGTAATATGATGATCCACATCTTCTTGGTTCTTTCGGTAAAGTCACGTAGAAGGGAAATAATAAAATATAATAAAAAACAATTACGTAATAAAATAATTCTCACGACGTTTCGGCCACAACGCAAGCAGCCGTCCTCAGGTGAAGAACAGGTCTGTCGGAAAGACACAGGTCTGTCGGAAAGACACAGGTCTGTCGGAAAGACACAGGTCTGTCGGAAAGACACAGGTCTGTCGGAAAGACAGGTCTGTCGGAAAGACACAGGTCTGTCGGAAAGACAGTGTCTTTCCGACAGACCTGTTCTTCACCTGAGGACGGCTGCTTGCGTTGTGGCCGAAACGTCGTGAGAATTATTTTATCATGTTTAATTTTTATTATTTTATTATTTCCCTTCTACGTTACTTTACCGAAATAACCAAGAAGTTGAATCCCTGCAGTCACGAAAGCTTTAAATCATGATTATCCACAGTGCACATATTTACCCAGGGAACGCTAACAGAGGCTACGAGTGACAAAATAAAGAAGCAGACAATGTGCCTCTCTTCCCGTGTGTGTTCCTCCGCGTAAAATTGTCAGCGTAATTTTTGAGTGATTTTTTTTTCTTCTCAGCAGTCATCTGCGCAAGAAAACTGTGGGCCGGTTTCGACACGCATCGCTCTCATCGGCAGCAGCAGCAGAGTCAGACTTGCGTGAACCAATGCTCGTGAACTGCCAGATGACGTTTCGATTGCAACACAAGCAATCAATTCTAGATTTGAAGCTTTCGTGACTGCAAGGATTCATATTCTTTGGTTTTTTCGGTAAAGTCACATAGGTAAAAAAATGAAAATTAATAAAAGCCGCACCGAACCTCACAAAATTTATATTCAGGGCCTACCTTGGCTCCTCCCACCCTCAACCAGTATATATACAAGGACTGTTTTCTTGGAATTTCTCTCACTTGATACAGCTATCGTGCTGTGACGGTTCCACCTGAAGACGTCGTGATTTTTATTTCATTTTTATTTTACTTTTATTATTTTTAATTTTTTACCTACGTGACTTTACCGAAAAACCTAAGAATACAAGCAATCAATCATCAGGTACAAATGAAAGAGAAAACTTTTGTACCTCATGACGATTGCTTGTGTTGCAATCGAAACGTCGTATGTTATTTTCTCTTTTTACGTGACTTTACCGAAAGAACCAAAGAGTAATTCCTGCAGTCACGAAAGCGCCAAATCTAGTTTGAACTGACAGATGCTTAGAGGCAATGACCATCTCTCTAAGGCAGCGAGAGTCGCTTTTCTGCGTGGCACATTGGTGTGGAGCAACGGCGCTAACTGTACGTCCGAGGGGCTTCTGGTAGGGCTCTGCTTGGCAATTTGGGACTGGCACAAAAGCACTTCCATGCACTGACACAATTTAAGAGGCATGTCCCCAACGCGTGACACCCTCGGGGCATAGACCACCTGCCCTGTGAAAGTCTCTGCTGTCTTCTGGCTTGCTTCTGTTCCTTCAACCAACCCTGAGCAACAACTCTGCAGTACGGTAAGAACACGAACACTCTGATTGAATTGCGGCGTTGGCACATCGGGTCACACAGTCAGTACCAAATTCAGGGTGCTTCAAAAAAATGTGAACACTTCGGAGATTTAGCAACAACACCACGAGCAATGTGCCTCCTCCGGGCTCTGGAGACCACCTGGAGAAGATTCTAGGCAACGTGTTGACAGTGATGGCGAACAAGTGGAGACTCTTTAACTTTTTGAGCGCCATTAACATACGTGTTTTGATCATGTTACAGTGTATTATCCCTTCCATTAAAAACGATAGTCCCGTATTAGTGTTAACATTTTTTTGAAGCACCGTGTGTGTTTGTGTGTGTATATATGCAAGTTCTAGTTTTGGCTAAATAAGATGATGTAATCATGTACAACCCTCCTTTGGTCCAATGCACTGCTGGATTGAAAGCCACCTCCCTTGCACCGTGTCGGTCGTCAGAGTTGTTTGACCATACTTCACCGCGCTGGTCAATTGTGGGTTTGTGAAGTGGGTGAACAAGAAGCGTGGGGAGGGGGGCGGTGGAAGGGCCCACGACCGGGAATGGAACTCGTATGGCTGGGGATTTATTGCGCAGCCCGCACGAAATGCGCCACCCATTCCCGCATAGAGCTGGAATATTGCGGCCAATCTCAACATGACGGTGGCGATAGTAGATGGCACGATTGGCAAATGAGGCCAGTTATATGGGACACGTTTTATTCTTAAACAGATACATAAATAAATATTTCACTTGGCGTGAAAATGCAACGTCTTGCAGTGTTTCATTTTAAACAGCAGAGGGCGCTGGTCCGTGTAGGCATGGACCTGCTGCACGTGGGAATGTGTGTGTGTGTGTTTTTTTGCGTGAAACTAACCATGCACACCGATACACGTGCTTCCGAGCCAATCAATTAAGCTGGTAATTAACTGACGTTGGCTAATCGATTACTCCCGAGGCGCGAGCCAAAACGAGCGTGTGTTTGTCGCTGCCGAGTGCTATTACAGAGGAAGTCCTCATTATCATCATCACCACCACCACCATCATTGAGATTAGAAACATTCGTCACATATTGCCTTGCGGCAGTTTGGTCCGGAGTAGTTTACCCCTATCCACTTCACTGTTCAAATGGTCCTCAAGTTACTGCCGTGGGCTTGTGTTTGCGTGAATCCAATCATGCGCGACGTACACGCGTGTGTTAGCCAATCAATTAACTTGGCAATTAATTGAAATCAGCTAATCAATTGCTCCCGAGGCGGAAGCGAAAGCGAGTTGTTTTTGTTTGAGCTGCAGATTCCGATTCAAGGAATAATCGTCGCCATCGCCGTCGTAATCATCACCATTTGTAAAACAGTTTTGCGGCAGTTTGACCCAGTTCAAGTTGAGGCGTGTCGCCTTGTGGCAAGAGTTGAATCCCAAAGGTGAAATAAATCATTGGAACGTGACCATCATCAGCAGCAGCCATGGTCAATCCACTGCTGGATGAAGTCCTCCCCAAGGCACTGCCACCTCTCACGAGCATTGGAACACATCGGGAAGAAAGACATTCTGACAATTTCTAAAATCACAACTTATAATCTTGACTTAAAGCTTTCGTGACTGCAGGAAGTCATATTATTTGGGTCTTAAGGTGAAGTCACGTAGATAGGTTCAAGTACATTTTGTTTGTTTGTTTTGTTATTTTCTTTGAACCTATCTACGTGACTTCACCGAAATACCCACAGAACACAACTTATAATGTAGTGCTGCCATCAAAAAAATATTTGCAAAGGTGCCTCTCAAAATTCAAGTTTGTTATTTTCAAGGTCACACCTCCCGGTTGTATGTATTGCTTTGTTAAACTGAAGCCACTGCGATTTTAGAGAGAATCCTTCAATATTAACCGGTTGCTCAACGGAGTTGAATAATGCATGACAGGCAATGCACACAGAGACGTAGTGTAGGGGCATAGACGCAGAGAATAAGAAGAAGGGGGGGGGGGTGGATCCTGAGTGGGTAGCTGAGTGAGCATGTGAGTGGCTTGGTAATTGAGCGGGTGAGTCAGTAGCTGAGCGGTTGAGTGAGTAGGTGAGTGGGTAGGTGAGTGAGTAGGTGAGTGAGTAGGTGAGTGAGGTAGGTGAGTAGGTAAACTGCAGCATTGCGAGTTTAAAGGCAATATTTACCGGTTGCCATCGCGATCGATGGCTCCATTATCATTAAAAAAATACAAACAGTTGTTGGCGAGTATAATGTTTAAAGAAGATAAGCCTTTCCACTTTTCAATTCATCATCGAAGTCAAGTGCACTGGCATGAGGTTATTTCCACCAGTTTGTATTCGCATTGGTAACCGTGTGAATGCAAAGATTTTGTCAGCTGAGAATACATTTAAGGTGACTCGCGTACGATAGACAAAAACTCGGATTCGGTTCCTGAAGGTGGTGGGCAACATTAAAATGTAACGGCCGCCACCGTTAAATCACTTTGATTAGCTCATTACCAAAATCAGCCAACCCCATTGTTCATGAAACACCCCGATGAAGTGTGTCCAATTCATCAATGGGATGAGGTTTTTTTTTCTCTCTCGTGCAATTAGCACAAAGGGCTTTTTTGGCCACTGGACAGGAGCCCTGCGGAAACTTACGGCTTGTGCAAACTCGCCGCAGCTGAATTAATGCACTCTGTGATAACGCCGCGGCGGAAGCACACGAAGGGAGCCGCTATCTTTTTTTTGCTGTGCCAGAGCGTTTTAATAATCCAACACAATTACTCAACATCCACGGCTTGTCGCGGCCAAATCGTTCGTGTCAGTCGAGACGCATTTGAACGCGTGCGCGCTTTAATTCCAGACTCGCGCTTTTGTTTGCAGGTGAGTTATCATGAACGCTCAGATCGTAACTATTTTAGGCCAGACGTTTGTCTGGGATTTGAACTCGGGACAGGAAGCGGCGTTGGGCTCAGTGCTCGAATGTAAGCTCAGCCCAAGGCCCCCTCAAACAACGACTCCACTTTCGTGTGCATGCACCGCACTTTTAAACCACATCAGTGGCCTAGCTGTCCAGTGTGCAGGCGGTGCAACTGCGCTGGGTCCCACGGGGCCCGAGAGGTCCAAGTTGCCGGGCTATGAAGAGGGAGGGCTGGGAATGGGGGGGTGCACACCACATCCAGTATGCGTCTCTCTCTGTCTCTGTGGCTACAAGTCATGTGCCGCCTCCAATTATACCGGCAATGCGAACAAAAAATATTGAGCGAGAAACGAAGCCCCTGGTTTTAATAAACGCATTTAAACAATTAGCCAACTTATCTTCCGCCTCGTTTTGACACTAGAGGGCAGCCCCGGAGAGTGGGAGTGCGCGCAGAGGGCTCAAAGAGCAGCGTGCGGCCAGACCTGTGGACCAAGGAACCGTTGGAGACACACAGCAAAGTGCAATTTTACGAAACGCCATATATTCTACTTCTACTGCCCGTTGTTACATCTAGCAGCATCGGCCATGTGATTAATGTGCTTCAAAATACTAATCAAATGTAATCGTATGCTGGCTTTTTTTTCTTACTGAAAATTGTACAGTAGTTTCAAATTTGAAAGAAAGATAAAAACGATACTGGTCCCATGGTTGGCCCCGAGAGGTCAGGGAAGTATGGGAACCACTGAGATAGACATTCGTCCTCTTAACATCGCTGGCTGCTCACACTGAGCTCGTCTTGTCCACAGCCACGTTTCCATCAAACGTGCAGTTGAAAAAGTCAGATTTACTGCCAGAGGCTGCCTTCGTCCAGCAGTGGAATGATCGTGGCTGATCACGACGATGACAACGTTGTCGCGAATACGCACAGTGTTCTATGAACCCAAGCTACCCGAGTTTGATTCCTGGCCACTGGTTTCCATCACTGGTGATGAACTGTAGGGCGTGGGGAAGCCCTCGATCAGTATGAGTTGGACATTTTAGGCCTGTATTCGTAGCCATGGCTCGGCTCAAGCTGGACTCTGGCTCAAGGGAGGGAACAAGCTCAGAGTTCCGCTCAACTTTAGCCGGCTATAAACATAGTCTCGTGGTCAGGATTCCCGTGAGCTGTTCCAAATATGCATGAGCGGCTCAGCTATTGCTGAGCCGCTCATGCATATTTGGAACAAACTCAGCGGCTCAAAGCCTGAGCTGAGCCGTGACAAAGAACGTGGCCATGAGCATTTGCAACCTCACAATCATGAAATTAGCCTTAATCAGCCACAGCAAACGTTCGGCCCTTTTGTGTTTTTCAGATTCTCTTTGTCCAAAAATTACACCTTAAGTCATGTTTTTCAATGCCCTCTCTATGTGGGAATTACCATCGGTCAATGTCTAATTTACGCGCTTTCCCACTTTGTGTGATAATGGATCCCACTTAAAAGAGTTCACTTCACCTTTTCTCGTGCAATCGTTTTTCTTACGTCGCATTTTTATCAGCTCGAATCCCACGCAATGACCCATCTCAGGTCAACTTAAACCTCGAGAGTGACACGGCCGCTGTCAAATATAACCTGCAGGTTGAATGATCTCGGCATGGAGGGCGATTCTCATAACCCTGGGATGCATGACATATGATCGGTGATCGAAAAGTCCACTGCCCGACAAATCAAGCCGTGGATGACAGCTCCTTCTACGCCGGGCCACATTTGTTTTCTCTTACGCCTCGTCTGTCTGACACTTGTGACATATTTACACCAAGCAGACGTGTAAAGCAGAGCGCGGAAAGAAAAGGTGAAGTGACCTGGCACGAGTCGGTGTAAAACTCACAACAGGTGTGACTCATGCACGTGGCTTCAAAGGAGTGGTGGTTGCAGACACCGCCGCTTGTTTTTTGGAGGGGCCCCTTTCAATTCAAAAATATCCTGGTGCGATAGCAGAGGTATAGACAAGAGCTGTAGCTAGGTGACAGAAAAGAGAGATGCAGTGAGATGAGAGAAGAGAGGTGCAGACAAAACACTCGTCCATTAAACATATAAGATAGCCTTGTATGTTAAATCGCTTATTATCGTGATCAGGATTTGAGTTTCAGCTGATATATGATGCATCCCCCAATTGTTGTCCGTCAATCCGGAGTCCATTGACCCACTTGGGGCACTGCGCTTTTGCTTGGTTTTGCGAATGCCCGGGCACCGCCCAATTGCTTCAAAGTTCGTATCGCTGCTTTTTCATGTTTGTGTATATAGCCGAGTAATATATACATTTTTGTTGTTGTATATAGCCGAGTGAAATTTCAAAGCATCAACTGTGGTGCCTTCACGACCATGTGGGCCCCCTGCCAATGCTCGACCACTCGGAAGGTCACAGAGTCAGATACATGAAATGTATGAACTCTGCTTATTTTACTGCCATGCAAATTCAATTATATTTGTACTAGAGGCTAAACCTTTTTAGTTTTGCGCTCCTCTCGTTAACATATTAAAAAAACATCTACTTTAATAGTTGAATGAATAGGTCGGTTATAAAAAGAAAGAAAAATCATTTTGATCTACTGGTCTATAAAGCTTCCCCGTTGCCTGTGTTTTAGAATGGCAGCCGTGCAACAGATTGTAGCAAACTCTCATTGCTGCACCCTAACACAGCACAGGTAATAGAATCTTTGCCGATCATCGTTTTGTGCAACGGGAATCGTAATAAATGTACAAATACATTGAGAAGATGTGTTAATGTGAAAAGCCAGATCACAGTGGGATGCAATTGCCTTTTGTCCGTTTATGTCATTGTTATGGAATTAGGTTATTGATCACCCACTGTTATAATTGCATTACTTATGAATGCATTTTACTGAGACAGCAACATTCAATACGGCTTTTATTCAGGCATAACACGAAATGTGAACGAATGTGACACGTTTCACGAGTTGTTTTCTCCATCGTCTTAATTTTTGGAGCACAAAAGCCGAATTAAAGCGGCTTAGTATACGAAGAGGGCCTCTCACTGGCTCGCCTGCCCGACCGCCCGCCCGCCCGACCGCCCGCCCGCCCAATTTCCCTACCCCTGTGGACACGCTCTGTTAGCGAGCGCCTGATTGGGGTCAGCTAGTTCAGAAGTCGGACTGCAGTGGGGGGGGGGGGGGGGGGTAGGGCTCCATTCCCCCTCTCCCCCGGCCCCCCTCCCGTGGCCTCCCCTCTCGAGGAATCCGCGAGATTTTGGCGTCTGCGGGGAGCCCAGGGCCAGGTGGGGCATCACGACCGGGGGAGACCCCCACACGGAGCTCACCGTGAACATTCAGCCAAATGAACACCGCATTCTGAGAGTAATGACGTTTGTCAATGAGCTCTGATTTTCTTTGGTTGCAAACTGCCGTTGCGTATTAATCACGTCATAATGAATATCGGCACGCCAGTGGGTTTAAGTAGCGAGAGGGCTTGGGCTGAATACTGATGGTTTGTATTCTTAGGTTTTTTCGGTAAAGTCACGTAGGTAAAAAAATTAAAATTAATAAAAGTAAAATAAAAATAAAATAAAAATCACGACGTTTCGGAGGCAACACAAGCTTCCGTCTTCAGGTGGAACCGTCACAGCACGATAGCTGTATCAAGTGACTTAACCGAAAAAACCTAAGAATATGAATCCTTGCAGTCACGAAAGCTTCAAATCTAAAACTGATGGTTTGGCTTTGGTCCCGTAGCCACGCCGATAAATTAATTGTGGCTATAACGGTGACAAATCGCATTCACGTGAATGCACAAACGCTATGCGTTTATTTATTGCGGTACAAAATGAGGTGCACTAATATTTGTGTGCCCGCGATATTGTTCGAGTCGACTTTTGTGACTTATTAGGGGTGTGCTCTCTATAAAAATGATATTACAGCTGCGCTATTTACACGCGTGGCATTAGCCCACATATTTTCACGCAGAGTTTTATATGGAACATATGTTTTATATGGCCGCGTGAACGCGCACAGTTGTATTACTTTCCAATACTAATGTGGAAAACATCGCGCATCGGATGCGAGAATTGCGTGCGGTTAATCACCAAAGCTGTAGGCTAATCCCGTCGTCACTGGAGCCTGCTATTGAAAGCAAACACACGCACTTTGCATTGTGCCTTCTCCCTGGAGTAAGTCAACCACAGCCCGGGTGTGGCGCTAGATTGAAGGCTCTGTAAACACGGGGTTACTATACTTGTAAGAATTTTAAGTGACGCGATTTAACCCGTCACTTCTTTTCCCTTTCTCTCTCTCTCTCTTATTTCTTCCATCTTCTCTTTATCTCAATGGCTACTTGTTTCATTCCCTTTGCCGTCTCAAATCACAACTCCTTTGCCGGGCATGGGTGACACCGTGTAAATGAATAAATGATAGAACGTACGCACCCTTCACATATTAGTCCTTCTGCGTAAGAAATATGAATTAATTTGTGTTACGCATCCCATCAGCTGCACGCTGGTGTCTCATCAGCAGAATGGGGCTCCAACACGTATCTTGGTTGTGTTTTTAATACAAATGTATTCGTTAAAAGTGTCAATATATATTTTCTTAAGTTGAGGCGCTATAAAATAAGTGTATACGGATGCGTGCTGAACAAGTTAGAATCATCAGCAGAATCGGGCTTCAACACGTATCTTGGTTGTGTTTTTAATACAAATGTATTCGTTAAAAGTGTCAATATATATTTTCTTAAGTTGAGGCGCGATAAAATAAGTGTGTACGGATGCGTGCTGAACAAGTTAGAATAAGACACTCTGGTTTCTAAATATCTTTCTAATCGGCACAGCTAGAGGAAAAAACCTCGGGAGAAATGATGTTACTCATCTGGAGGTAAATCGCACGTGAGGATTAGCCCTACAAAACAGATGGCGTATTACGGGAGATTTGCCGTTGGGCAGCAAATGTTTTTCTCTCAATTAAATGTGCGTAGCATATTTGGCAGATGGGGCCCTGTGTGTATGTATGTAATGTTTTTTATAATGCAAACGTTTGCATTATAAACCGCTTGTGGCTTTAGATGCCCTGTGTTGTCCATCTGCCTACCTGATTTTTAGACACACCTGTGCACGCATGAGCGGAGTGTAAACGTGCCCCACTCGTGATGATGATGATGGTGATTTTGTTTACGTCTCACGGAAGATGATGGAGCCGTGCTGAGAAGGCACGTGCCACACACGCGCACACACACTGGCACGTGCCTCGCCGCCGGAATCGGCTCACGCCGCGAGACGTGTCAGCGATACGAAAGTGCTTACGCCAAGAAATCATTGAATAGGAGCAGCCGCTGAAATTTCAGCAGCATTGGGTAATGGTAATGGCCGAAGTAATAAAAAAGCCACTAAAATGGATTACATTATAATACAATTTGGATTAATAAACCATCTCAGAGAAAGCATATCAATAATCGTTTCCCATTTCTAAGGATAAATGGTATGTTCGGGAAGGAGAGTACTGACCAGATTATTTCTTTCCAAGACTTCAGCACCACTGAGGTTCTGGACATTGGATCCAGGCAGCTGCCTGTGGTTAAACCGGGTCCTGAAATGTAGTGAGCCGACGGTCTTGGCCCGATCAACCAATGTTTAAATTTGGCTCTGCCCTTCATATGTGAAAATTCCATTTCTGAGAATAAAAAAATATATATCGATTTTACTGTCATGCAACGGACCTCAATCTTACGTGCAAAGTGAGAAGTCCTGCCCTCTGCTGTGTGTTGACCGGAGATCGCTTTAAGGGATCTCAGAGGTAGCTCTGTGACATGCGCTTCCGTGGCACGTTCTCCAATGCTAAGAGTTCGCACCACCCGGCCAGAGATCTGAAAGTAGACTTCGTTTCGTGACATCACGACGATAGCACAATCGGCATGAAATGGGGGGGGGGGGATGAGAGAATAGGAGGGTCTAAACCTGGCATATGAACAAGGGAATGGTTCAGGCAGTGCATATGGCCAGGAGGAAGGAATTTTGGATTTTGACAGAACGCCTTCATCACTGAAACAGAATGCATGGGGAGGGCACCAGAACGAGATGAAACTACAGAATGAGAGTGGGTTTGGGTGAGTCCATTAAGGATATTGAACACAGCGAGGGGGTGTTGTTGTTGCTCTGGGATTGGATTTGGACCCAGTGGAAGGATTATAGAATTCAGGGGATGTGGCTTCGTTTACGGTTGCGGATCGCAAGCCTTCTGGTGGATTTCTGAGCAGTTGTGTGGAAGTGTGTGTATTTCTCTCGCATCAACCATAGAATAAACACACTTAGAGTGAATTTTCGATTTAAAGCTTTCGTGACTGCAGGGATTCATCTTCTTGGTTCTTTCGGTAAAGTCACGTAGAATGGGCATAATATGACTTTGAAACCCCCCCGCCCACCTCCTACGCATTTCCCATGAATATGCTAAATTCCTCTTGATATGCACATTCTTTTGTTAAGGCGCTCTTCTTCCACCTCCAACCCAGCTTATATATAAGCTCCAAGCTTGGCAGTGTCTCATTCTTCACCTGAAGACGGCTGCTTGCGTTGTAGCCGAAACGTCGTGAGAATTATTTTATTATGTTTTATTTTTATTATTTTATTACTTCCCTTCTACGTGACTTTACCGAAAGAACCAAGAAGAAGACACTTAGAGTGGCTGGCAATGCGATCCTTCGTCGCAAAAAAAAACAATCGTGCCCTTACTTACGTTTCAAATAAAAGTGATGAGAATGCAGTCATCGGCATCATCAGCAACCATGATGTAGCCACGAAAGGATGAAGCCTCTGAAAATTATCGCCATCTGTTGCGGCCGTGCCATCCAACAATCCATTCGTCTCCGGCTCACTTGCTAATTTCATCAGTTCATCTCCGTGGAGGGTATCCCGCCTCGGGCGGGTTCTGCCAATGCATTGCGAGTCCCCACCATTGGCCATCATTTCTCCCCTTGACGTGTCCTGCACAAGCCCACTTGCTTTTCCTTAACAGACAATACGGTGCCTCTTGACTAACTCGGGTGCCAGTTTAACACGTAGGAGGCTTTCGCGACCAATATCACCCATAAAAGAGGTTGTCTTTTTGGGGGGTTAGATTGCGTAAATATATAAATGTGTCATTAAAACCCGCCACCACCCGACAAAGCCAACTAGTAAAACTCCAAATTAAGATTGAATTAGTAAGGGGTTGTCACGTAAACAGAACGTGGCCAATTCGTCACTAGTGCAGCACACCGGTTGTGTGTTGGAGAGCCAAGCCACCACATTTACAATCTTGGGTGTGTTCTCTAATCCGCGCGTGCCTCCACTGCTCTCTCAGTGCGATTCCTAACACGCGTTTCATCCTCGTTTCTTTTAATCTTTTGCCAATTTGTCAAGTTCCTTTTTTTGTCGATGTCCACTTTCCCTCTTCTCATCATCAGTCTGAAATGTCCCCAGGGTTAGGCAGGCAAGCATGGGTCCACGATCACTTGGGCTCCGCTTGGTTGTGGTTACAACTTCTCTGCTTGCTAAATAAAACACTGCTGTGACCCCGACTCGTTGTCAGGAGAAGTAACCTTCAGAATTGATCACGGGACGGATTTTTTTTTTCTGAGTCACGTGTGGCAATAGTGAGGTTAAGGAGACATAAATTGTAATCATGCTTCATGATCCAATGTACCCAATAAATAATTGCCACACCACTCTCATATTGATAATCACTAATGCTCTAACTTCACAAGTGAATATCCTATTCTCCAACATCATAATTGCTAACTCAGATACTCAATTATCATCCCAATACAATGGGTGAAATAATACCCCACAAGCCATCTTAATGGCTGCCCTATATTCTCGATAATTGATGATGCAGAGCCCCACTTAATAATGAATATGTCATCCTGTCACCTCCTAATTACAGGCTCATACTCTGATTTCATTAACCTTGATAATTGCTGCAGTGTACGGCGCACTAAAGGACAGCCCACGCTTGCATATCCGTGCACTCAGAGTGCATGGCGCTCGCGTTGAGTACGGAAACTGAATTATGCCATTCCCGACAGAATGCGTTTATTGCGGGTGAACGAACGCCCTTTCTGACCGTGTCGGCATAAACACGCCATGGTAATGACAACTTCTACGGTGCCACAACGTGGCGACTCGTCACTGCTCGGGCGCTGAGTCGGCATCGCTGAGACGCCGGGTTGGGATTCGCGTTTCAGCCGAACCGTAAATAAATTGGGTTCTCAAGTGCAGGAGAAGACTCATGCCACTGCTGTCACCGATCATTCATCGTCGAATATCATCGTCAGCTGCGACGTATCCGCTGCTGGCGGCAGGCTTGCCACATAACATCGCCATCTCTCAAGGTCATGCGATGCAGCAGAACACAACAAAGACAAATGTCCCCCGTATAGCCTGAACAGTCTGTTGAGACAAGTGCTGTTAGCAAACACCTATGAAGGCCGGCACGGCACACGAGGTGGTGGGTGGCCAACACCACGCTCGGGCGCCCTTGTCTCCCAGTGGCGATGTTTACACACCCACACCAGGTACTCATTTGAAGCTGAGTCGACCTAGAAGAGGCCCATGAACGGTTCAGACAATCGTCATTGGTGTTAGTCGTGAGCGGGAATAACGGGTGGACGGGTTCGTAGCGCAGCGCTCTCACCGCTACAATCGCCATATAGCTCCTGCACGCGAGCTAATTTGTATCAGCCCATCTCTGTGGTGGCCATCCTGACATGAATGTATTCCTTCTTGTAGCTGCCCGTGTATCGTTAGTCGATTCTCTCTTGGGCACGTTCCTTTCTTTGGTTGCCATTCTCGACCGTCGGACATCATCCTTTCTCGTGAACGGTGACGTGTGTCCTGCCCATTCATTGCACCACACAAAAAAACAATCGTTATTATTTACATTCCGCTTTCACACAATTCTGCTTATGTCAGCACTGGCAATTTACCACGTTGGTTTAATGACACACGACACCAATAACATCTCATTCCACGGCAAGTCCCATCGTGGCTTGGATGCGGGTCACGTGATCGTTGTAGGTACAACGCCTTCAGCCGTATCGAGACCATCAGCAGCGGCTCGAGAGACGAGCGGTCGGCCCACCAACTCAAAGAGTTGTAAAATGCGTCCACAGATAACAGCACACCTTACGAGTGAGCGCACGTCGTGCGTGTCGTTGCCCGGCTGCGCACGTTTTCCCGTTGCGTCGGGACGCTTTTTGTTTCCATTGACGTCAAGTGTTCGATCGAAGCAACTTGAATAATTGCATGCATCCTGGAGTCGTACCACGTGCAATGTTCTCGAGTAAATATCATGGACAGAGGTGAACGGAAAGCCACGATCGCCGACGGATTTGAGAATGGAAATGGCTAATGGAGAGGGAGAGAGAGATGGCTTTGAAATATCGCCGACACTGCAGAATGCAAAAGGAATTTGCGAATGCACCGCACGCACGAATGCGTAGCGCACTCATCAGGATAAACAATAGCCTCCAAATTTCCATAGCAACACTGGTGGCACGTCACTGGAGCTCTGCACACAGAAACCAAAAAGTGCCCCGCCTGCTCCCCCCATGGCATGCAGTCACTCATTAATTGGCAGTAATAACAGCAATTTGTCGCGGATTATGGGCAATTAGAGGCGTTAAAAGGTGCTTTAATTTTTTCGTAATGGGGTTAAAAATGGCATTTGAAGAGAATGCGTCCAAACAAAAAAAAATGTTTCTAATTTTTTTTTTACTAAGAACAAATTAAATGATCGATCGCACACCTCTCCCCATTTGCCGAAGAATGCCGCTTTTAGAAAATGTAAAATTATAAAGTTCAAAACGATCGCCCGCGTGTGGATTATGGGAATTCTTCTCGAATGCGTCGGCATGAAGCAATCACCAACGTCCTTTGTCCACGACGACGACGAATGTCACCGTCAGCCATGATTCATCCACTGCTAAGTGACGGTCCCCCAAAAAGTCGTCACTCCCACGATCTTGCGACGCAACTTGCAACGAGCGCCACTTGCACGCGAGTTGATTTCATCGGTCCATCTCACCCTGTGGATGTCCCCTCGAACGCCTTGAACTTCCTTGGCCGTTATCATCATCATCAACGATGATCTATCCAACTGTTCAATGGCGTTATCCCAAAGCCGTCGCCGTCTCTTGCGGCAGCGCGGTGCAACAATCCATCGAGCTCCTGCACAAGAGAAATGTTTATTTTTTTTTTATCAGTCGATCTCTGTGGTGGAAATCCTGCCTCGGTCGTAATCCCTCCTTTCGCTGCAGCTCCGTCGTTAGTCTCCACTATCGCTTCTGGCGACGTGTCCTTCGCAAGCCCACGTCGGGTTCTTCACGGTCGATACGACGTCTCTCACCCGAGTGTGTTCTCTAACGTCACACTCAATCATTGACCACCGTCGCTTCTGGTGGCGTGGCATGCGCGAGCCCACTTACATTTCTTCACAGTCAATGTTGATACCTCTGACCCGAGCGTGTTCTCTAACGCGTTTGCGATCCTCTTCCCCCGCGTATCCCCTCAATGCAACAACGATCCGCCGAGCCGCATGCGCGACGAGCTGATTTCATCTCCTCCGTGGACATCCTCTCGGGCGCATTCGACTCCTGGGCTGCCACTCCGTCAAAATGAAATGTAATAACGCGGAGACGGCGCTGTCACAAGTTCTCACTCGGAGGCACTTAGCGGACGGTCGCGTGCCATCACCAGGCGCTGCGCGGTGGGAATTAGCCGGCTGCTGTCCCTGCGTCTGACGAGCTGACCCCGTTATGATGAGAGAGCTCCGTGGCGAGGCGAACCGCGGTGCGAGGCTATTTCACGGCGAGGTCACGTGGGGGGGGGGAGGGAGAGCGCACGCCGTGGTCCCCGCAGGCCAGACGACAATAAACTGCATGCGTTGCAGCGGCACCCCCCCACGCCCCCCCCCCCCCCCCCCAGATGCCCGTGACTTGTTTGTGTGCGTGTGGCAGACGTACGCTCCGCTCTGACCAGGTGTGTAAAAATTGCGCGCTCACGTCACTGCTCGTGAGAGGGGCCTCCACTATAGAGGGAGCTCTGGAGATCCCCTGTAGTGGAATTTGGCCTTCTCTTCCACGCTGGCCAGAAGAGGTGGGAGTGCCCACACTTCTTCACGTGTCCGTGTGTATTCGGTGATATTTTTTTTTACAAATGTGTATTACCCTGCATATAGGTTGAAAAACAGGGTCATTGAAAAAAAAACTGATATAACGCAACGATGCACGGAGAGAGGCTTACTTGAAATTTGATGGAAGGGGTCTGATGAAGAACACGTGGATTAAAGAACACGCGCAGATTAAATACGCAATTAAAACTGTGAGGACGGGTAAGTGGACTTGGGCAGGACGCGTCACGAGAAGGGATTGGTGGCGGATGGTCAAGAACAGCGATGCAGCGGCGGCCAAGAAATGGATCGCACGCAAACTGAGATCTGCCGAGGAGGGGGAGCGATTGCGTCAACTCGCGAGTGAGAGTTGACGGGCGGATTGGTACATCGCAGGATCGCGAGAGATGGTGGCGGTTTCGGGGAGGCATTCATCCAGCAGTAGATCGACCATGGCTGACCCACGATATACTTAAGTCGCATAGCAAATTAATATGCACATGTTCTGCACTGAATGTTAACCCCGCGCGATGTCTTCCCACAAGCGATCTTACCGCAGAGCGACGATTCTACCATTGAGTGGACAAATGCAATTGCGTCTGAATCGACTGGGAAGGAGAGTTGTGGCGGAGTGGTGGCGCAGTGGTTAGAGCACCTCCGTATGCACCCGGAGGCTTTAGTTCGATTCCTGACCACGGCGAACATTAGTGGTGAGTGAGATCTGAACTTGACCCTTTCCACCTTGAAGTGGGGCTCAGCCTAACACGAGTGTGTAAATTGTCAGCACCAGGGAGACAAAGACGGTTGGCCATCGGCCACCAATGCGACCTACAGAGTGGCGAGATACAATCTACACGAACGACGCTCCGTCAAACCGAAACGATGATTGCACTGGTCAACAAAAAACACTTTTTTTTCTGGCCTGGACTTTTGCAGCTGTTTTAGACTAATTTCAGGGTGCTGATTCCAAATCTGATCTCAGATTTGCTCTATCACATCATTTTGATGCTATCGGCATACCCCATTATCATTGATTTTACCCGAAATTAACTCTGTCATTTATGATTGCAAGTTGTTGCGAGTCAGTGACTGCTTTAGTGTTAAAATATGGTGCTGTATTTTTAGGATAGTGTGTTTATAATATCATTTTATGTAGATATCCACATTCATTTAATGTTTTTCTTCTGCAGTTTTTATTGAAAATGCAATATTTGATATCTCAAAAACCTGATGTGATAGACAAAAACTGATGCCACATTTGGAATCAGCACCCCAAAATTACCTTAAAACCGTTGGAATACCTTATGCCAGAAAAAGTGTGTTGACCAGTGTTATCTTGGCCACGCCTGCTCACCCTGTTCCACCGAGCACACATCACACGCGCTCGATGAGGATTTGACCAAACGATTCGAGCAAGACTCTTGAACCACGTGGCTTGGAGCTCGGCGAGATCTCTCCTGCGCTAAACAAAGGGGGAGTGATTATATTATTAATAGTCTTCACGCGCCGGCATAGCGCGCGTTAAAAATAGCATCACTTGCGCACGGGAGATTACAGGTATCCTCTGAGGTCTGCACGGCAGACCTGGGCCTGGGTATTACTCCGCTGATTGCAGCAGCATCGCAAGGACACGGAATCAGCTGGAGCGGCTTGCATAGAGATTACACATTTTTTTTGTATCTATTAGTAAATCGAATCTATAAGCTCCAACGTAATAGATGCAGGCTTTCGGAGACGACGCTTAAGGACTGAGGCTCTGCTCCCATTGCAGGCTGATGGAATGCCGGGGAATACAGAGAGACACCGCAGCTCGCATTAGGATTCGAGTTGAAACAAATGTCGGGCTGCTTTCACGCAATCGCACTCCACTTAACAGAAAATTGCCCCACGCGCACTCCTCCCTCGGGCAGCCAGGTACATCGCGGTGTGTGTGTGAAGATTGCGTGTGTGTGTGTGAAGATTGCGCGCGCGCGTGTGTGTGTGTAAAGATTGCGTGTGTGTATGTGAAGATCGCGCGCGCGTGTGTGTGTGTATGTGAAGATTGCGTGTGTGTGTGAAGATTGCGTGTGTGTGTGTATGTGAAGATCGCGCGCGCGCGTGTGTGTGTGTATGTGAAGATTGCGCGCGCACGTGTGTGTGTGTGTGAAGATTGCGTGTGTGTGTGAAGATTGCGTGTGTGTGTGTATGTGAAGATCGCGCGCGCGTGTGTGTGTGTGTATGTGAAGATTGTGCGCGCACGTGTGTGTGTGTGTAAAGATTGCGTGTGTGTGTGTGTGCAGTTAGCGGAGCTGCAACGCTACGAACCCACCGAGCCGGGTTCGATTCCCGCTCACGGTCAACATAAGTGACTATTATCTGAAGCGATCCTGGGCCTCATCTAGGTCGATCCGGCCTCAAATGAGTACCTGGTGCGGTGTGTAAACATCGCCACCCCCTTGTGTGCCGTGCCGGCCTTCATAGGTGCTCGCTAACAGCACTTGCCCCAATAGTCTGTATAAGGCTAACGGAGGATATTGATATTTGTGTGTGTGTGTGCACTTAGGGACCGTCCATAAATGACATCACGCACCTGGGGGGAGATCAGACATTTGTGACGATGTGTGACGAGGGGGGAGGGAGGGGGGTTGAGAAATGTGACGTCACATTAAAATGCGCACTACAATGACAATAGTTGGGGGGGGGGGGTTTTGGGGGGGGGGACAGAGCTTTGTGACGTCATATGTGAGGGGGGGGGTCTGACTTTTTGTGACGCCGTGTGACGAAGGGGGGGGGGGTAGTCAAAAATCGTCCAAAATCGCATGACGTCATTTATGGACGGCCCTTTACCTCAACAGCTTTGTATACGCTATACGCGGCTACGTCTCCTGGGCCCCGCGATCTGGTTCCGATTCACGACGACGGCGAACAAACCGGCGTCCAGAGATGTCCCCGAACCGGTTTTTTTGGCGTCCACGCGGTCGTCCCGGCCTTAGGAGAGCACCCGTTGCGATTTGTGAATCTCAGTAGAGAGGAAAGAGAGGTGGCTGCCCGGGCGTCATGCCGGTTGCACTTCCCCCTTACGCTCCGCACGTGGCCTCAATAGTTGCTCGTTAACTCGACTTGTTCTTTGTCTGCGACCGGTGTAATTTGTCTATGTGCGTCAATGCACAAGACGTGTATGTAGTTGTGTGTGGGTGCGTATGTGTGCAGTCTGTGCGCGTGTTGGTATTTGTCGCGTACTAAGTGCACCTAGCCTGGCACAAACGCCGCGATGACGTCGCCGTCACGTCGTGGTGGCTGTTGCATTTCGCTCCGCATTGTTGGTGCCTACGCGCGTGTGCGCCACGTCATCCACACCTTTGCTCCGGGGACCCAGGAATGAAACCATGCCTCAGGTGTGGGAGTGATGGCAAGCACGGGGGGAGAGTGAACGGCGTTGAGGAGAGAGAGAGAACAATGTCTTCCCACCCTCTCCCTCCCTCCCTCCCTACCTTCCCCCGCATCCCCCCCCCCCACCAGCAAACCATCACCATCCTCGCCTCTCCACGTCTCCCGGTCCCAGCGCCTCGCTCGCTCTGAGCGCACGGAGAGAATTCACGCCGGCACGCCGAGACTCGGAGCCACCTCTGAGGAGGCAGCCGCGACCACCGCCACCAGCACCACCAGCACCACCAGCACCACCAGCACCACCAGCACCACCAGCACCACCACCCCCTCCGCACGAGCCCTCTACGCGTGTGAAATTAACACACGGGAAGGAACGGAGAACCGACGGAACATGAGCCAGAGGGAGAGAGAGAGAGAGAAAAAACACAACCACGTCTCGCGTGGATTTATTTATTTCTTTGCGCTCCCTGCTCGCTCCTTCGGCTTTCTTAATTTCAACTTGCCATCAATCTCAAATCACGGAGCGTAGAGCTGGCGGGATTGTGCGCGCGTCTGCTGCTGCTGCTGCTTGCTTGCTACCCGTCTGGATATCGAGTTGAGGATGAATTTAGCAAGCGATACGTTTTTTGTAAGTACTGTAAGCTGTTAGTGTTATTGATATTAAACACGAGTGGACTGTAGCTAATGCCGAGGATTACAATCGGCGCATCTGCAGTCATATCTGCAGGACCTCCCCCTCTCCCCCCCCCCCCACAACACCACCAGCACCTTAAGTTGCGGGTGTCGTATTTGTACATCGGTTCTAAAGTTCTGAGATCCTGCATCGTCTCGAGAATCGACATCGTCAGGCGAGTGGCACGAGTCGCAAGGGACTGACTGTATGCCGCGCTAACAGGTAACGCATCGCGCCGGGCGCCGTCACATCGCTGTCGTTCACCGGACGTCAACGACGCTTAACGCGTCGTGCGCAAATGGTCACCCCATCGCCGCGTGCGCACGCCTGCGATAGCGAAAGAGCCGAGTGCCCCGGATTGTCATCGGAAAAGCCATCGTATCGTGAGCACCCGAGTTTGTGAAAACGCGCGTCCGTGAATGATGGGGCGCCACCGCTTGCCTGCAGTCACCAGCCCCCGGTGTCATCACCACCATCATCATCATCACCATTACCATCATCACCACCATCACCACCGCGAGCGAGCGAGACGGCCGACAAATATCTCGGCACCACGCGAGTCACCACCGGGGCCCCCCATTCTCGCGTTATGGTCGCGCAGCGCTTCGCACGACGCTGTGCGCTGTTGTGCCCCCCCCCCCTCCCCCGTGTGTGTGTCACCGACAATTTCATCAGCGAGCCGATTTCGGTGTCAAGCCGACGACTCCCAATGCGAAGAAAAAAGCCCCCCCCCCCCCCCCGGCCGGCGACAGGTGCCTTTCTCCTCAATTCGATTTGACAAAGAGAGCGCGCTCTCGCCATGCCGAGAGAGCAGCCCGTCAACGGCACCTCCTGATGAGCGCGGTTGGGGCTACGTAGGGTGCGAAAGAAGTTCAACGTGCGTACACGCACACACGAGCAGGCCGCACGCAGAAATCTGAGGGAGGTTCACGCTTCGCCAGGTTGTTCACGAGTGCGAGAAAGCGTCAATACCAGGAGTCCGCTCCCCAAACAAGTGAACGGGTGTCGTGTCACAGCAAGACGCATCAGAGAGAGATATGAGTCTGGGTTGCACCTCCAACACGAGGTCCAGCCAGATGTCTTCGTCATTATCAGGCGTATTGCCACAAATAGTCCCACGAACACCACTAAAGTCGAGCAGGGCAGACATCTTGACTCGTGTCCAGACATCGGTACCATCAGTGCCGGATTAAGCTAGTGCGGGCCTGTAGAATATGTTATAAAGGGGCCCTAAATAAAAAACTGTTACATTTTAAAACACATACATATTTAACTTGCACAGTAAAGTAATTGTATTTTTTCATTTGCTATACAGCCAGAAAATACGACAAATCGCTAACCTTAAACACCCAGTCGTTCGTAAAAGTTGAAGGCAGTATAGTACTATAGTAATAGAGCAAGTGCAGAATCACTGTACCGGAATTGACAGCTTGAAAGCGTTTAGCGCGGGGCCCTTGAAAGTGCGGGGCCCGTAGTATACGTATCTGCTTTTGCTACGAGGATAACCCGGCACTGGGCACCAACGATAATTAGGCCATTACCACGTGCAGGTTCACCACTCGAACCCCAGTCCTCGCGACCCCCTCAATGCGCGGCTTCACGTGATCACCGATATTTCCAATTCGAACGGAAATCATAACGCCGCGACACGCTCCGCGCACCCGATGCTTTGTAAGCAGCAACGGCGGAGGAGCTGCACAAATGTGCTGGGTCGTGTGGAGTGATCGGAGATTCGCATCGGACAGACGGAGGGGAGCGCTGTAGCGATCGGGCGCGCAGCCTAGCGGTCAGCATCACCACCACTACCATTGTCACGAGCCAGGCAGGCATACACAGACAAACATCCCCCGTATAGCCTTCACAGGCTTGTAGTGCAAGTGTTGTTCGTGAGCATGTATGAACTCAAGTCACCGGGTTCGTAGCGCAGCGCGCTAACTGATACACTACCTCTCCCTAGGAGAGAAAAAAAACATACAGACTCAGACACCGGACCCTTATTTGCTCTTTTCCCTGCTCATGCAGGCTGCGCGGTCAGGCGAGCACGTGTGACCACCATCGCTACCATTATCTCAACACACACACACAGAAGCGCGCACAGAGACACACAACACACAGAGACACACAACACACAGAGACACACAACACACACAGAGAGACACACAACACACACACAGAGAGACACCGGCATTTACGCCCCCTCTGCTCGTCCAGGCTGCGCGGGTTCCGCGTGCAATGCGATCATGCTGGGCGCGGGGACAACAAGCGGTTCCTGCCACCGCACCTGGACTTGGGCGATTGTGCTCCTCTGCCTCGTTCGAGGTAAGGCTCGCCTCGTTGTGGTTGTTGTTGCTGCGTTGTTGTTGTTGGTGGTGTTTTTTTTTCTCCTGCCCTCGGCTCACGTTCTGGTTTCACCGGAACATTTTTTAAATCACGATAAACAGGTGGTTGCGTTTTTTTGCGTGCTCGGCGCACTGCCACCCGCCCGCCCGCCCGCCCGCCCGCCAAGACCATCCACAGCTTGGCCCGGACCCCGGCACAACTTTGTCCCCTCTGCGCTCCTTGCTTTGCGTGGGCTCGCAGTGGGGGGGCAGTTGTGGGCTGTGTGTTTACAGGGGATCGTTTGGTCAGGATGTCTTGTGACCCACCCCCCCCCCCCCATTTAATTCTATAAAACGTAAAAAAAATAGGTAAGGTTGATTTAAAACAGAAAATAATAGCAAAAGGGAAAAAACATGTTTATGGGTCAATTAATTGGAGGTCACAAGATATATGTGTGTGTAAGAGGGCTGTGTGTGTATGTCGAGGACTGTGTGGGTCTGTGTGTCTTTGTATTGCGCTACGAACCCAGGGAGCACAGTTCGATTCCCACTCAAGGCCAACAATTATCTAGTGATAATTGCCAGTGACAATTATCTGAACCGGTCCTGGGCCTCCCCTAGGTCGACCCAGCCTCAAATTAGTACCTGGTGCGGTGTGTCGACATCGTCACTATGGAGAAAAGGCGAACAGGCCTACCGCTGGTCACCCACCCCCTAGTGTACCGTGCCGAGCTTCAAAGGTGCTCGCTCACAGCACTTGCTCCAACAGTCCATTAAGGCTACACGGGGGATCATTGAATTGATAGGTGGGGTGGTTGGGTGCTTCGATGAGGGCTGTGTGTGTGTAGAGGGCTATGTGTGTGTGTAGAGAACGTTGTGTGTGTTGGGCTTAGAGACTGGCGCCCAGAGGACGATGTTGGGCATTGTTGACCGGACATTGTGCATCAAGGGGCATTGTAAACGCGCACTCAATGTCCGCACCGCAGACAATCGAGCCGTGAATAAGTTTTCCCACGTTCCACAAAAACGTTGCGGCAAACGCCACCCCATATTCGCACCACCCCCACCCCCAAATCTGGCCCAGCGCCGATTCTGTATATTTTAATCGTTGATTTTGATAGGAACGCGCGGGGTTACGCATTTAACGGGTCACTGAGTCTCGCGTAATTGCATGAAACGAATGGCAAACGTCCCATGCGTAATAGCGCCGTGCGTGTTACGTATTTATGAGCAAATGCTTTTAAAAGTGGCAACGGTGTTTTGTTGCTTGCTATCGTTGATGCACGACTGATTTAAAGCGGTGTATATCATACATTCTTAGCGGTCGCATGAACGCTGGACGCCATATCCAGAGGCTGGAGGCATCGTGGATTGCATGCCAATGGGCCGTGATTGCGTTTTGGTGTCTCCCTCTTGTGCGATCCGGCCGGCGTCGCTCAAACATAACCTGGCGGGTTTTTTTTGTTTTGCAAATTTTACAAACAAGGAGGAAACAAGCAAACACAAATCGCGCACGTGCACAAAGTCCGTGACGCTCTACGGCACCGGTGGCTGTTCTCGGAAGTGTGTAGATTGTATTCGAGGGAACATACGCGAACGAATGACGGAAATATTTGACTGCTAAAAGGTCAGCGACGTCGCCAACAGGGATGTCAACGATGGTCCAGAGGCGCCACGATGGCGAGATGTTAACTACCTCGCCTGGTATACAGGATGGTCGGTGGTTCGATCCCGACCCTGATGAGGCCTGTATATTTGGAGTTTGCGTGTCTCTCTGTCCCCGTGGTCGCGTGCATTTTTTTTCTCCGGGTCCTCCGGTTTTCCCCTCCACATTTAGAAACATGCATTGAGATTATTTAGATTTTTGTTGCTGCTATAAATGTCCAAATGATAAGCCACTTTGCTGAGATATGATTAGTGGCAAGGTCGCGTCTGAAAAATAAGTGAATACCTCAGTGGGCTTTGTCTGGTGGGATGGAGATGGTTTAGTTTTATTTGTACGTTTGAGTGATTTATTTACCTTTCTTGTAATTAAGTGTTGTTTGTTGCTGTAACGTTCGTACCCACCCCTTACTGGTCATCTTTTAAAAAAATAACTTCATAGCTCATCGGATTCTTCCGGTGTATATACAAATTCTGATTCTGATTCGGAACGACGGAGTGACAGCCGAGGGATGACGGAAACAAGCCCGCAGTGACATCCACCCCGGGAGATTGCGGCAATTATGTAAATGAGCTCGTATGAAGGAGGTGCCAGGTGAATTATAACATCGCAGGAGCGTGAGCAGCAGAGATGCTGGCAGCTTAAACTAAACTATTAATGTAGAAACTGTGAGGTTTTGTTCAGCAGGTAAGGCCCCACTGACCTGTTTTGCTTCTTTCTCGGACGTGACCTGGCCACAAGTGATAGCTCAACGAAGAGGCTTATCGCGCGGACAATTTATAGCAGGCAAATACTCTAAACGCACATCGATTCTAAATGTGGAGGGGGAAAAATCCCTGAAGACGCGGAGGGAAAATCCACGCGGAGAGAGAAAACGCAAACTCCAGGGTCGGGATCGAACCCACGACCCTCCTGCAGGCCAGGCGAGATAGTGAACATCTCGCGACTGTGGCGCCCTTTGCGGAGCATGCGGTTGACCTTCATCCAGCAGTGGATTGATGGGAGTTTTTTTGACGACGATGACGACTTCGATGACTAATGTTGACGTCATTGCCGCATATCGAGATAACGTCAGGGGACAAACGCGGGCGCGTCGCCAGATGACGTTCCACATAAACACGTCATCCACGTCAACACGTCATCGGGATATTGAGGGTGGCGGAGGGGCTTGCTATTTACATTTATCGCTGAGTTTTGTCCAGCACTGTATTCAATGTTTATTTGTCACGTTGTCTATCGCGCATGTTCGTGTACGTAGCCAACCGTGCTAATCGGAGGTCCTTAATAGCAACACAACTTTATGATACAAATGTCACGTACTGAAGAGAGAATTATCCTTCGGAGAGTTATCATGATCACCATTTGCTGCCAATTTTTGTTTATTTATCAGACATATGGACAGACGATAGAGCAAATGAATGCGTCTAGCCATTGGGAAGGGTTCAAACTCCCCCCAGGGCCGTATTATCCAATATGCCACATTCGCACTGTGCCTAGGGCCTACGAAAACTAAAGGGCCTACAAAAATTTTAACCAAGATATCTTCTTGAATAAATATATTTATATAGCAAGGATAGGCACGGTGTATATCCAAAGAGGCAGAGTCATGTCAACATCAATCGTTTTTTTTTCATAACGTGAGAAAGAATTTAACACCGGAGATGAACTTTTCGAGATTTTTTTCATTGCTAATTTAGGAATAACATCTTCAAATGGTGTTTTTTCGCACACTCTCACTCTCAAGGCGGCGTTGCTGTGCTAGGCGTGAGACAAGCGGAATGACAGCGGCTCTCGGAGCAACATCGGGTAGCAGCAGTACCAACTGTAGAACAGAAGGGCCTGGGGCTTACAATAAACTTAATCCGGCCATTACCCCACCCATCAGCATTATTTAATGCACCTCTTGTGAATTTGCACCTCTGAAATTGGTCAGATAGCCCAGAACACTCAGTTTCAGTGCATATTAACAAGAGAAGTTAAAATCTAGATTTGAAGTTTTTGGTAAAGTCACGTAGGTATAAAATAAAATACAATCAATTAAATCACGACGTTTCTGGCGCAACACAAGCGTCCGTCATCAGGTGGGACAACCACAGCAAGAAACAAGTGGGCAAAAGGGCTGCCGTGACAAGAGGCTATATTGGTAAGAGAGGGGGGTAGCGCTGCGAGAGCTTTTAGGGAACGTTGTAGAAGTGAGGCCGGGTGGGGAGGGGAAGTGGGCGGGGCTGGGAGTGGGAGGCTGAAGAAACTGGAGATGCGGATATGAGGGCAACAACCATAAAGCAGTTCAGGTTTTACCTGGTTAATAACATCATTCCAATGATTGCTCAATTCGTATCAATTTTCTCGGTTATGTCTATGTTTATATATCTGGATGGCTTCATGGATAAACCTTTGATAGTAGCCCGAAGGTTTGCAGAGTACCTTGGTCTCGGAAAAAAACAATATCATGCGAGCCCACAGCGTTATAGCAATGGTCAGCCACGGCGGAGGTATTGGGTCTGCCGTGTTTCAGAGCTGCCTTGTGTTCGCGAACACGGTCCGAGACATGTCGTTTCGTTTCCCCAATGTAACAGCGACCACAGGTGCAACTTAGTTTGTAGACTCCAGGATATGTCCGGAATGACATCCTTCACAGATGGGATTAGATCACGGATGTTGTGTACTGTATTGAATCGGACCGGAATTTTGTGTTTGTTTAAGATTTTGGAAATCTTTTTGGTAACACCTGCTATGTATGTATTCAGCAATTGTTTCTTGCTGTGCTAGTCCCACCTGATGAGGGACGCTTGCGTTGCGCCCGAAACGTCGTGATTTAATTCATTTTATTTTATACCTATGTAATGCGGGCGTAAACGGCTTCGCGGATATGACGTCATGGGAGGAGGAGTTAGGTCACGTGGGAGAGAGGGGTGAGGTCTTAAGGGAGAGATACCGGAAGAGACGGGAGAGTGTGGGAGACAGAGTTAGAGTGAGGCCACACAGGGCGGAGGTCGAGGAGTGGCGAGATCGCCACATACACGGAGGGTAAGACTTGGCACCGTCGGCCAGCGGTGACCAAGCACGGAGGAACGACGGGCAGCGGTGGAGCTGCAGTGAGGGCAGCGATGGAGCTGCAGTGAGGGCAGCCGGAGGACTGCACAAGGGGGTCTGCAGCGGAGCTGCAGAGGTGTGGAGGCTACGGGAGCGAGGGCAGCTACGGAGCTGCCAAGGGGAGAGCTCTGAGCGAGGGCCGTGCGGGAAAAGTGTAAGAACCCGAATAAAGGACGACGGAGACAGAACCAGGATCGAGTCCCTTATTACACCTACATGACTTTACCGAAAGAACCAAAGAGTAAGAAAAGTTATTTTAAATGCGAGTTTACTTTGATTAAGAAATCAAATTTTGCCCAATGCTGATCAAATTTGTCTTTGTATTATCTCAAGTTTATGTTCAAACCGACATCAGGGCAGAGTTATGCATGCAATATCAATATGATTGGCTACTGATGCCTCAATATGCAATACCTGTGTTCGGAGTAGGTACCCAAGAATTGTGCCTTGATGAAGGCTGCAATTCCACTGTGTGGAGCAACCACAGGTTCAGCACATTGCGCTCAGACAACTCAAGTCTGAGGCTGCCTCTTTCCACTTCTGAACGCCTGAAACGTTTCACAAGATGAGATATCTTGGGTTTTTTATTTGCGTTGCATCTTTTTGTTCGGGTCAATTGAAGGAGGGAGTCCGTCAGCGCTCCTGGTGTGGAGGATACCCACACGTCTTTGCGGCAATGGTCATTCGCTCCCTCGCGAAGACACACGGAAGTTTTGTAAGAGAGAGGTTTTGCGACGGGTGGACGGTATGAAAAAACGACGAGGACTGCTGCAGTTGGAGCAGATCGAACGGAGGTGCAGGTGGCATGCCGATGCATTCTGGCGTTGAAGCGGAGGCAGCAAGGTAGCTTCTATCCAAATTTCGATTTAAAGCTTTCGTGACTGCAGGGATTCATCTTCTTGGTTCTTTCGGTAAAGTCACGTAGAAGGGAAGTAATAAAATAATAAAAATAAAACATAATAAAATAATTCTCACGACGTTTCGGCCACAACGCAAGCAGCCGTCCTCAGGTGTCTCCCCGACAGACCTGGTCTTCACCTGAGGACGGCTGCTTGCGTTGTGGCCGAAACGTCGTGAGAATTATTTTATTATGTTTTATTTTTATTATTTTATTATTTCCCTTCAACGTGACTTTACCGAAAGAACCAAGAAGATGAATCCCTGCAGTCACGAAAGCTTTAAATAGAAATTGTATTGTTTTATTATTTTATTATGTTTTATTTTTATAATTGAATTATGTTTTATTTTTATAATTTAATTATGTTTTATTTGTATAATTTAATTATGTTTTATTTTTATTATTTTATTACTTCCCTTCTACGTGACTTTACCGAAAGAACCAAGGAGATGAATCCCTGCAGTCACGAAAGCTTTAAATAGAAATTGTATTGTTTTATTATTTTATT
The DNA here is from genome assembly GCF_964198595.1 of Lampetra fluviatilis. NCBI lineage: Eukaryota > Metazoa > Chordata > Hyperoartia > Petromyzontiformes > Petromyzontidae > Lampetra > Lampetra fluviatilis. The sequence goes on along the minus strand of NC_136277.1, from coordinate 32,065,398 downwards.
ATGTTTTATTTTTATAATTGAATTATGTTTTATTTTTATAATTTAATTATGTTTTATTTGTATAATTTTATTATGTTTTATTTTTATTATTTTATTACTTCCCTTCTACGTGACTTTACCGAAAGAACCAAGGAGATGAGCTTCTATCCACTTTCGTATTTTCTTTGTCCTTCCCAACGTTTTGGTCGTGACTCTGAGACAGCCTGGATTTTAGCAAAAATCATAGACTTTCATTCTCTTGCCTTCTGCCACGAGGACGAGACGTGGTCAGTGTTTACCTACCCCTGGAGGAAATCAAGGTGCTTGCCGGAGATCCAAAGAGTATTGTTCACGGTTGTTTACGGTCTCTGAGAGGTGGGTTACATGCACCCCCCCCGCCCGTGCCGGTTACGACTAAACATGCCCCTCTGGTTATCTTCTGAGCGTAACCCTCTGGGCATGACACTGGCCACGAGGCGAGTTGCTTGTCATGTTGAGAACATCTCTCACTCTCGCGCCCAGCCACGGTCGTTATTGATTTCTGACGAGGCCAAAGGGACCGATGTTGGCACAGCCCCTCATGGCCATCCTCTTTCTCCACCTCCGACCCTCGCCCCCCCCCTGCCCACAGACTCGCTGCAGGGTGAATACCAGCGCAAGCTCTACCGCGACCTGCTCAAGAACTACAACCCTCTGGAGCGGCCGGTCGAGAATGACTCAATGTCGATCTCCGTGCAGTTCCAGCTCATTCTCATGCAGATCATGGACGTGGTATGCACTCGAGCGTGGCCACGGCAATGCGTGTGCGCGTGGTGGGGAGCGGCGGTGTAGCGGTTAGCGCTACACTGCGCTACAAACTTGGCGACCCGGGTTCGATTCCCGCTCAGGGCCAACACCACGGTGACGATTATTTGAACCGGTCCTGAGCCTCCCCTTGCTCGACTCAGCCTCAAATGAGTACCTGGTGCGATGTGTAAACATCGCCACTGGGGAGACAAAGGCGGTCGGGCGTGGTGCTCGCCATCCACCCCCTCGTGTGTTGTGCTCGCCTTCATAGGTGCTCGCTGACAGCACTTGCCCCAACGGTCTGTTAAGGCTATACGTACGTGGGATCTTTGTCTTTTGTGGAGGGGAGGGGGTAGAGAGTTGATGGCTGAAGGGGGTGGTGAGTTGACGGGGGGGGGGGGGGGGGTGACCTCAAGGTTACGGCGCCTTGCCTCATTGCGCCCACCTCGCGTTCCCTCCCCTCCCATAATCCACACATTGCAGCCCGTAAGTGATCCTTGTGCGAGCCGTTCATTGGGGCCTTTGGAGCGCTAGAGGAGCCGTGGCACATCTGCGCCGCATATTAATGGTCAATTGCGTGGCGATTTACGGAGTACACCTTATGGGAACTCAGTTGTAATGTGCGATTTTTTATTGCACCTTTTTTTTTTGGTGCCTTATCCGGGCCCTGCCCAGCACCGTTGAGGGCAATAATGGAACACACCGAGCCTCCGATTAGCACAGTTGGCTACGTGCCGTGCGAAAGAAGTTCAACATGCATACATACGCAACGTTCACCGAGAACTCGTTCACCTTTCATCTTCACCCATCGCGTGATTATCCTGCGGCTGAATACGCGCAGGATGTCTGCATGATTTCATTATGTATGTTATTGATTACATTTCCTCCCCCCCCCCCCCGGCCCTAAAGTAAACATTACCATAAAGAAATTGCGGGCGGTAATTCGTACATAAAAAATGTATACAACTTAATTGTAATTCGATTTACGAAGAATTAAATGCATAGTTTCTCAGACATTTTCAGTTTAGCGAGCGCCCTGCCCTTAACTTAATTGCAAAGTGTACATTTCATTTACTTTCATATGTACCATATTCTCTGGATTACGAGACAAACTTATGTATTGTAAAGCATACGTTTCCAGAGACTCTTATAAATCCACACTATAGGTAATTATATATAGATATATTTATACATAAGGATCTGGTCATTTGAGAACGATTGAAGTCCCGTCGTAGCGAATAACCATGACTTGTCTCAAATGTGTCTGCGGTCCTGTGCTCCCACGGTGGCATTTGTGATCTCAGCCTAATGGTGCACGGGTGAGTCGTACGATGTGACCTCTGAACAGCTTGTCGTGTGTCCTCTCCGCAGGATGAGAAGAACCAAGTACTTACCACAAACGTCTGGCTGCAATTCGTGAGTTCTCTCATCTAGAAAGTGGCACTTTTTTTTACATTTTAGCGCGATAATTGTGTTTATTTGCGCACCCTTTTTTTAATTCGGCAAGTGACACATTTTCACGGGCAATAATTACCAGACGTGCGGAAATTTTAAATTGATTGTAATTTTCTTTTTAAGGAATTACGTTTTATTTTCATGGGCAGGTTAATTGTTCCATTTATTTACGTCAGGTTTGTTTGCTTTCATACTGTCATAGGCCACGTTTTTAACGGGTTACCCGCACCTCCGATTCCTCTGCACCTCCGATTAGCACGGTTGGCTGCGTACGGTGCGAAAGAAGTTCAACGTTTCAGCTGGAGCTATCCGGGGCTTAGCTCTTGAAAATATTTACCCACGGGAAGGAGAATTGAGAAGGGGATTTTAAGGGGGTTGGGTGGTGGGTGGGGTGGGGGGTGGCAGGAGGGCAGGGAGGGTTTTAGGTTTGGGGGTTGGTGTCCTCAAGAAAACAATCCAGGAGAAATCAAGCCCCGTACAAATGGTTGTGCGGCGCTGTGCGGTTGCGGTGTGGTGATGCTAGGATTTACGAGCCCGGTAACCGCCGTGTGGCACAAGCGCTGACCGGAACGGGCTTTAAGGATTTTGCTGTGCCGCTAGCTCTGCTAAACATGTCGCATCTTCTCGCTCGCCTTCCTCCAGTTCTGGAAGGATCATTACCTCCATTGGAACTACAGTGAACACCCGGGGGTGAAAAACCTCCGCTTTCAACCCAATCAGATCTGGACACCCGACATCCTGCTGTACAACAGGCAAGACAATGCACGGTCATGTGTTGGTGCACCGAGTAACTGCTGCATCAGGTGACACATAATTAACAATTTAAAAAAACCCAAGATCATGCAATTTTGGTTGCAAAAAGTCATATATCCGTATTTGTATTTTCTTTGGTGGAAAAATGCATAGCCGGCTGAATGGAGCCTTCTCGCCACACAAGTCAGCAGTGGGTTGCGTGCATACATTTCCCGGAACACTGAATGATGTCGAGCACACATGAAGGATAAGATATCTTGAATGCGGTCGGCACGCACGTGACTTGGGATCGGTATTGGCGTCGTTACAGCTGGCAGCGGAGTAAATCTCCGTGGAATTGTGGCAGACCCTAAATATGGTCAAAATACAATTGCAAACCCCATCAGTTGTGGCTAATATGACCAAAAGAACTGAGGAATTATCCAGGGAGGCTGGCAATGCGCTAGGCAGGAACGCAGCGAGCTGGAGCAGCAACAGTGAGGTGGAAAGAGATTTTCCCCGGGCGTAGTTTCTCTTGCTGGCATTGCTGATGCCTTGATATTATTAAGGTGTGCAGCGAGCAGTTAAAAGCAGCGGCAGAAATGTTTTGAGCGTGCTACACGACCAGGCCCCTTGCAGGCTTGCGCGGGACTCACTGCATCAGACATGTAATTCTGCAAAGGGTTTCGCCTCCAGCTGCTGGCGACAACACGCAAGGTCGTCGGGCGAAATCTTAGAATGCCGAGGCGGTGAGCGAGTGATTGAGTGGTAATGCACGGGGAGGTGGACCTCCACCAGACCTTGGTGGGCAGTGGGACATAATTTGTTCCTGCGTGGCTTTCGGTGGGAAGCAAAATTCGAACGAAACCGGTGGTTTTTCAGTTTCAACGAAATGGAATGCACACGTTGCATGGATCTTGGGGGGAAAAAAACCTGGACTGGAGTTTGTTCGCTCACAGAGTGAAATGTTAATTGATCTAACGCACGCTTGGGCAGTGATCACATGTTGCAAGAGACCAGCCGTTGTGCGTGTCCGGCGACTTTGGCTGAGCTGAGTGCGCCTGATGGCACACTGCCTATGTGAAGGAAGGGCGTGGAAATTTAACTGCTTAAATTAAAAGTTAGAACTCTTTTAAAGAAGGTTTCTTTGTTTTTTCTTTAATTGGAATACGAGTTTCTCCTCCAAAATGCTGGCGGTGCAAGCGTTACTTGTCGTGTCTATATCTGATGACGGTTTTGTGAAATGGGTTTGAGAATGTTGTTTTAGGGTCTGAACAAGTACACACACAGAAACCAACACACAAACCCAATGACCTTGCTAAATTCAAGTTTTCAAGTTTCAAGTTTTATTTATTAGGTACAGCCCTGTGAGCCATTGTGGTTCTTGGCTCGGGTGCAACCGCAACAAACAAAAACATTAACACAGAACATCTTAAAATGACGACACGCAACAGCAAAAATCTTCCAGAAAAAAAACACCATATAACAAAACTGTGTGCAAAAATCCAAAATCATTAAGTTGCACCGGGCAGTCAAATATTAATGCGACTTCCTCATGCATTCCATAACACGAACCACACATTCTCTCGAAATGTGAAATTTGATTCACAGTGGGCATTTGTTTCAGGCCTATAATGGCATGAAATGTAATTAATAAGGGGAGAATTCAAGAAACGTACACTTTGCAAAGTGACAAAATGCCATTCTCTCACTCTCTCTTCAGTCGCGCGTAATATTTGCGGTCCGTAGCAATCTCCCGAATTTCACGGGAAACCCAATATCGTGCTCCACGTATATATTCCCTATATATATATTCCCCCCGTGTGTTTCGTTGGTACAATATGGGTTCTGACAGCCAGAATAGCCGTCACTTTGAGCCTTTCCTCGTCTCCTTGGGAGTATTGGGTCAAGCAGGAATGCCTTGGGGGGGGGGGGGAGGGAGGGGGGGGGGAGAACTCTGGAGGCAGACCGTTCATGGTTCCACGGCGTACTGCTCGAGGGATGGAGGGAGGGTGCGGGCCAGCGGGCCGTGTCCAAGTGCACGAGCAACGTTATTTGCTGGGCCCGTTATTGTTCGTATTATTACGATGTCCGGGCTACGACAAGATGTGGTATATATATATCAATAACGTTTTTAATTCAAGTTGAACGACCCGAATTCACTATTATGAGTAGAGAATAGAGAGTGCACCTTAGTCATGATCTCAGTGTTTCATTTTTTATCTTATAAGGATTCATATTCTTAGGGTTTTTTGTCGGTAAAGTCACGTAGGTAAAAAATTTAAATTAATAAAAGTAAAATAAAAAATAAAATAAAAATCACGACGTTTCGGATGCAACACAAGCTTCCGTCTTCAGGTGCAACCGTCACAGCACGCTCGCTGTATCAAGTAAATGAGAAATTCCAAGAGATCCGACCTTGTATATATACTGGTTGAGGGGGGAGGAGCCAGGGTAGGCCCCTGGATAGGAGTTTTTTATTATTATGATAAGGTTGGTGCGGCTGAAGCTACGGCTAGTCAACATAACAAAGGACTGAGCCTTTGTTATGTAAACTAGTTGAGAGAGGGGGGGAGGTGCCAGAGTTGTTAATGTGCGGCTGCTTACGTGACTTTACCGAAAAAAAAAACCTAACAATATGAATCCTTGCAGTCACGAAAGCTTCAAATCTAGAACTTATAAGATATTAAACCTTGTAAAAAAAACACTCTGCGTTGGTCGCGGAGCGTTAAGTTTGTTCGACGAAAGTGAAGCACGTGTCAGCTACGTAAGAATTCACGACCTGGAGCTTTGATGAATGGTAACGATTTAGAGTCATCGTCCAATTCCTTTTTGTATCTTTTTTACCATCTCATTTGTATCGCTTCTGATTAAATTCAGTTCAACGTGCCCAGCTTTTTTTTTCTCTCCACAAACACTACATGTAACATATAATTTTGCATACCAGGGTGTGCATTGACCGTATTGAATGTGTGCTCACACACACACCATTTAATGAATATATCAAGGGCATAAGGATCTAAATCTAAACTAAAAACTCTATTATTTTTTCTTTTACCAGGTAATGCCCATTGAGCTATACAGCTTTTATTCAGAAGCGACCTGGCCACAAATGATAGCTCAACGAAGTGGCTTATCGTGTGGAAATGTATAGCAGCGAAATACTCGGAAATAAATCTTTCTAAATGTGGAGGGAAAAATCGGGGGACCCGGAGAAAAATTCACGCCACCACGGGGAGAGAGAACATGCAAAAGTCCAAATATATAGCAGCAGGCGTCAGGGTCGGGATCAAACCCACGACCTCCTCTATACCAGGCGAGGGAGTTAACATCTCGCTACCGCAGCGCCCCCAATTTCAATCAAGGTATGGTTGGATACCCCCCCACCACATTTATGTTTTGTTCGACCGCTCTCCTGATATGTGCGCGTGTGTCTTCTGGCATGCCTGTGTATGTGACTTAAAAATGTGGACTGGTGATACGGTGGTTAAAAGACACCGTGCTACAAACGCAGCCATCCGAGTTGTATTTTTGATCACGCGATCATTCGTGGGCAGTGACGAGGAATTGAACGAAGCTTAGGAAGGTAACGGTGCCCATCTGCATTCACAAGCGTGAGTCGTTGAGTGTCAACGCAGTGACGTTCCCGAATGCACCAGCCAGATTGTGAGGTTTGCTTTTTTATTTCTCAGCCCGGAGGTCAATGTTCTGTTTCGAGGTCTGTTAAAAATAAAACCTTAATTTCGCAACAATTACGGCCAGAGTGAAGTATTTCGAAACGGAGTAACACTCATGATGGACTAAACTTTTCATTAAACGATAATACCCCAACATTACAAGTCACGCGTGAGATAACCTTGATAAACGACTCGAAGCAATTTTTATAATTTGACAAAAGTGATAGCTGGGAAATTTTAAAAAAACCATCCGTACCTCCGCAGACATGAAAAAAATATCTTCAAAATGCAATGTGGGGGGGGGATTGTAACAGATTATAATAATTATGCCCAATGGATTACCAATGCATTTGACTATACTTTTTCTGAATTCCACAGAATGGCCCCATTGTTAACAACATACGAGTCTGTCAATTGGCACGAGCCCGCAGATGTGCTAGCTGATGAAAAAAAAGAAGAAGGTTTTTTTGGGTTTTGACAAAGGTGAATATTTAGAGCTCTCCAAGGCAGACATGGTTACTAATGGTTACTAATCCAGAGTGCTTCGCCAGACATGCTAATGTATAGGTACAATCAACAACAACAACAAAGGGCTCTTGTCAGTTGAATTATAACACTTTTCCTTATAAGCATTGGGTTTTATAGTTTTAGAACTCCGCGTTTCAATCAGAACAAAAATTGGTTTCTATATATTATATGATGAAAGCGTTGCATGGCTGCAGCGTTATTGTTATTTTGAACCTGGAGGCAGATATTTCAGTATATTTGGCAGTCTACGTGCGCACGTTACATTTGTGCATCTGTTTGGTCGTAAAAAAACATTGTTATTTGGACAAGTATGTGGCAGCAGCCCCAACGCATTTGTCAATAACAGCTGCCCTTAAAAAAGCAAGCGTAGATTGTGCGACGTTTTGGGCAACGACCCTTATTCATAGCACATGGAGAGCGGCCAGATAGGTGGAGTGGGATAAGTGTTGGCATTCTCCAAATGCTATTCCCTCTACATCTATGGCCTCTCCATGTGCTTTGAAGAAGGGCCATAGAATGACCATTGCTTAAAGCGTTGCCCAAACTGGACTTCTTTTTTGACAGTGCTATTGTCACATGTGGTGAGTTTTTTGGTTGTTGTTTGTGCTTGCGTGCCACCGCCAATGCAGCAGCAGCAGCAGCAGCATCACGAGATATAATTAGTTTCATTGTGGTAACAAAAAAAATAATTACCTCCATTATGGAAGTATGAATATTCGTTATATTGTTGCTGTTGTTTTACAAAATCAGGTAATATTACACGCCCTGAAATGTACTTCCTTCAAACAACGCATTTTTTTACATCGCTAATGAATTCTACACCTTTGTTCACATAAGGCTGTGAAGTTTATTATATTCTCTGTGCAAAGGAAAATTAATTGAAAAAGCCAAACCAACATCTACAAAGTCTAATAACTCTCAACACTGCACTTGCATAAGCAGAACTGCAAACACGTGATTACATACAAGGCTTACATATTTCTTCTCAAGTAGTTCTATAAACAGATCCCAAAACTGCATGGATCTACAGATAATACATCTAAAGCCAAAAAATCCGCGACTCCAATATTTTACGTAGCATTTGCAGCTGGGATGGGGCCTCAGTAGGATTAACTTGAACCGCAGATACTTACATTTTACATATTTCTGTCCAGGGAGCTTCAGAATGTGTGTTACTTTCCTCACGAGTATTGAGGTGTATGGGAACACGTTGGCTGTTCTCGCTACGCTTACGACGAAGAGTGCACTCCCTTGCTAACCTCGCGACACGCTGAAGCAAATCAGTTCTTAACCCTACGGCGTCGATTCCATCAACAAAAGTTAACTCGTAATTAACAAATACCATATTTTTTGGGTCTCTCGGTAAAGCCACGTGGATAGAAAAAATCATACAAATATCACGACGTTTTGAACGCAACGCAAGCAATCGTCATCTGATGTGATATTTGTATTATTTTTTTCTATTTACGTGGCTTTACCGAAAGACCCAAAGAATATGAATTCCCACAGTCACGAAAGCTTTAAGTCAAAACAAATGCCATGTTTACCAATCATCGTCTTGCCTCCGGAACTTTTACCTACCTTGCGTTAAAGTCACCACTGATGCTGCCATACAACGTGGAAACATTTAATTGGCAGACGTTTCATGTAATGGTCCTTCTTCAGAGGAGAGAAGCCAGAGTGAGGCAGAGAGATTGGCTAAAGATCGCACTTTACACTCCCTGAGAATGCTGGGAAATTTTGAGAAAGTTTACAGACGAACACAATTTTTATTTTAGAAGGATTTTTCATTCCGCGTTATTTAGCAATTTTATTTGAACGCCGCCCTGCACTCTGGTCCATGCCGTCAACTGCCTCGTGTTCTCCGTGAATATTAACGAATATGAACGCAGGTAGATCACAGAAGTGCCCTGTACTGAAAGGCCAGGAACAGTTGTCTGATACTGCTCACAGTTGCATGCTCATAAAGGCGACCAAATCATCACTTACGATCATGAAACTTCTAAGTATTGTGCAGCCTTAGCTAATTAGCGCTGTGCAATGTTCATCGGGAGGATAGAGTACGATGGCGCAGAGGTAAGCTCACTGCGCCATGAATCCGGCGACCTGAGTTCTATTCCCGCCCACAGTGAACATCAGTGGTGCGTGATATCTGAAACCAGCCCCAGGTGCTCCCTTCACCAACCCACACACACACTGGCCAAATAACCCCCGTGATGAACATGACGTTGGGGGTCCATCATCCACTACATTATTAATAATGCGTTGCAAATTTTAATAATAAATATTTTTATTGCATGTTAATTTATAATATTAATTCCAAGCTGCACTTGTTAACAATTTGCCAAACCTTCTTGTGACGCGCACTGGTTTCTGAAGCTTCATAAACAGCGAGCATCTCAACCACCACTTGTCCAGGTTACCCCTGGCACAAACAAGATAGGCTCTGTATTTCCATCGTCTGGTTAAATGAAGGATACCAATTTCTGCACACCACTGATGATCACATCACAGCTGCTCTTCAAAATCGCTACACACGGACGAGGGGACAAAAACACCTCCCAGAAGAAAATAACGGCGTCCACGGAAAGAAGCAATGACCCGCAAAAATCTAAACGGGCGCAGCATTCGTTATTGGATTTGATAAGCAAAATGGCCAATAAAATGCACGCTCCTCAAACACAGCAGACTAGAACCAATAAAAACAAAATCTTCATTTGTTTCTGAAACAGGACTGTGGTGCTTGTAGGCTATAATTGATTGTTTTTATAATCAAATCTCTTATAACACCGTCCTGAAAATTAGAAGACAAGGACTTTAAAAGCAAGGTAAATTATATGGTTACAGCTTGGTAAATTCCACAAATAACAACTGCTGTATAAATAACATGAGATAAATCATAATTGACAACACTTTGCAAATTTGCTCGTGGGTAAAGGCGTTATGTCGGATACAGGAATTGCCTGACCATACTTCACCACGCTGGTGAGGGCAAATTCGTGAAAGAGGAGGAGATACACTATAAACTAAACTATTTGTTATTTTACCAGGTAAGGCCCACTGAACTATCGCTTTTTTTCAGAAGCTACCTGGCCACAAAATGATAGCTCGACGAAGTGGCGATTCAAGTGGAAATCTATAGCAGCCAAATACTATAAACGCGTGTTGTTGATTCTAAATGTGGAGGATAAAACCAGAGGACCTGGAGAAAAAAAAATCACATGACCACGCGGAGAATATGATACAGGCGTCAGTTTCGGGATCGAACCCACGACCTCCTGTATACCAGGCGAGGTAGTTAACATATCCTAGCCACTGTTGAACACTTCTGATATTACTTGTCGTAGATGTTACATCCCCCCCCCCCCCCGCACACCCTCCCCGCCTCCGAAGAGTGACACTTCTTGCGGCTCTGACATTTTGACACATCCCCCATGGCGATGCGATGAGCATCCTTGTGAGGAGGAGGTGTCCAGGACAGGGGGACACCCACGGCCGCTGAGTGGGTGTCGCGGGCGTGACTAAACAAACGCTCGCTCAATTCTGGACAAGATTTTGTGGTGATTTCGAGTCCGTGTTTTTCACCCCTCAACAGGGGTCACAAGTGCCCGTTGTGCTGATGAAACCCTTGAAATGCACAGTGGTGCCTTGACGGTGGGCCAAGTACTGAGGCAGTACAGTGGTTGCGTAGGTGCCACATAATTATAGTTGATGGTAGAATATTCTTAGGTTTTTCGGTAAAGTCACGTAGGTAAAACATTAAAATTAATAAAAGTAAAATAATATAAAAATCACGACGTTTCGGAGGCAACACAGGCTTCCGTCTTCAGGTGGAACCGTCACAGCCACGACAGCTGTATCAAGCAAACGACAGCTGTATCAAGCTGTGACGGTTCCACCTGAAGACGGAAGCTTGTGTTGCCTCCGAAACGTCGTGATTTTTATTTTATTTTACTTTTATTAATTTTAATGTTTTACCTACGTGACTTTATCGAAAAAACCTAAGAATATGAATCATTGCAGTCACGAAAGCTTCAAATCTAGAATTGCCGGTAGAACTCCTCTTGTCCGTGACTCCCGTTATCTGGGGCATCATAATCCGGAACAATAAAAACCGCGAACCATTTGCTCACAGGGAGAGCCTCACATTCAAAAGTGTGGCCTTCACCCCTGTGTGTCCTCTACCTCGTGGTGAGGGTCTCCGGTGTGTGGATTTTGCGTGACAGAATTTGCTGGTACTTGTCCTGAGCATATCTAAAATTATTAGTCGGAGGTGAGCTGTGTTGCTTCTGTATCACAGAGATGCAAGGTGCTTTTGAAGTCAATCTACATCTGAGCCAATCTATTCGAGTATCCCACGAAGTGCATGCCCCTTTTTGCATGGAATTAAAGCGGCAGAAAGCACTTTGTTTCTTTGGAGGATCTAAGGCAATGTTTAATTCCAGCACGCACTTACCTGTCCGGCTGTACGCGTGGACGGGTTTTGTTGTTGATGTCTGGATGATTTTCCATGTCGGCGCTGTGCAGTGCGGACGAGAGATTTGACGCCACATTTCACACGAACGTGCTTGTGAACTACACGGGGAACTGCCAGCACCTACCCCCAGGTGGGTCCTATCTCTTACACTCGCGATCCGCTTATCAACGCAGCCAAGAACAACAACAACAAACATATATGTTTTAACAGGTTTTTTTTTTTACGTAGACTTTGAACGTGGGGAAATAAAAAAAATTCCGTCGGTTTTTTTCTTCTTTGCAATTTATGTTATTCACCAAAGCCCAAACGATACGTCCATACATCCAAGGAGCGAACGCGACCGAGATGACGACCACGGAATCTCGGTCGGGAGCTGAGGGACCGCTGTGAGCTGCATTGTGGTGCAGCACGGCGCGGGTCGACCTCCATCCAGCAGGCAATAGACAACAGCTGTTGCTGCTGCTGCTGCTGATGTTGATAATGATGATAGTGTTGAACCGTCATTTTCAACATCATCAGTAGCAGCAGCCATTGTCTATCCACTGCTGGATTGAAGCCTCCCCATGCTGTTGTTATTCACTGCTGGTGTTTTTGACGACGATGATGTCGACGACGATGACGAAGAAGATACAGTATTGTGTTTTTTTTTTTATAAATACTAAAGCTCATCTACTGACGGACTCACAAACGGCTTTCCTTTTTAAAAATAAAAAAATTGGCTCCCAAATGGTGCATAAGTTGGGAGGCGATGAGTTGCAAATGAACAAGGCTTCTATTACTTATTCATAACTAGAAGGCGACCAGAGTACAGGGGGAAAAAACAACTCAGAAATCATTGCAACCTTTCACGAGTCTGCCCGTCGAACTACGTGCAAAGCTGGTGATGATAGCTCAAGGGGCCCACAGGATAAAATCATTTGTATAGCTCAAATAGGAAATGCAAGCAATTGCGGAATTATAATTACATGTACAAATCACTGTTTGTTACGCGTGAGCACACACACGCACGTGCGCTATTTACGTGCCGTATATTTCCAGCGCGTTGCAGAGAAAGTTGATCTTCAAACACGTTGCAAATTAATTTCTATATTTAATGTATATCCAGCGGTGTTTTTAAGTGGAAAGTTAATTTCGTTTGGCAGTACTGGAAGGAATTGGTTCGCCCAAAAGTCAATTTACAATCGAGCTGAACCGGGTAAGAATTCATAGAAACATGTTGTGCGTTGGAATGTAACATTAAGTGATGTCTGCGTGACGTATCGCTATTATGTAAATGTGCTAAATGTAAATTATTATTTTTTCCAAAGGGCACCCACTGCGGGAGACATATAAGGGAACATTTCACGCCATTATTTTGTGGATTATTATCACAGGAGGAGGAGGAAGACTGGGCGTGATTACTGCACAACGCTCACATTCGCTCTTAAATTTGTGCAATTATTATTCGACATCCAACAATTAAGGGATAAGAGGAATAAAATTAAATACATAACGGCGTGTAATTTTTTTTCTGACTGGTCAATTAGATGGCTTTAATGCTAAAACTTTAAGTGGTTTATCAGGGTGATGAATGTAATTAATTCTGAAAATTGCAAGCGAACTTTATCCCTTTAAAGGCCGGTTGTGTTCACGAGCAAATCGGAATTAAATATCTAAATAAAAAAAAACATTGCGCCGTCCTGACAAATTCGGTCATAAGTCTATCGCCACACGTGGCACCCTTTGGTAAAGATTTATCTGGCTTGTGTTTGCAAAGACAATGATGACTACTGGCTCAGCCGTAATACCAAATAAAATCTACCACTTGATTTGTGCCCTGGATTTTTCCTTTAACCTTTAACTCCATACCAGCTCTGCAAGAAAGCAAATAAATCTTTATCAAACCTTCCCCCATGTTACTGCGCTTATCTCCCTGTTTCAGAATTTCATGGGTCCCTGGGTCGTGCCGTGGCTTTGGTTTGCTGTAGTTTTATGTCTTTCACCCCCCCCCCGCCCCAAATCAATAGGCAGCCGCCAAGATGTTTAATGTGAGGGTTTCACCCTCGTGGCCTCCTGTTGCCCACCGTTCTTTCCTGGGTAAAGTCTGGCTATGAGGACCTGCGAAAGCTAAAAAAATAAGCATAGTCCGACATTAATATGGAGCTTTGCTGCTGTCAACTTTCTGAAGAAAAGGCCACTCGGCTGTAAATTGCCGTCGTAAAAAATGTTCACGGTTTATTTTGAACACCACTGACAATGATAGCATAAATATATATATTTTTGCAACCATGCGAGAAGCACGTCAATATCATTCCAGTTTTGCGGTGAACTTGCAATGTAATCGTAGACTGGAGGTGCGAAAGTTAAACATCATTGGCGTTATTTTGTGTGCCACTGAAATCCAAAACCACACCTAACGGGAAATGAGAATGTATAATTTGCGTAATTATCAAATGATAGTCGTCAAAATACATGTCTGTTAAAAAACAACCCACTTTTCTGCAAAAAAAAAATACTTGCAAAAAACAATCATCCAGAAGTTGAACTATTCCTGATTGATTCGAACCAGTTTAGGGATTTGTCTCCGCGCCGATAATACTCGTACGGACACGGCCGGCATGAATGGCAAACCAGCGTGAACGGTTAAAACCCACGGGTTCAGAAATAGGCTGCTGGAGGTGGCAGCGGTTGTATTGATTCAAGTGCTAAATTACCGGTCGCCTCCGAGATGAGAGCCGCACTATCGCTGCCTCGGCCTCTCACCCATTGCCCCCCACCCCCAACTCCCCGCCCCTCCTCCCCCCGTGCGTTCCGCGAGACAGGAATGCTGAAGAGCACGTGCTACATCGACGTGCGCTGGTTCCCGTTCGACGTGCAGAAGTGTGACCTCAAGTTCGGCTCGTGGACGCACGACGGTTGGCTCATTGACCTGCAGATGCTGGAGGCCGACACGTCGGGCTACATCGCCAACGGGGAGTGGGACCTCGTGGGTGCGTTGCTCGCCGAGGGTGACCGTGTGTGCGTGTGTACGTGTGTGCGGAGGCCGCTAACGGCACTTGCCCCAATAGTCTGTACAGGCTATACGGGGGGGATCTTTGTCTTTGGTGGCCGAGCTGTGATGGATAGGCAGTGCCGCGGAATATGTCTTTGCGACGCTGGTCCCGACATGATGACGCTGTCCAGGTGTGATGTGTTGATGTGATCACGGCCATGGGGACGCGTGTGCAGGATGGCGGAGAGTTAGCGCCAGTTGCCAAGACGAGCATTGTAGTGGCCCCCAAAAGTCCTGCAAACCAAGCGGGGAAGGACAGGGCACCAGTTGGTGGGAGCAGGTCCTGCAGGTCGTGTGTCTGCTGTGCAGCAGCCGCTGTCGGGCCGGGAGGAGGGTGGAGTGCACCATGGAGGTGTGGTGGCGTCAACGGCTTTGGCCCTGATGAGGTCTTCAGTTGCCACTCTTCAGAGCCGTATTAGTGCTCTGACTAGTCGGGCGGCGTTGCGATACACAATACGACCGCGTTAATTTGCACGGTGTCTATGGGGCATTAACGCGGAGATTTCACAAGCAAGGGTCACACGCGGACATAAAAAAAAATCACTATTAATCTATGGGCTGCCGAGATTGAAAAATGAGCCCTGAGACTGAGTTAAAAAATATGGGGTTAACAAAGCCTTTATTAAATTATTACTATTGTAATAGGGTGCTGTAATGGTTAGCACTTTGTATGTGCAGTCGGTCTGCTGGTGCGGCAGCTGAAGCAATGTTGCACGTTTCTTAAATTCCCCCTGCCTCTGTCCACCCGCCAAACTCAGTGGGTAATGGGAGAGTTTGTTGATAGACACGTTGCGTGTGGTGGGGTCAATTGTGGGTCCTCCCACCACTTCCAAGACATCTGGCCAACGTGGAAGGCTAGAATGCACTTCTTCAGGAAATGAAAATGAACGTTGCACACGGACAGTTGGCTGTGTGCTTTTTTGCACAGTTTTGAGTGATGTTTGAAACTCCTGATTTTCCGGCCCGCACAAATTGTTTTCGCTACGATGAGGTTTTGCTCGTCCTTTACAGATTTGACGAACGTGGAAGAGTAGGCCAAAAACTCTCTCGTGGAGGCCTCTCTGCCAGCAGTAACGCATTGCAGGGCTGCACCTTGAGCTTCACCGCACAGAGTATTGAATTGAACGCGAGTCTTGTTTTTTTTGTTGCTACGAGCGTGCGCCGCACACGAGCAACACATATGAATCTATGGGCGGCCTGGATTGAAAAACGAGCCTTAATACTGAGTTACGATTTCCTGGGTAAACGAAGCTGCGATTACATTACTATTCATAATTACTGTTTGTGTAAAGTGTCATCATCCATTGCGCAGAAGCGAGGTGCTCGTAGGAAGGGGTGGTGGTGGTGGGGGGGGGGAAGCTCCCAATTGATATGGATCCGCGTGCCGCGGCTTGTGAACTTTTCCTTCCCAGGTGCTCACGGGACGCACATTTTTATAAATGTTCACCGCTGCCGCATCATCCCGTGCATTCTGAAAAAAAACCTTCCCTAATTTCACTGTGCGTCGCCTGGCGGCAGGAAGATGGATATGGCTGTGCAATGCCCAAAAAATTATATGCCATCAATAAATTCCACAACCGTACGTTTCCCTTGTTCTGGTGTAATTTACGCGTTGAATATTCGGAGTATTGAAAGCACAATGCTAGTCAAGGGAAATGTGGAACCTTTCAAGTGGCGAGTGTCTGGCCAACCCAAATGAAAGTGGACATACAGAGACACTTTCTCCCCGCGTGAGCAAATATATTTGGCGAGGAAATCATAAAAGTAACAGCCCCTCCCCCCTCATATTCATACGCACGGGAGACTGAGACGGGGCCATACAGAAACGTGGTGTCAGTGAGACGCAGAGTACTGGAAGGTTGCATGGGTGGAAAAAAACAGATTTTCCGGCGGCAGGCATCTGTTTTTTTCTTTAATACAATTAAACCCGATTTTGGGGAATTAAAACCTGGTTTAATGAATACGAAACTCTGATCCAAGGCGTAGGCTGCTTCCTCGTCGGTGCTGCTATCGTACTCGTGGCCGTCGGGCACGGGGTAGTCGTAGAATGCGGCGGGCAGGTTGGTCTTGATGAACACGAGCTTCTCCACAATCGTGGGCGCCAGTGAGTTCCTTAGCTTGGAATGGATGAAGCCCATCGTTGAGAAGTGCGGTTCTGCAATTAGAACCAATTAAACCGGATTTCTCCCAATATCAGATGATCAGGTTTAACATAAAAAGACAATTAAACCCGATTGTAAAAAACCCGACTGTGCCACCCTTGGAAGGTTGTGAGAGTGGCTGTCATGGAAAAGTCCCACCTTCCGTTCTTCAAGCTCATCGTTTGCATCTGCAGTCATCGTCACCGCCATCATCACCCTTGGTCAATCCACTGCTGGATGAAGGCCTCTCCCAGAGGCCGCCAACCGCGATGATCCTGCGATGTAACCGTTCACCCATCGCCTGGCACACAAACCCATTTCGTCGCTCCACCTCCTCAGTGGACGTCCACTTGGGTTCGTTAACTTCGTGGCTGCCACTCGGCGTCAGTGTTCCAGATGTGATCAGCCGTCATCACTCAACCCATCTCAACAGTTCGAATGATTCCATCCACCTGTGCTTGTGCCCCAATCGGCGTGTTCCTCTTTCTGTACCCACGTCATTGTAGTTCAAGCATATGCAACGCTGATTACTAATTCCATGCCAAATCTACAGAGGGGTAGAGAGATCAATAGTATATGTATGCTTCGTGGCGATGGGGAGAGCATTGTAGTCCAATGGGAACCTCTTTGGTACGGCACACCAGTCGCACATTTGACCGATATACCAAGCAGGCCACACCATTCATCACTGGATTGAGATTAGTTTTGTTCTTAGAAAGAAGAGATTGAGTCAATGCAGTAAGATGTAATGCAAAGGGACAGAGCTCATTAGCCATGCTGCTTCATTGGTATTGCCAAGCGGAAGCTTTAATCGGTTCTGGCATGGCACAGTGGGCAAGGCAGATGGGCCTTCAAGGAGGGTAGAGCGTCCGACTTCCACTCGCACCGTCCACAATAGATGATCTCCGTGAGCCCTTTATCTCCGGGCCCTATTGTTCTGGCAGAGAGCATTTACCTCTCTAGCCACGGGGCTCTCTTTTGTTCGTGTGGGATTTTTATTTAGCAATTGTTGCGGCGTGGATTCAAAATGCCACCTTGCTCATTGCGACGGATTAATTCGCACCAAATTCACCGCAAAGTAGAAGAATGCAAATTATTATTGCTTCATTTTTGTTTTTACCGAATAATGAATGAGAAGTCGATTAACGCAATGTTGTCGCAGTACAACCGGAATAGTTTTTTTTTGTCATCCTGAAATGATAACTCAATATTCTCTGGGGAGTTATTTTCCAGACAGCAAGAGACCACTTTGCGATGTTGGTAATCGGAGGTTCCTGGAAGCCCAGAAGGGCTGCAGGCATGAGCCAAAATGCCAGGTGGGGCCCCCTCGTCCATCCTCTGTGAGGCCCGGGGAAAATTGCCCTTTTGACCCTCCACCTTCTGGGTGGCGCTGATGACAATGCATTCAGAGAAAATGAATATATATATATATATAATCGTTGACGTTTCAGGCAATAGCCCTTCTATGAACGTCACTGTTTATATATATTTATCTTTTTGTTAAGGCAGCGTTATTGACAAATGTGCTGAGTGCTAGTGTTCATGTTCTTGTGCACCACTGCCAACACAGCATCACTGCATAATGTGTTCACATAGGATTTAGCATTGTGGCTGTCAATACAGGTGGCAGCAAAGACTCCGTCCGTGACGATACCTTCATGTTGGTTCAGCTCAATGGAAGCAGCAATCGTAACCGCCGTCGTCATCGTCGTTACATCTCACAACGCAGAGATCCCAGGCAAGAGGAACGAGCTGTACTACGACTGCTGCCAAGAGCCGTACCCCGACGTGACGTACACGCTGACCATCCGCCGGCGCACCCTCTACTACGGCCTCAACCTGCTGGTGCCGTGCGTGCTCATCTCGGCGCTATCCCTGCTCGTGTTCCTGCTGCCCGCCGACTCCGGGGAGAAGATCTCGCTCGGTGCGTCCTCCTGCACACGCAGCGCGCCACCCCCCCCCCCCCTTTGCACACACACAGAACACACGCAGCCTGCACACACACACACCATGCACACCCAGCGCGCCCCCCCCCCCCCCTTTGCACACACACAGAACACACGCAGCCTGCACACACACACACCATGCACACCCAGCGCGCCCCCCCCCCCCCCTTTGCACACACACAGAACACACGCAGCCTGCACACACACACACCATGCACACGCAGCGCGCGCCCTCCCCCCCCCCCCCCCCCTTTGCACACTCACAGAACACACGCAGCCTGCACACACACACACCATGCACACGCAGCGCGCACACCACCCCCCCCCCCCCTTTGCACACACACAGAACACACGCAGCCTGCACACCCACACACCATGCACACGCAGCGCGCACACCACCCCCCCCCCCCCCCCCTTTGCACACACACAGAACACACACAGCCTGCACACACACACACCATGCACACCCAGCGCGCACACCCCCCCCCCTTTGCACACACACAGAACACACGCAGCCTGCACACACACACACCATGCACACCCAGCGCGCACCCCCCCCCCCTTTGCACACACACAGAACACACGCAGCCTGTACACACACACACACCATGCACACCCAGCGCGCACCCCCCCCCCCCCCTTTGCACACACAGAATCTACGCAGCCTTCACACAAAGACACCATGCACACCCACAACAACCACCACGACGCTTGTGCCAGGCTATGTGCACCTTGAGACCACCTGAAGTGTCGAACGCCCGCTGGCAGGAGGTCACGGGGCAGAGCCAGGTGCCATGGGTCAACTGACTGAGATGGAAATTCCTCTGGTACAGCCATCAAAGGCTTCACGAACTTCCTGGTCGAAAGATTATGTTCAATAATGTTGGAGCCAGAGGACATCCCTGTCGCACCCCAAGGTGAACAGGGAATAGCTCCGACTCCTGTCCACGTAGTTTTACCCAGGCCCGCTCACCATCATGAAGGTCCTTAATGATCGTGAGCAGAGGGTCAGGGACTCCGAAAGCACGAATAACAACCCAGAGCCCAGGCCTACTGATGGTATCATAGGCCTTGACCAGGTCAATAAAACAGAGATTTAGGTCTTGTTGGAATTCCCTACACCTCTGCTGTAGCAAACGGACAGAGCATATAGCATCTGTGCAGGACCACCCTTTACTGACACCACATTGGGGCTCCGCAAGCCTCTCCTCAGCGTGCCTGGCAAGGCGATGTTGAATAATCCTAGACAGGACCTTTCCCGGCACACAGTCTGTGCGGTCTCCCTTCTTAAAGAGCAGGACCACAAGGGCATCCTTCCAATCATGTGGAACCGATCAAGTGGTCCAGACTATTGTTATGATGTCAAGTAGGGCAGTCTGTGCACAAACGCCACCCTCCCTCAGCATTTCGCTTGGGAGATCATCTCTGCCTGGTGCCTTTCCTGGTCTCAGACTCTGGATCGCCTTCAGTACTTCCTCAACAGATGGCACCTCAGTCAGCCACTCAAAGGGGGTGACTTCTTCTTCCAATATTTGAGGCACCGCAGCCTCAGCAGGGTCATCCCCACTTTGTCCCACAATGTTTTCCATGTCGAGGGATTTCCCCTCCCCCAGGACTTCACATAAATGCTCAGCAAATCTGCAAACCTGTTCCTGGGGGTCAGAGATTGGATCACCGTTTTTTCCCCAAATGATGGTAATAGGTGTGGCGCTGCAGGTTATTTTTTTGATGGAGTTAAATAGGGATTTGTGATCGCAGGCCATTGAGGCAGACTCCATCTCCTCAGCAACCCGCGACCACCACCCATCCTTGCAGCGCCTCACGGCTCTCCGAACCTCTGAGCGAAGGCTGCGGTAAGCCTCCTCATTCTCTGACGTGGGAGGCTGTAGACGATTAGAGTGGGCCTGTCGCTTTGTCTCAGCCAGCTTGAACACCTCCTCTGTCAGCCAGGGTCTCTCGGGAGGTCTGGACCGCGTACCTAAAGCAGCCTTATGCCCCCACGACCACCACTCCTCGCCTCCGGTTGATGGGAAGGCGAGCCCAAAGTAGCCTGTGGCTTACAGCTTTCCACACTTCACCACAACGCTCCCACGCCCCCTTCATTCTTTTGTTCAGAAAAAAGAGCCACTCCTTGTTGTTGGTAATCTCCTGCCCCGAGTAGAGGACTATCCACCCCTCATGGTGGCAGGAGCCAGAGCTGGTCCACCGGACCTCCTGAATACCACAGACATCCAGGCGGTACTGGTCCAGCTCCCGACAGAGGAGTGGCAGCCTCTCTTCCGCAGTGAGCGTTAGAACTTTCCACGTGGCCATCCGTAGTGGCTTTTTGTTATTTCTAGAGGAGCCCCGAGGGTAAAGATTCAATATCCTGGCTGCGCCAAATGGGGTTTGGCCAGGAGACGTCATAGACGTATGTCCCCCCAGGGCCTCCGGCACAAGCTTATTAATTAAATTATTCATTCGTGGTTTAGTGGTAATTAATTGACGGTGGAGGGGTTACCAGCCCCTCGCACCCATCAGAGCCCCCATTTGGCCACTGTGGTGGTTACAAACGCCATGAGGGGAAAGGCCAATCGGAATTGGCCCTCCCCCCCACAGCACTGTCCACGACAGCGTTGCCCGTCCGGCACCAAGAGGAAGTAGGGGGTTGTTTTGCGCACCCCCCTTTGCACACACAGAATCCACACACCCTGTGCACGCACAGCCTGCACGGGCCATGCACATGCACCGTGCGTGCCCCTTGCACACGTCATGCGTACGCAGCATGAGCACACCCTTACACACGCACCCTGCACAAGCAGCTTGCGCGCCCCTTTGCACACACACAATGCACACACCCTGCAGACACAACGTGCGCATGCACCCTGCACGCACACCCTGCACGCACCCTGCACGCAACATGCTCACAGCATGCCGGCGCTCTCCCGCATTGCGCAATCGGATTAAGGTCACACGCAGCTTTCATTTACCGGGAGAGATCCTGGCTCAGACAAATGTCGGCGGTGACGATAAATGAGATCATGCATCGGACGTAGCGTGCATAATTAAACTTAACTAGGTCCAGCCTAACGTAGTTGCCAATTATCCGGAGTCAAAGCCGTCGGGGCCTTTGTGAGCAGATTCTTGCTTAAACTCGTTTAATCTCCGCATTCAGCATCTGTTTGGGGTACGATTGCGAGCGCCCTTCAATTGGCCGCAGCTGTTGTTCTGCAAGATAGGCTGCGTACCGCTGGGAGAGCGTGCGGGGGGGGGGGGATAAATGCACATTACAGATAAGAAATCAAAGAGCGGCATTATCTGGGTTCAGCGTTTGCCTCGCTCGCCGCGGTTGTCGCTCGGTGCCCCTCTGTGTCCAGGCATCACCGTGCTGCTGTCGCTGACCGTCTTCATGCTCCTGGTCGCCGAAATCATGCCGGCCACGTCCGACTCCGTTCCGCTCATCGGTGAGCGGAGACGCGCGGCGAACGCGAACGCACCGCACGCCAACGTCCAGTCCACGGGGCAGAGAGCGGTGCCACTTCGAGGGTGGCCAAACGCCGAGTGACGCCAGCTTCTGTAGATGGCTTATAGGAGCGGATGACGTGATAATGTTGCGAATTGAATACGGTTATTTGCATGATCCCCTTTTTGTTGGTGATTTGACGATGTCGGTACAGGTGGTGCCAACGTCTCGACTCCAAGCCGGCCTAGCAGGGTTCCAGGAAATATTGAGCGATAAATTTAAACTCTGAATAGAGACGATGCACACAGCAAACGGGAGAATGCCACTGACAATCTGAATTGCGCTTGAATGGAGGGGTGCCATGCTTCTGCCAGGTCCCATAAGGTGTGTATGTGTACACACAGCCACATGAATTAAATGGATGTTGGTGGCATAGAGTTGGAGACATTTCAATTTCACGTGATGATAGATGCGTGCGCAAATCCAGATTAAGCCCAAAAATAGTAAGCGCATCTCTCTGAGCCTTTCATTCTCCCTCTCCCACAAACATGGATAATCATCTGCGCGCCACCGCTTACCGTGAACAATAACTCTAACACGGCATGCAACATTTGTAATCGACATTTGTATCCACTTGGACGATTTGCACCGATTAATCATATGCAGCTGTTGGACTCCGTCTTTGGTGAAGACGCCATAGGCCACAGAAAGAGGCCATCGTATCACTCATGTATCACGATCTCATGTATCATGATCTCGTGTATCACGATCTCATGTATCATGATCTCGTGTATCACGATCTCATGTATCATGATCTCGTGTATCACGATCTCATGTATCATGATCTCGTTCAAGGCAGAGCAATTCACTGCACAGATAACCCCCCCCCTTCGCCCCGCCCTCATTCTTAGTGGACGGCATCACGACGCGATCCTCCGTCAACGCCAAATACTTTACGTTGCTGAGCGAGAAGCAACGCTCCGCACGTTTCATGTCCGAAAACAAGAAAATCAATGCCCGCTATGTTTAGGATGCTGCCTTGGTGCCACGGCCAGCGCGCTGGACGTGAAATCCAGAGGTCGCCGGTTCAATCTTCCGCACAGCGGCCGAAACAACGGCGCAAGTTATTTTTATTAGTAAATCCCCGCACCGCCTCGATCCACCCAGCAGCATCAATGGGTACTCCGCCGTTGTTCGTGTGGTGCGGTAGGGTGCGGGAACTCCCAACTCTTTCGAGGGACAGGAGATCGAATCACCCCCTAAACGTTCTCTCTTAGATCGCCCTCCGAGTGGAAGCCCTTCCGCCAAAAGTGGCGTGAGCAAGACATTGCAGGGCTGCGCCTTTCCCTTTTCGTTCTTCTCTACTTTGTTCATACGGCGAGGGCGCAATGTGTGCCACCAAAGTGAGCCTCGGAACAAAACACGACCGCTGGAAATCTCGGCAGTGACGGCTGCTGTCTCAGGCGTCCGCCATCTGGAGCCAGCCTGCAGTGTCGTCTCACACGGAGCGAGTTGTCACGTGCGGCTCTCTCTTTGTTTAACAACGCTTGAAGAGCGCGGCGGGTCTGCGGAGGCTTGGAAAATGATTCACCGCCAGCCCAAGCAGAGCTCAAGAACAATCGTAACAAAGTTCCAAAGATCAATCTATTTTCTTCATCGACATTGGCATTGCCTGCTGAAGCCGGATGTCAACAAGGCTCGTAATCCATGGTTTCAGGAGAGACTGAAGCCTCGTCATTACTTCGCATCTGATGAGAG
This sequence comes from Lampetra fluviatilis, assembly GCF_964198595.1. Lineage (NCBI taxonomy): Eukaryota > Metazoa > Chordata > Hyperoartia > Petromyzontiformes > Petromyzontidae > Lampetra > Lampetra fluviatilis. The sequence goes on along the minus strand of NC_136277.1, from coordinate 32,041,446 downwards.
GATTGTGGGGCCTCGCAGACTAGCCTCCAGTAAGATTATTCTCGACACCAATTTACACCCCCACCTAATCATAGGTCTATCTGTCTGGCCATAATACACACCAGTAATGAGGTGCAGATACAAGCCGATAGCGTATAATTTATTGAAGCAGCCTGCAGGCATATTCATCGCAAGTAAGAGAAGTAACTCCTGCCCATTTTTATTGTATGATCACTGAGTGGATAATTATTTACTGGGGGGTGGGGGGGAGAGAGTTTGTCAAATAATGTATTCACAGAAAAATTGTATAAAAAATATCCAATGTCACTCTAATGTTAACAGCCCTTTGTAAATGCAATGCCGCATCAGTCATGGGAGCTGTTGGGCCATACTTCGCCACGCTGCTCCAGTGCAGGTCGGCATCATTCGCCACTGATGTTGGCCATGGCTCGGACTTTAACTCGGCTTCGTTGGGTTCGTAGCGCAGAACAAGAGTGCAATCCCTGCCCGCAACGATGAATGTTAAAATCCGAGCTGCAGGCTACGCGATTTAGCATTACCAGTTAATGCACAAAAGTGTCTCATGTGGGTTTATCCAACTCCCATTTCCCAATTGTTATCAGTACCCAAACAATATTAATTTTCTCGTTGCATGTTAATGTGGAGGGCATTTCAAATCAACGCATGGAAATGAATGCAATTTTGTTTCCTTCATGCGAAAACACAACAATCCCTGCGATTGGCATGTTCGTGCGTGCATTCAACACACATTACGAAAATGCACACACACGCGCGCATATGCGTACACTCGTCCCTCAAGAAAACAAAACCTTTTCAATGAATCGCGACAAATCGTGAAAAGGTTGCTCTCATTCTTCCTTCTCATGCGACGTAACAATGTGCTATGCGTGTTGAACTTCTTTCGCACCGTACGTAGCCAACCGTGCTAATAACAAGTAGCGCTCAAAGTGCACAATGGTATCGGAGGGCGACGCAGCAGTCGGCCGCAGGTTTCAAGAACGAGACGAAACACCAAAAAGCGCGCAAGTAACAGATGCAAGAGCTGAGCAGCGTTTAGCAGATCGCTTCAACTGATCGATCCCACTTGCCGCAGCCAGCCAAGCGCGTGGCAGCATCACCGCACCTGATGGTATCGCACTGTGGTGTTGGTTTCACCGCCCTGTCAGCCATCTCCGTCGGAGTCATTCAGCAGAGTACACCACATTAGAGGGACTCCCACGGCGGGGGACTTTGGGTGGCTCCGCACACGCTGCAGGAGAAGGCTCCTCGAACAAAAACGCACGAGCACCGAATGCTGAAATGGAAGGAACCTGAAAGATAGGAAGATTCTAGATGTGAAGCTTTCGTGACTGCAAGGATCCATACTCTTAGGTTGTTTCGGTAAAGTCACGAGACAAGAAGTCACAGCTTCTCGAGACGCTGGCCTTCCTTTTTTTACCTACGTGACTTTACCAAAAAACCTAAGAGTAGAGAGGAAGATCTAATGGGGAATGGCTTGACGACGACATCGCAAGAGATCGGTGCCAGAAAGGTGTGGCCACTACTTGAGCCATATTGGCACAAGACAGAGAGGAAAGTGGGAACAAATGACGACATGTCCAGTGGACATCTACTACGGGCTATCTGCCCATGGATCGTGGTGATGATGATGAAATGCTTACTGTCGAGTACGGATGATGTATGCGGATGAGCAATATTTTCAGAAGTGAGAGCTTGATGAAGAAAGTTCTGGAAGGACGGATGTTGGGAAAGAAAGGCCAATAAGGCAGACAAAACAAACATGCTGCTTGATGACTTTAAGCAAGAAAGGAGACCTTGCAGTGACTGAAGAAGAAAGCTCAAGATCATGCAAGATGAAGGGAATTTGAGCCAAAGACACTGCCATTGGGCAGAGGACCAATTAAGAAATCCCACAACTTACTTGCTGTACACCTGCTGGTGAACTATTTAGGCTTTAACAATTATTTTATTTGCACTTATTGAAACAAAATTATATATACAGTACAGACATTGTCAATGAATTGCTGAATGAAGGCCTCTCCACTTTTCGTGAGTCATTTAGGGGCGCGGGCGGGGGCAGAGGGGACAGGGCCGGCTCAGATTTAATTCGCCACTCATGTCAGCCGTGGCCAGGAAAGGAACTTCAGACGCTGAGTTCACAGGGCAGTGGCACCGCTGCAACTCCACCTACTTAATGTTGCCCATGCAATGTGTCAGTGTGCCAGTACGTGTGTGTACATTGCATTTTAAAATGAGGGATATCAAGACGTAGCGGAGAAGAGATTTGAGAACTTTCTTTTAATACACGGTAACCCCCTCTCTCCTTGTCAATGCACTTATTGTGTAAGATTAGTAGGTAGGTTGGTAGATAAGTGAGTGGGTAGACATCCTATCTTTAATCCAGGCGAGAGCCCTTTGAGGCAACATGTCTATTCTAAATGTGAGACGTGCCGAAAATGAGGGAGAAATACAAGCGCATGAAAAACGGTAAAAAAAAAGCCAGGACAAAAATAAAAAATAAATCAAACAAAGCAAAATGTAATGGACACATAGAATGTTAGGATCATGTTCAGATTTAATTAATAACGTTTGATGGATGCCAACAGTTTTATGAGTATTTTGCAAACTTTTAAATTATGTTGTCGCTTTTTATTATACTTTATTTTACATTAGCACATTCCAATGATTCACATCTTGGATGAAACGTATCAATATCAGCCATGATGAATCCACTGCTGCTGTGAATGCCTCCCAAAGCTACCACTGCTTCCCACGATCCTGTGATATCATAATCCGCCTCAGAACACCCAGACACGAACTGATTCCATCGCTCCATCTCCCCGGTGGTCGTTATCACGGACGCGTTCAATCCCTTGGCAGTCGGTCTGTCAATATTGAAATTATATGCTGAAAACGCAACATGCCGTTGAAAGCAATCCTTGCATTAAGACCTCTCTATCTGGCCTTGAAAGTATTCATGGCCCCACATGTACTTTTTTGATGGTAATACCTTTGGGCTGTGAGTTACTACTGCATTTGTATTTGTCATTCTGCTTGCCCTCCCATAAAAGGCTCTTTTTTGCTTCGTAACATTCTCAGTAAATCATATTGCCAAGATGTCTGGCAGAATGATTTTTTTCCTCCTGTTTTTGTTTCCAAGGGCATTTGACATAAAAGAAGAAATATATTGTACAATAGGGATTTATGAAGGGTTGCCTTGAGACATTAAATATCAGAAATCTCAGTTAAAAACCACCGCTTCCTTTCTCACATGTCGGAGCGTCTTTGCTTTGCAGTGTCTTGCTTTAGTCTCCCTCTCAGGTGAAAACTCACAAATCTGTGCACAGTTTATTGCTATGATCTTGGCAAATAATTAGGTTGTGCAATGATGAATCAAATCGTGTATGTCGGTCAGTTTTATTATTATTATATTATTCAAATCAATATGCCTAGGTGCTAATGTTACAGGTATGTATGTTGAACTTATTTCGCACTGCACGTAGCCAACCGTGCTAATTGGATGTGCGGGGGAAGGACAACAAACGAAACACAAAAAGCAGTGAGACGAAATGAAGAGACCAATATGGAAGAATACAAATGAAAGAGTAAAAACAAGATTTTGAATCAAATTGCCTGATTTTTTAAGGGAATCGTAACACTGAATCATATATTTTTATCATCACCGTTATCATCAGCCGTGGTCAGTCTACTGCTGGATAAAGGGCTGCTCAAGCTGCCGTCACCTTTCACGACTCTGCGATGCAATAATTTACACCTCGCGGCGTGCATATGATGAGATTTCATTGTTCCATCTCCTCGGTGGACGTGCAATTTAGCTGGGAAAAGTAATTCGTGAATACACCGTTAACACCTACACACAGCACATAAATATCACGCTTTTTTTCCGACAGTGGAAATTTTGCAAACCATTGACAGCAATTATGAATGCGAAGCACCCGGGTTTAAATCGTATACACCCGTGGTCTTGGGAAAACATTCTGCAAGACCTACGGCATTATTACCGAGTTGGCATTTGTGCGATGGTCGTGGCAATTGTACAATGATGCAGAGGTGAGGGAGCCTGTGGTTCAGCAATGTCAGGCGTGACATGAAACCTGCACAGTGCAATTCCTCTTTAACCAGCAAGGAACACGACGCCACACCAATACGCACACATTAACCCCATCCCTCTGGCCTTCGCACCTGTTTGACACGCACGTGACGACATTACATCTATCCCTCTAAGACCGAAACAGGAGGATTTCTCCACAACTCTGGCTGTCGCCTGATGATGCCAGTTGTAATTTATGGCAAAACGTCGTACTCGAATTGTAAATGTTGTGGGTTAACTTTTCCAACAAACCGATGTGCTGTACTTGTAACGAATTGGCACGTTTTGTTCACGTGGCAAACCTTACCGATTAGCTGTGCCGGGTGGTGGTGGGTTTAACGACACATTTATATTTACCCGATCTAACCCAAAATCTTCTATTATGGATAAGATTGGTCTAGAAAGTCGACTATGTGTTAAACTGACAGCAACTTCCCTTTCAAATGACCTGCCACTCACTTGTTTATTGCTCGTCAGTCGTCAGCACAGACTTAAAAAAACAACAACATAGTTTCGGCGACTATGAATGTGTTTCTTCTGAGCAAAATGCCAGCCTGCTGGGAGCACAGGCAACAGGTGAGCATATGTCCAGAGCATTAACTCCGGTGCGAATGCAGTTAATGGGAACTTGAATTGCGACGGTAGAACGTTTGGTTGCGAGCAGCTGCTGTGGCTCTAAAATAAAATAGGCGCGCAGGTGCTGTTCATGCGGGCGTCATGCTCACGCTGATACATTGGTTAAAAAAATGTCTGTTTCTGGACCCTCACATAGGCGTGTATAGGAAGCCTTCAGGGACCTGTAATCCATTGTAAGCAATAATATTTTTCTCATCAACCAGTAATTATCCCGACAAGAGGAGGTTGTATGCAGTAATTTCTTTAAAGTTTTTTTTTTATCGTCATGTAATGTGCTCGCCAAGATGTTATTCCAGAGCTAATGAGAACGTGTAAATGCTAAGCGAGATGTTAATTTGTCAATTCATGATTCAAAACAATTGCTTTTGTTGATTACATCCCTCACACATAAGTTCACCACTGAGTGAATAGAGCTCAGTGCAGGGCTTCATTTATCACTCATTATCTGGTATACTGGAGGTCTCACTTCACTAGCCATAGCCACAGACATAAGAGAGCTATTATACTGGATGTGGTGTGCCAGGTACGGACATATTTTCCGGGTCACTGATCAAAACAAAGCCGGCTGAAATGGGTTATGTGGATGTAGGATGGAAGGTTATTTTTTCAAAGTAAATAGGTGGGTACCTAGGTAGGTAGGCGTGTTATATCGATATAAATCAAAATGAAATCCCACTGAGACGTCTTTATCTCGTTCGTAAGAGGGATAAAGCAGGTCATATTAGCTCCGTAACCTTATTGAGGAGGTACCTGCAGTTACATTTGGCGAGAATTGGACCTTGAAGATAAATTACCTTCGAGGATTTTGTCCACAGACCACACAGAAGCGCGCGGTGTGTTTTTTTCTCGATTTCGAAGAGTGTCAAAGGATTAGGTTCAGAACGCATAAGACGGGACACGAAGCTTAGCATCCCGCCCAGGAAAAACGCATGCCTTATCAATAATGCACCGGCATGCTATCAGCGTGGCCACGGTGAGGTCCTGCCACGAGCGGTCTCAGGGCTCAGAGGAACAAAACGTGACGTCGTCAGAAGACCCAGCAACCACCAGCAGTGAAGGGAGGAGTTGAGCGGAGGCAGTGAACCCTACACGACGGAGAGTTTATTCTCTAAGATTTATAAGACATAAAGGGTAAAGCATTGCCCCTCCCCCCGCACTCCTTTTGTTTGTTTCTCTCCAAACTCCAGCGGCTCACAGTTGATGGTGACATTCTGTCACTGTCTAACGCCACTGCTCCAGGTGCCGCACCGAATTGTGATCCTGCAGGGGCGGTTTGGGAGGGTTGGAGAGATCCATTTCGCCAGGAACGTGACGACGTACACTCGAGTAACCAACAACCCCCCCCCACCCCCACCACGTGAAGATCCGATGTTTCTCTGGGATATGGCAAAGACATTCCCATCGCGTCTGAAACCCAGCCTAATCTCCCCAACATTTTTTCGGCGGCATGCTCCGTTTGCTACCTTTGTATTGAACATTTTAATCTTCTCATTAATTCGAGGTAATTAAAATGTAAGCATAGGCTGATTAATCAACTGGTGAGGTGTGAAGCATATTCAGTTCGAAAATGTTATTCTACTCTACTTTTCTATTTAAAGCTTTCGTGACTGCAGGGATTCATCTTCTTGGTTACTTCGGTAAAGTCACGTAGAAGGGAAATAATAAAATAATAAAAATAAAACTTAATAAAATAATTCTCACGACGTTTCGGCCACAACGCAAGCAGCCGTCCTCAGGTGAAGAACAGGTCTGTCGGAAAGACGCTGTCTTTCTGTCTTTCGCTGTCTTTCCGACGGACCTGTTCTTCACCTGAGGACGGCTGCTTGCGTTGTGGCCGAAACGTCGTGAGAATTATTTTATGTTTTATTTGTATTATTTTATTATTTCCCTTCTACGTGACTTTACCGAAATAACCAAGAAGACTACTCTACTTTATTAAGAGGACAGTGGATATGTCGCATTGAGAAATATAAAATGTGGCGACATAAATTGTCAATGTTTCTTTTTTTTATGACTGCACCGACTAAATCACATTTAGTTTTGTGTCTCAAAGGCCTGTAACATTAACAAGGCGAATAATGTCAGCATTCCAACAACATGCGACAACCACGTCATCTTGTCAAACGTGTCCAATTAAAATGGAAATGTTTCACTACGTTAAACCTTTACATTGGTTTATTTTGTTACAATGCAAAAAGAGATGCTTAATCATGTTTAAACTTGCACAGATTCCTATGAAACAAAAGAACAAGATACCAGCATATTTAACTCTGCAGTCTTTTGTCGTCGAGTAAAGGAGAGATTTTCCGCTTCTTGTATTCTGCATCTCTTCTTTAGCCATTTGATTTGGAACATGCAAAAAGGACACACTAATGCTGTCACTATTGCTGCGGGCATTTACATTGTGGCAGGAACACAAAGATTGGATCATTAAAGGAGCTGTAAAGATGCCAGAACATATTTGCCAACGTTGGATACTCAACGTTGGCAAATAGTCATCGGTGTGACGTGTTTGTCAATGTCGTAACGGCCGCTATCCGAGAATTTACTGCATTTCCACGGCGTCCCGATCCCCAGCCAGAATGACTGCTGCGTGCAGCAAGAATGCCGATGGTGCCTTTCTGAAATCCATTTAGCGATTGTTTTTATGTCAATTATTTTACGGGTACATTTACCGTATTAAGAAACCCAACGACACCACCAAATGCCACTTAGTATTAAAGAACCGTAGTCACGTCAATTACATTCCTAAAATGATTATAAGGTTGTTATTATGATTGTTGCCAGACCATGAGCTTGCCTTTACAAACACTATTTTATTGATCTCAGACTAAATAGGGATTGCACGCTCTTTCACACCACCCATTTAAAATGTCAATTCACTTGCTGAGAAAGTACCACCAGCTAACATCGCTGTTCGACTGAAGGTCACAGCAAGCAGGCGACATTGTCACCTGTCTCAAAAATGTAATCTCTAACGAAATTCAAGTAATGCATTGCAACAGAGTAATCTCATTATTCACTTATGTCCTGATAAGCAAAGGGAGGGGGGGGTGCACATTAAAGGTTACATGCTGTGAGAATCAAAGACAATTATTGTTCAAAGCCAGGCCGATGTGTAGACGATAACTTGTGCTCGGAGAGCGCCTGTACAAGAATGCTTGTTTTGAAAAGGACTCACCACTTATTCAGACTCTATTGCTATTAAATCACAATCTATGTTGCGTTGTCGATAGGTTCTGCTGCGGCAAACCTACTTTACACCTCCACAACTCACGCGCCAACATAACTCGAAGCGCTTATCTCTCGCCCTCAAAATCGTCCCTTTTGCGAAACTCAAAAGGTTAGGGCTGTGGAAAAAATAATAATAGTAATTTACATTTGTAAGGCGCATTTAAACGCCCCCGCCGAATCACAATTGCAGTATTTCTGTCCAAACTGAGTGGTTGCCTAAACAAGCAGGAGGGAGACAAGTGAGACACGTCTACTTTTAAATCCTTTCTATTAAGTTCACTTGCTTGCTTGCTTGCGCGCTTACGACCGTGCAAATCTTTCGGTCGTTTTTTAACCCACTTCCCGTGATCCAATCGAGCTGACATTTTGCACACAGACTCGTTGTGCGTAACAATTTATTTTCGTTCAATTTTTTTTCCAAAATTTTCAATATTTTAGGGAATTTTTTTTTATATTTAATTACCAATTGCTTAATAGTGGCAGGCAATCATCTGACCCATAGGTGGCAGCCATCTCAAGCCAGAGGACGAGAGGACTCTAGCCGCCACGCATATAAAGGATTTATAGTGAAAAACTTTGTTTTTACGGGTTAATTTTTTGCTAGTGAGACCGAGGATTTTAAAAAAATGCCACAAGGCAATATAACATGAGCCCCGATTGTCTTGCATCGAAGCGTGGAACAAGAATTTGCAAAGAAAAACACTCTAACAATCACCTTATTGTTACGTAATGAAATAAAACAAATATAGATAAAATATATGAGATTTGAATCAGTTCGTGTGTAGGTGCGAGGTGATTACGTGAAATGATCGTGAGAGGTGGTGGTGGAGGTTTGGGGAGGCCTCAATCCAGCGGTGGATTGACCATGGATGATGATAATGATGTTAATGATATGCTCTATACAGCACTTCAGAAGATGAATTTGAATTGTTTTGTTGTGGCTTGCAATGAAGCTGTAACATCATGTGGAATCTTACTCTCTCGCAATATGGGCGGCGGTGGCAAAATAGCATTTGGGGGCAGAAAAATGCCATGAATATAAAATTCATTTTCAGATTATTCAAGGCCACGGAATGAAAGTGTCATGCAGCCCAGCTACAAACCACCTTTTATTGCTTAACATGTCTACGTTGTCCTTTACCTCTCCTCACGTGTGTACCGCAATACTCGACGGATTTACCAACCACAGCTCGTGATTATTATTTAGGATATCCAATGTAGTTCTCCATTATTCCCACTTTAATACTGCCGTGTAGCGGTTTGGTTTATTGCCGCATGTCTTGAACGCGCTCGTGCTTTGCGCAGTGCAAGCTGCAACACGGATATACATCGTTAAAGGGATATTTCACTTTTCGCTCCTTTGGTGCATTTTATTGAGACATAAAAGATAAAAAAATGTTTGCTCATTCAATCTATAGGCATGTCAGCCGGTATGTGCATTTCGCAAGCTTTGTTCGCACCTTCATGACATAACCTTTTGTGCCCTGTTCCCAACACCCACCTGCAGGTCAATACTTTGCGAGCACAATGATTATCGTGGCCTTCTCAGTGGTGGTCACGGTCATAGTCTTGCAATACCATCACCGCAACCCCGACGGAAAGAAGATGCCACAGTGGGTGAGTGGCTTTACTTCATATACAGACAGCAGCTGTGCTCACACACAAACCTTCACCCCCGCTATATGTAAGCGCACGGATCGCATAAGCATGATACATTTTTGAGTTATCAGTTTAATTTAAGTTTTTACTGTTTATGAATAGAAAAATATGTCAAGGTGGGAACGATTTTGAAATATTCTTATTTTTGCTGTTAGTACTGTTTGAATACATTCGGGGAGCGGCGAAGCAGTGGTTAGCGCACTGCACTGTGAACCTGCTGAACTCTGAGTTTGATTTCTGACGATGGTTAACATCAGTGGTGAGTGATATCTGAATCAAGGCATCCACACGCATCGAAAGTATGATCAAACACCGCCCACGAATGATCCAGTGTAGGGAAACCTGTATGCAACAGTGGCCTGACAAATGGCTTCAGAGTAGTATTAATATAGGACTGTATAACTCAAATGTCTCCACACTTGCACGAAACAAACTTTCTCGTAATAATTATAAAGCATAAAAGTGTAGGATTTCTAGAGAAAGGGCTGTTCAAGGGTTTGGTTTACTATTTCACTTTGGAGATACGGGCTCTCACCATAATAATGGAGTTTTTACCACTGGCGTTGTGTTGCCAATGGAGATGAATCCCACTTCATTAATCATTTGAGCAAGGAGACACTTGGACTTAGCTCGAAGCATGAAAGCAAAGATTTCAGTGTAGTTGTTAAACCCATGATGTTGATGTTGTTATGACCCCAATGTTCTCAATGTGACATTTGCTCCAATCGTACGCTTTCACTTTCATTGTGAAACTTAAGCTATATCATTACCCAGGAAAGCATCACGGAATTTTCAAAGCCTTAGGATAATATGGAAATTCATGCGAGTTTTTTTGTACATTAATTTCACCTTGATGTCACGGTCCGCACTGCAGATATAAGTGATACTTTTTTTTTATAAACAATGTACAAATTTGCCGTATCGTTGAATAAAAGATGGGGAATTATTTTGGTCAAGGTCAATTTGTATAAACATTAACCTTTTATTATTTCCTTCGACTTTTACTATCAATTTAAAATAAGTTACAAACACAGAACAATGAAATGTTTATACATTTAAATAAAAAATAGAGTATTAATACAGCAAAGATGCAATGGCAAACCCTTATGATTATATCAGAATCAGAATATTTATTTATACTGGAGGAATCCGTTGAGCTATAAAGCTCTTTTTCACAGATGTCCAGTAGCATGCAATTCCAGAAATGTGTTTTCATGCAGAAATTACAAAATACATTTATATGGAAAAAAAATCATATAGTTGAGCAACTCAAAGGTTAAAAACGGTTGAACATTAATTCATGGAACATGGAGTCAAGTGACATCGAGATTTATGGTGAGAGTGCTTTTGTGTGTATTGTTTTGTCCGTTACTTGTCCTGAAAATGAAATAAAAATTGGGTGAAGGATTGAAAATCAGTACACGGTTCTGCATTATTGCTTCATAAAAGTCTAATACGTTATCAGCAGTCGCTGCCTTTGTTGACACTAAATTACTCGATAATGCAACACCTGTGGGAGGATTTTGTGCAGCATGCTGTATTTGTACACTTTGTCCACCCGCAGTGAGACAAAGCACAACCACATAACATCTTAAATGAACATATATAGTGAGCTGTGCACGAGCGAACGAGTGGTGTCAATGTTCGATGCCTGATGTGCACAATTAGGAAATGTTCCTTCGTGTTAAAACGCAATGCGATATTGACTCAAATAGGTAGGCTTAGTCATCATGTTTGCCCCAAGCCAATTGCATGCCATTTCCTGGGAGGATATTCTGTTTAACCTAAGCACGCCATCTGCTGTGCCGTGGTTGCTGAATAACAATCAATGGCAATGCCACCCAGTGTGTTGGCACGATTATCGGAATGAACTGTTTTATTTACCACTTGCTTCCTGTGTATTATACCTATATATGTTGACTTTAAATGGCACATCAAGTTTCTAGTGTGCTAAGTTGGCACCGCTGAGATCCTGTGTTCAAACACAAGTAGCTGCCAATGATTAAACCGTGTTCTCAGTTGTACTGTCTATATCGCACTCCGACAAAAAAATATATAGCAATTGGACTGACATGTGACAATTTTCAATTGAGCAGAGTGGATGTGAAAGTGCTGCACCCGAGTGTGGATAAGGTCACCTGAAGTCATTTCAGAAGCAGTTCTGTGATATATCATTCCACGGGCCATTCTATAACATGGGGTAATGCATGGCGTGCGAGAGTTCTAAATGGATTCTACATTACATTACGTGACACCGATAACACATTTGGCATTAAATTGCCAAAAACAAGATTTACATCACGATACATCAAAACTTGAAAGTATAGATAGGTCACATTGTGAGATTTGAATACTTAGCTGATAACATAAAAATGTATTTGCGTGTAGAACACAGACAATTCGACATTTTTTGTTTGCCTGTTTACAATCAAATATCCTGCAACCAAATATATTTAAATTCAAATTTAAAAATTCAATCGACAAATGTTTCCGACGTAAAATGTTCAATTGTGGCCTAATGGCAAATATAAAAATTACCTGTCGACAAAAATCCATAGCAAGTCTGCTAAAAGTGGCCTTTGCTGGAAAACCAAAGTGTAAGGTTAAGTTGAAGCAAAGTGTGAACGATTGTCAGGGCAGATGGATCGCGGGCAGGACCGAAGAGCTGTTTCATTACCCTCAGCATTCTCCCCACTGCCTCTCCGTGTTACTCGAAATGCATCACCACATGTTCAGCCAGCAGCACAAACAATCCAACCGAGCAATTATTATTCCCAACATGCAACACACTGCCAGCGACGCAGCAAGATGCCTCGGGGAACAAAGCAGCTATTTATCACTTCAACAGCACTGCTTCCTGTAAATGCAGTCATCAGCTCCAACTTAGGGCAATCATTTAAAAGCACCATGCCTTTAGCTCTAGAAAATATATAAAATGTTTAGTTTTCAAATGCACTTAATAACACGAGGTAGCTCTTGATTAAAATGACTATTTCAAGACATGTTTTTTTTTATGTCGGCATCGTTTTCCTTGTTTTAACTTAGATTACGCTACCCATAATAATGGTACTGCAAGATCCGACCGTGTCCGTCCAGTGCTCTCCGAGCTGAATGAATATATTACAAGGTCGCACTCATGACACACAAAGTGCTTGCCACAAACGAACCACAATACCTTACTGATCTCGTCACGGAGCACAATCCATCACGCAAACTCCGGTCATCCTAGCAGCGGCTTTTGGCTGGCCATCGAACAAAGACGGTCACTGCATTGCACGCTTTCAGATGCGCTTCTGCGGCCGTCTGGAATGCTCTTCCAGCCAATTTTATGAAGCCACTTGAGCAATGCACTTTTAAATCTAGATTGAAAAATCATTTCTTTAAAACTGCTTTTTGTGTTTAGTTTGTTGTCCTTCACCCGCACTTCCAATTAGCAGTTGGCTACGTACGGTGCGAAATATGATCAACAAACATACATACATCTAATCCCCTTCTTAATTTTGAATTCTAAAAAGTATGCTTGATCGCTTCAAGTCGACACATGATTAAAACATGGGATCCAGCATTATCCATGCTTTCACATTCGTGAATTTTACTTCTTAAAATCTTGGCCTGCACTTGTATTTGATATAACTCAGCCAATTTTATAAACTCTTGGGTCAAGACCAACTCATTAAACGTAAGCATCTCATTGTTTGATACATATTGAATCAGTTAACATTTTCTCATGCAGAACCAAATATTATGGTACTTTATGTTTACCTTTCCAATTACAATTGAGTAACATTCAGCTTACATTTTTTGTCATTTTAAAAAAATACATTTCAGTGGTTAAGATCCTACATCGGTGGGAATGCTGTAATGTGATTTGTCTCTGGTTATTCCCAAGTATGGATACGCGTTCAAACACGTTTCCTCCCATCTGTCCACCTGGCTTAGGTTCGCGTTATCCTGCTCGACTGGTGTGCCTGGTTCCTGCGCATGAAGCAGCCCGGGAGAGAGCGACATGAGCTCGCCCGCCGCCTGAGCATCCTGCACCGCAACAGCATGGTCAGCTTGGACCTCGCTCTCCTGTCGGCTAGCGGCGTACACAAGAAAACCAACGGACACGGCGTCTTCATCGGCTTCACAAACCCCGACGCGCCACAGCAGCCGCCCACCAGCGACTCGGGCGTCATGTGCGGCCGGGAGACCTGCTTCAATAGCGCCGGGCCCGAGGAGGAGCCTGGCAATGCCCAACGTGGAATGCATCCGGACCCCACTGCGGGTATGAACAGCGAGATCACCAAAATCTTGATAGAGCTACGCTACATCGCTGGGCGCTTCCGCACGCAGGATGAGAACGAGGCGATCGCGTCGGAGTGGAAGTTTGCTGCCGCCGTGGTGGACCGGCTGTGCCTGCTTGCCTTCTCCCTCTTCACCATCATCTCCACCATCTCCATCCTCATGTCTGCACCACACTTCACTGAGGCTGTGGCCAAAGACTTCACATGAGTGGAACGCTCGGTGTAAAGATACCCCAGACTTGTGATATTTTCATCCATTTGCTTCAGGTGTTCCGTGACATGGCCAACATCGCAAGTGAGCTATTTAAGCTTTAGTAAAAGTTGATAATGGTGTAAGATAACATTCTACAGATGAATACAATTATTGATTTTAACAATGTAACGACTTTGCCTACGGTCCTTATGTAAGCCATGGTGAGTGTTCTTTATCCTGGTGAGAGATTCTCTTTTGCAAGAGCGGTCTGGCAAATTGTGGAGATGAAGAGAGTTATTTAAATAATTTAAGGCACTTTGCTATCAGGTATTCTGACCGTTACAATAGTCCTCACTTGCGAATGATGTCACAGGCTGCAGGTTCCTTAATTGAAGATGGTGCGTTTTTGGCAATTTACCACAGAAATTACCATATGGTTATGGAATTTTAACCACCAACTGTCAAAAATAGGAAATAGTGGCGAGTACAATGCCTACGAGGGATGTCCAGTTGGCATTTTTACTATACAGTACATTTTCATTTGTATGTTGTAATTATGCATTTCATCAAAATAATACAACGTTAATTATTTCAAAAGCAGCCAAACCGTAATTCACAGACTGGGAATGATAACAGTGTATGATAATGGAAACATGGCACAATAATTCAATATCATGTCCCATGTGCTTAATTTACTTGCAATGTAATTCATTTTCCAAGTCAAACTAGTTCCCTGTGTTTTTCTCAATTTATCCACAGAGATTGGCAAAACTCTAGTGATACTGTGAACATTTTACAGATACAATGCTATTTCATTTGTGAAAAAAACAGAACATTGGTTTAGCAGTGACATTAACGGAGCTGCATGCAAACAATATTAAAGTTCACATTGTGTGCTGAAAATCTGATCATTGCTTTTGTAACACGCTGTCAGTTGTAACAAACACAAACAACAGTTTGACAGATAAAACATAGAGATATATTCAAGAACACATTTTGGGAAAAAAAAGTCCAATCGACTAAAGGTTGAGTAAACAATGAGGTTCTCAATTCCGCGGAATCTTTTTTACACATGGCACAATCGGTGTTTTTCAGAAGTGATAAACTGTTAATGTCGGAAGGATTTAAAAATGAGGCACAATACCATTTCAGCGTGACATTAAATACTTGATAAAACGATACATTTACAACCACTGTGCATTCAAAACTCATCACAGTGCAGAATCATTCATCAACATGCTTTAATAATCAATACAACTATTTAAAAAGATGGAATAACAAACGTATGCATTGTCTTCAAAAAGCAAAGCGAAAGCAAACATCCTAAAAACAAATGCCATTCCTAAACAAATGTTACATCAAAGGTTATACAAGAACCATTGTGTTTCTGCCAACCTTATATTGTGATTAAAGCAAAAATGTGTATATGTACACATTTCTAGAGTGCATACAGAGTTGTACTCAATTGCAGGACGCCAGTTCGTCTAACTAGGGCTAATTTGATATTTTACTGAGTCGTAGACGTTTTCCCGTTTAAAATATGGTACTTGTAAAGTTAAGGTATAAATAAATATAACATGTATAATTCACAAGTTTGTCCACGCAAGTCCGTGTAAAAATTGTGTGGGTATTTATTCAAACAAACAAAGGTTATCATTATTATTATTGTTCATTACTTTAAAAATAGCATTTGTTTTCAATAACTGTGTGTTTTTGTGTCGTCATGTTTGTCTTGTTAAAGCAGTGACCTTTACAAGTTGATGTTTAGATTATATATAAGCTGCGCATACAAATGTGTTGGTTTTACAAAATAAATGTTTATTTTCTTCATTAAACTCATGAAGGTTTTGCATATTTTGTTTCAATGTTAAATATTTCAGACTACAATACAAAATTTGCTGATTAAAAGATTACCAAAAATGAAACGATCACAATTAATTTTTACTGAAGAGGGCATTGCATCTTTTCCTTTTTCCCTGCAAACATGAACATACTATGCATTACAAGCATCAGACAAAGAATCAATTGCAAGCATGGAAGATTAAATTGTATATTAATTCCAGATATATTTTTAATAGGATTCGATACAAAAACAGGTTATCACTGTTAAAAAAAGTGTGGCCCATCCAAGATTGGCAACATGTAGTGCAGAAGGGTGCTCGGTGTAATTGATGTCAATCAGAGATGAGCATCATGAAGCTCCAAACAGATGGTGGGAGGTTATATAACTGTGAAGCTAAATCCATCCACATTAAAACACAGCAGCTGACGTTATACTTCAACATTACCATACTGCTTGCATATTCTGAAATACCTGGGCCCCAAAAGCAGCCAGACAGCATTTTGCATGAATTTTAAAGTTAACACAAAGTGTGGAATAAATAACTTACATAAGTAAAAGTGTAATTTAGTTTTAACTTTCACTGCAGTTTACTTTAAGATACTAGCAGTCTCAATTTAGAGGTAACACATCCGCTCATTTACATCCGTGACCATCAGAAATTATAAGACACCTTTTAGCGTCATTTTCCAAGAACAGATGAGAAAACGAAAGGACATCAAAGCCCTAATCATTGAGTTGACAAAGCAGCGCAGCTCCTTTGGAGATCCAGTAATCACTGTCCCTTTTAGAAGGTATGAAGACGGTGACAACAAAATTGGTTGAGTGACCTGCAAGGAAGAAAAAAAGTCAAATCTATACATTCATCCTTACACCATTACCCTTTTCCCTGTCATCCTCTCACATTATTACACACTGTTCATGAAGCTTCGAAAATAAACGCACATTATCTTTTTTTAAACGTTTGTGATGAACTGTGTAAACAACTACATTTAAAACAATATGATAGTGCCTTTATACACCATGCAACATAAAAAAATCTATCTCGCGCAATGATTTATTTATAAAATGCAAATGTCAACTCGAGATGAAGGCTAGAGGGATTAGGTGAAATGTACATAGCAACCCTCCTCACAGAATGCGCACACGGCTTTGCATTCTCAGCACAAGTACTTATCGGTCAATAATTCAATATTCATGCTGCAACACAATAGGTCATGTTTCAGAATCAAAGGCAAGTCACTCAAACTGCATTACCAAGATTGGCAAGAACAGCGAAGCCTTGCAACACTCCAAGTAGCCACTTACTGTGGTACATTTAAATGTGTTTTTTCATTCATTCAGATGTTGTCTATTGGTGCCTTTTTGTGAGCAATTTTCATGATTTACAATGAATGGCAAATGATGGTGAAAAAGTTCCTCCTTAAAAATGCTAATAAAATCATGTTTTTGACATATATGAATCATCGTCTTTAACAGGAAGAAAAATATGTGCTCAGTTTAATACTTAGACTTTAAATTATGTAATAATACAGCACATTTAATGTACCGAGTTATACATCTGATTTGAATAAATATAAAACTTTAGCACATTTGGAGTCGCAGTAAAAATCATTGCATAAAGCACATGAAGAACATTGTGTGGAAGCTCAGAGCCATGAACTGATATGTTCGTTTAAGTTATTCCTTGTGACATAATATATATTTAAACACTGTAGATTACCAGATGTATCTTCACATTAATAATCCATTTCTGGTGAAATGATTATATAGTACTGTAATTACATAATAAAATGCACTCCAGAGCAGAGTGGTTTTGGTGCACGGTTATTTTAAACTAACACATCCTAGGACTAAGAAGTAATGAACCTTATTTAAAACTCACACACATAAAATTACAAAAAAGACTGCTTATTACTTTTGGAAGGTATAAAAGATATTTGGATATAATGGTACGTACATTATTGTCTACATGATATCATTATTTAAATCAACCCAAGTAGCATTTTATGCAAACATTTGATAGTTACTAAATAACAAAGCATTTTGTAAGAACAAGTAGATCTGTAAAATTATGAATCACACAATTTGTATAAGATCATTTGCATCCCAATGCATGAATGACAGTTTGCACATATCAACAACAAAAAACTAGCAAATACAATACATCTTTGAAAATGCATGAGTGTAATGATGCACACAGAGATGAACTTATATCACGGTCACGATTTCTCCATGCAGGATTTAATCATCCCTCGTACCTTACAATGAAAGTACTATGTAACATGTAAATGTCCACATTACTACAAAACGTCTTCGTATTCATTCCAATTAAATGCTTAAGAGTCATGGCAGTTATTTTATATGGTTGTATTTTTTGTTTGGTTTTGTATATTTTTTAAGTGCTGCCCATGATTTATTCATGACATCAAACCTTTGCCACAAAACGTGCTCATTAAATTTCAAGTAAAATTTGGAAACAGGACATCTGGTATCACAACTCCTGTTCGTGAAACGGCACATTTTGTGCTGACCTATTTACCTGATTCGAGTGCAGTGTGAGCTGCGGCTTTGAGTGTTGGGTTATATAACTGCAAGGTGAGGGGCAATAGGGGGGAGATGTACTATGTGTAGAAGATATACAATGTTTGGTGCTACGTGTTGGAAATTATGTTGGTAATATGCTTATCAGTACATAATAAATTGCATAATTTAGTTGCATTCCCTCCTCGCTCTACTCCATGCATATATTCGTAACAATAAACGGTCAGATAATGACTCCGTTTCACAATTATGCCATCAAATAGTCAAATAAAAAAACACATAGAAGCAAAATGATACCTCGGTATAAAGTTACTGTGTCACACAATCATTTATACACATGATCAAGAAAACCATAGACTTTAGTTCATCACTTAGCTGAAGTAGACATGTGAGGAAGTTATTTTAACAAAGTGACATTTCATGGAATGCTGACAAATGTGACAAACTAAGGTGACACCGATACTGATGAACAAAAATTCGAGTTAATTCACTAACCTGTAGTAGAGAGAGTTCCTGCACGGGCAGAAGTCTTGTATAGTGGTGCGTGGTAGAGAGATGGATCAGGCTGGTAGTTCTGGCGTGGTTCAAAGTGCAGCACGGGCAGAGGAGGGTTCATCTGCCCTGCCAAAGCATCCTCCATCACCATGTCCTCGTCATCCCAGCGTGAGGCATCCATGAATAACCCATGAACCAGGACACCATCTTGCACAGCGGGCAACTGAACACACATAAAAGTCATCAAGTGTGGCAGTAAATGCAGAGACT
Source organism: Lampetra fluviatilis (assembly GCF_964198595.1). Lineage (NCBI taxonomy): Eukaryota > Metazoa > Chordata > Hyperoartia > Petromyzontiformes > Petromyzontidae > Lampetra > Lampetra fluviatilis. The sequence goes on along the minus strand of NC_136277.1, from coordinate 32,022,178 downwards.
AAAACGCACACAATATAATCAATGTAATGAGTATGCCTCTGTTCACATTACAAAGTCGGTATTAGATACGCTTCACATGTTCATATCCCCCCAGATCTACGCACAATGTGTACATGAGCATATAGAGTCAATGTACTTCTCTCGGGGAAATCGGGCACATAAGTTATATAATTCAACCGCCAATACGAGATCTGATGCACACTTGGTAATCTATCGTAGCTAAATATCACCTCAGGCATCAACGTAAGGCAAATGGGGCTTTGCGATACAGTACTTTCATATCGGTTGTGAACAACAGAGATTCTTTCATCGTGCTTTTTTAATTCAATTTGTACTATACCTTTGGCCTTGTTTGAATCCAGTTTTATGTAATAACTGAGCAGTAATTCTTATTTATTTATATACATCACTTTAAAAAATTGGGGAGGCCTTCCTCCAGCTGTGGACTGATCATGACTGAATAGGAATAACAATACCATTTTCAAAAATGAGACCAGAAGCGCTTCAGTAATTATTAAGCATCTCTTTCAGGAGGGTCCCATTATATTACATCAATTTCATTTTGCATAGGCATAGGAGCAAATCAGCGTGCTTGGAAACACCCCCCAAAAATAGGTTTGGAACACTTTATCTTTGTTCTGCTTTGTGTAAGGGCTTTGTTGCCTGACAGATGGGTTTCCATTCATAATCCACCAACTCTACTTCCAGGTTGCTGGATTATGGGGGTGCGCAGATCACACGTGGCACAATATATTAAAGTAAGACACATAACGTACCTTGTAGGTCAATTTGAAAATTGCACAACTAAAAAAAAAGAGGCTAACAGGAGCTAAACTGTACGAGATGCAATTCATTTCAAAATAAAATACCAATCGGGTAGAACGCACAAAGCCAATTGCTTAACTCACTGAAACCAGAGCCGAGTGAAAAGCCAACCTCATAATGCAAAACACAGCTTTTCTTAAGAACGAAGTTTTGTTTACGTTTACAATTTGTTTACACATCAGCAATACCATTCAATAAAACTTAAAAAAAACTAGAAGTATTTTTTGCAAATCACTAAACTGATTTTGGCTGGATAATTCATATGTGTATATTCTTTGGGTCTTTCAGTAAAGCCACGTATATAGAAAAAAATAATGAAAATAGAAATAATAAAAACATCACGACGTTTCGATCGCAACACAAGCAATCGTCATCAGGTGAAAAAAGAGGGGGGAAGCTGCTGAGGCAGGCTGTTTATAAAGGTTTAGAAATTGGCGGGACAGCTAATGTTCGCGTAGGATAGGTCTCCGTGCCCGGCAATAGGTCTACCCCAATCAAAGAGCTGTTTACAAAGGTTTAGAGATGCTTGTAAATGTAAGCTCAGAGAGAGCTAGGAAAGGGCCATCGCTACATGGAGGTGGAAAAGGATGGCAAGCCGCCATTTACTAACACAGCTAACGGTGGCTGTGTTAGTGAATGCAACTCTGAGAGTTGAAACATAGGTAACATAGGTAGCAGTCATTTTAATAATATTTTAATAACTGTTAACATGGGTAACATGCTAGCAGTTATTTTCAACTCTCTGAGTTACATTCACTAACACAGCCACCGTTAGCTGTGTTAGTAAATGGCGGCTTGCCATCCTTTTCCACCTCCATGTAGCGATGGCCCTTTCCTAGCTCTCTCCGAGCTTACATTTACAAGCATCTCTAAACCTTTGTAAACAGCTATTTGATTGGGGTAGACCTACTGCCGGGCACGGAGACCTCTCCTACACTAACATTAGCTGCCCCGCCCATCTCTAAACCTTTATAAACAGCCTGCCTCAGCAGCTTTCCCCCTCTTTTTTCACCTGATGACGATTGCTTGTGTTGCGATCGAAACGTCGTGGTATTTTTATTATTTCTATTTTCATAATTTTTTTCTATATACGTGGCTTTACCGAAAGACCCAAATAATATTAATTCCTGCAATCACGAAAGCTTTAAGTGAAAAATTCACGTGTAACGTTTAAAGGGAAAGTGTACAAAGCTATTTGTTACACCACTCATGTGAGGCTTATAGCCTGCCTCTAGTAAAATGGTCAATTAAGTTAAGAAAAATGCAACAGAATTTTTTTTTCACTCACTTGTTCGAATAGACAGTACTGTATCAATATTTAAATATTGTTTATGCATTTTACATTGCAGCATTGGATCAGCCTGAAGACATTCTTCCATTTTTGGCTTATATATCAATCTGCATTACCGTTCCATGCAATACATAATATATATTCCCAATACAAGCCTTCAGCCAAATGAGATGTAAGGTGAAAGTCAAATTCCTAGAACTAATGTATTATTTACTTTATCAATGTATTAGATAAACCTGTATTAATAGAAGCTTCTTTCTGTCAAACATGTTATATTCAACCAACGTAATATTGAATCTAGATATGTGTCGACATCATGATAAATTACTGTTATTTTTATCGTTATAACTCGTACATGGAGTCTCACATTGATACCTTGGGTAAGGCATCTCCAATCTTCAGCTAGACGAGTGACTCAGGAGTCATCATTTCACAGACACAGCCATATCAGCAACCCCCTATGGACGTCATATCCTAGACTGAGCAACCTCAGGGAAATAATATTTGTGTGGCTGGCTGGGGGAATATAATCTTCATACGTCTACTGCAACCTCCCCTCAAACTGCCAGGCCACACCAAGAGCTGCTTGATTTATTGTGGCTGGGCATCAACGCTATCGTCAGTGTATATGGAAAAGGCAACATCACTCACACTGCTTTAAAACCATTGCACTGCTGGTGAGCCAAGTGTAGCTCCTAGGCCACTAGCAATTATTTGAAAAGGAGTAATGTTAATTGACTATTCAAACAACGGATCAATAACAATGTGATACTGTTTCATAAAGTGACTTTAAATCGATATGTTTACATTGCAGAACTCATCCTCCAAGTTTGTCTGATCATTTGTAGCAAGTATGGTATATAATTAGAAATGGCTAAATAGTAAAAAACAGAAATAATAAATTACTATGCCATTGCAGAAACATACCAACAACAAGCTAAAGGAGCACATATATATGATTTACTGCTCACAATCAGCCAAAAAGGTAACATTTCAATATATATATCCATTTAGGGGATATTGAACATTTCTGTTCATGCAATTTAATTTTCTAGCTTTAAAGACGTGATGCCTCCACAAGGGTTTCATTTTCATCTTTAAAATATGTATTAGCGAGTACCCAGAAGCCGTGACAGCTTGCATCAAAAAGCCCCAAGGAGCTGCCATCCCAGTCAAATCATTCTGCACAATAACACATTTAACATAGAATTTGCATCGTCTATATTAAATACCAGCATGATACATCATCACATGTTTTGCTTAGCTATTTGTTTACTGCCTTGTAATTTTTCAACATAATCCAGCATTAAGTTGTATCTGACAAAAAAAGCATGATTTACCATTGTTCATGATGGAATTTATTCATTTAAATCATACAAATGCATTTTAAATTGCCCTTTTATTTTTTTCTCATAATATTGTGTAAATTTACCTGGTGAATATCCTATTTTGGAGGACATTATTAAATTACAATTTTTGTTTTCACTCCCCTAAAGCAGTCTTCCAGGCAACTGTCTACACATTATTCCGAAGACTAGCCTCTAATTGTTTCCAGCATCTCGCCAGAATTGTTTTTTTTATAGTTAATCAACATTAGTTTTTTTTCCCTGGGGCCCCAGTGTCACCTCCGTTTTAATGAACCTTTGGTCAAGAACTTCTGTGGCAAAATACAATATTTAATTGATGAGTGCGGGCACTCCCCCACCCCTACCTACATCACAAAACGCCAAAACAGGTCCCACAACAGAGAATGCAACAAACAAGTTAGGAACTTTGTCTGACTCTGTAATTCCCATAGCCTCCTACTGTGACTGCCATCTACCCATTACGTTCTTCTCAGGAGGGAAATAAGACAGGAGAGGTAAGTGGTGATGGCTGGCTATGAAACCTGAATTTTAAATGACTGAAAACCGAGTTTTAATAACAGTAGCCAACAGCATGTTCCTCAAAAGACAAACTATAAATATAGCTATCCAGAGAACGGTAACCCACAGAATATTGTTTTACCATTTACAGATATCAGGCTAAGTTATCGGCACTGGAAGAGGTTCGTGTTGTGAGGAACATGCCAATGGGTGTCCACTGCAAAACAAGAAACAAACCATAAGCGGTGTTCCTTGGCAAATCAAAAAGCCTGAAACGGCTTCACAACCAAATGTGAATAAAAATTTTTGAATCCAGAGCGATACACATATATATGTAGGCCTTACAACTCTGAATTGATAATAAACTGTATTTGCAGATCAGTGGACACAAATGTGCAGTTAACTATGAGTGCAATTACCTGTGTGTCTGCTTCCAGCTCCTCTCCGAACTGCTGGGTTTTCATGGCTTCAGCCACTGATGTCTGGTCACGATAAACTGGCAATGTTTTGTAGTGAAAGCCAAGCTCGTCGATAGGCAGGTTGTATTTGCGGGCATGGTTTTGCAGAGTACCTGTGTGGGGTGGTTGTGGGGGAGAATTATGGAGAGAGTTAGTGAGGTGGGTAATTTTGAGGGGTAGGGGTGAGGAGTGTAACAGAGCAGTCGTGGGTGAAGGAGAGAGCTATGAACACACAAGGGAGAATACATCACTCGCAATCACATATTATAAAATCTAAATTTTAATTTGCTCTGGGTGAAAATAGGCTGCATTCCAAAACCGATATATCAGAATGTTTTGTATTATGTTTGCTATGATTGTATATCTCCATCAAACAGAATGTGCGCATGCATACAATACTCTGTTTAAGAGCAGGTTAATGCTAACTTTTTATAAAGCAAAGCTGGAATAAATCATTACGGAAAATATTAAAAAGATTATTCTTATATTATGCATTAGTAGCAAACATTTATCATTAAATATAATTTGACTGTTTAATTAATACGCTATTGAATGCACAATCTGCTTCGTTGTTATATATGATGACTAAAACACAATGAACATTTTAAATAATAGCCTTTGCACAATATACAAATGAGCATAAAAAATACATGAATCTTAAATGAAAGTATATGCCTTACATAAAACATTACAATTATATCATGTGAATATGTTAAAGCTCTACTCTGTATCCTAATAACTTCATGTCGACACAATGACTCACACCGATTGCTCAGACGGTGTAGGATGATCTCATTTACATCTCACAGCAATATATCAACGGTAATCAACAACACAGGAAAATGGCAGAAAAAGAATACATTTATTAGAAAAGGACTACATGGGAACTAATATTATCTTTATACTTAACTTTGCATACTTTTTTTAATAATAGATCAACGGATTAATAGAGTTCTTTCGGTAAAGTCATGTAGAAGGGAAGTAATAAAATAATAAAAATTAAACATAAAAAAACAATTCTCACAACGTTTCGGCTTCAACGCAAGCAGCCGTCTTCAGGTGAAGAATGAGACACTGCCAAGCTAGGAGCTTGTAGATAAGCTGAGTTGGAGGTGGAAGAAGAAGAGAGCCTTAACAAAAGAATGTGCATATCAAGAGGAATTTAGCATATTCATAGGAAATGCGTAGTAGGTGGGTGGGGGGGTTTTCAAAGTCATATTATGCCCATGCATTATGCAGGATCAGCAGCACCAAAGGGAGAGGGGGGTAGCATTAACAAAGGGAGGGCATGTTAAAAGTATGTAGAAGCAATGAAACATGTGAATGGCAAAACGGTGGCAGGAGATCTGCAGCGGAGCAAATAATGCATTCCCTGTGGAGAACACAAGATACACAGTTAATGCCAGTGAGTGGACTGCGGTCTGAAAGTCACCATAAACGTGAACAACAATCAGTTAAGATCCGAAGTGGTTTATTACGTCCTTCCAATGATTGCTGAGCCAGAATCCATCTTCTCGGTTGAAATTGTCTCTGTGTTTGTATATGTGGATCGCCTCATGAACGAATCTCTCATGGTAGCCAGATGGCTTGCAGAGAACCTCTGTCTTGGAGAAGTCAATGTCATGTGAACCCACTGAATTGTAACAGTGATCTGCCACGGCTGAGGTGTTTGTTCTACCGTGTTTCAGGTCAGCTTTATGTTCACGGATGCGGTCCGAGACATGTCGTTTGGTTTCTCCAATGTAACTGCTACCACAGAGGCAACTTAGTTTGTAGACGCCAGGGTACTGTATGTCTGGAACCACGTCTTTTACAGACGGAACCAGATCACGGATTTTATGTACTGTGTTGAATCGTACCTGAATCTTGTGTTTAATCAGGATTTTGGAGATATTTTTTGTGACCCCAGCAATGTAGGGTAAGGTGATGGTTTTGAAAGGCTCCTCAGCAGGATCCTTCTTGACGGTTGGAGTGATGGCCTTGCGGATTGTGTAGTCGGAGTAACCATTAGCCTTAAGAGCTTGGCGTACGTGTTTGAGTTCACTGGCAATGTGTTCCTGGTCGGAGATGCATTGGGCTCTATGGTATAGAGTCTGATGAGGGAGTTCTTCTGGGATGGATGGTGGTGGGAATCCGGTTTTAGGTAGGCATCCGTATGGGTGGCTTTCCTGTAGACAGAATGGCTCATTGAACCATCAGGTCTCCTTTTAATTAGGACATCCAAAAAGGGTAGCTTGCCATCTTTTTCGACTTCCATGGTGAATCTGATGGCTGGGTGTATGGAATTGATGTGGTCGAGAAATTGGTCTAGAGCAGGCCGGCCATGTGGCCAGATGACAAAAGTGTCATCTACGTACCTCTTCCATAAGGTCGGGTGTAGAGTGGCAGTCTGGATGGCGTCAGTCTCAAATTTCTCCATGAAAATGTTGGCTACAACCGGAGATAGGGGGGAGCCCATTGGGGTGCCCTCAGTTTGCTTGTAGAAGGTTCCATTCCAGGTGAAGTATGTATTGGTTAAGCAGTGTCTCACCAGGGGGGGGTACCCCAGCATTCAGTCCTTGATGAACCAAGTCTTCAATGATTGCGATGGTGTCAGGCACAGGAACCTTGGTGAACAAGGAAACCACATCAAAACTGACAAGCAGGTCGTCTGGGGACAGGGAAATCCCCTTGATTGTCGATACCAGGTCAGTAGAGTTTTGTACCGCAGAGGTGGTTTTTCCAGTGAAAGGCCGTAGGATTTCAGACAAAAAACGAGCCAGTTTGTAAGTGGGGGAGTTTATAGTAGAGACAAATGGGACGAAGAGGTGTATCTTCTTTATGTATCTTTGGCAAGCCGTACAATCTTGGTGGCCTGGCTGCAGAAGGTTTCAACGAGAACTGTTTGGTCTGATCAATTAATGCGGTTGAAACATAAATGATTTTGTTGGTTTTGGTGACGAGGCTGTTGGTGGGGTCTCTTTTTATTTTTGTATAGCTGCCATCGTTGAGTAGTTCTTGAATTTTGTTATTGTATTCTATTTTGTCCATGATGACAGTGGCATTGCCTTTGTCGGCTGAGAGGATGACAATGTCATCCATCTTTTTTAATTGAGCTAATTCAAAACGCTCATCTTTGCTGATGTTGCTAGCTGGCATCTTAGCGTTTTTGAGGGTTGCAGAGATTTCAGATCCACATATACAAACACAGAGACAATTTCAACCGAGAAGATGGATTCTGGCTCAGCAATCATTGGAAGGACGTAATAAACCACTTCGGATCTTAACTGATTGTTGTTCACGTTTATGGTGACTTTCAGACCGCAGTCCACTCACTGGCATTAACTGTGTATCTTGTGTTCTCCACAGGGAATGCATTATTTGCTCCACTGCGGATCTCCTGCCACCGTTATCCCATTCACATGTTTCATTGCTTCTACATACTTTTAACATGCCCTCCCTTTGTTAATGCTACCCCCCCTCCCTTTGGTGCTGCTGATCCTGCATAATGCATGGGCATAATATGACTTTGAAAACCCCCCCGCCCACCTACTACGCATTTCCCATGAATATGCTAAATTCCTCTTGATATGCACATTCTTTTGTTAAGGCTCTCTTCTTCTTCCACCTCCAACTCAGCTTATATACAAGCTCCTAGCTTGGCAGTGTCTCATTCTTCACCTGAAGACGGCTGCTTGCGTTGTAGCCGAAACGTCGTGAGAATTGTTTTATTATGTTTTATTTTTATTATTTTATTACTTCCCTTCTACGTGACTTTACCGAAAGAACCAAGAAGATGAATCCCTGCAGTCACGAAAGCTTTAAATCGAAAAAAAAAGAGCTATAATTACTCTTTGGTTCTTTCGGTAAAGTCACGTAGGTAGAAAAATAATATTAAAAAAATATATATCACGACGTTTCGATCGCAATACAAGCGGTTATCCTCAGGCGGAAAAAATAATCCAGCAGTGAAACTGCTGAACCAGCGAGGGAGCTGTTACAGCAAGAGGTTATTTATGTGGCGATACAGCGCTCAGATAATTCATTATGTTTACTTATTTTACAATAAAAAAAAATATTTTTCACAAGCGCTGAAAGAGCTATTTCATGATCTGAATACTCAACATTGGAGCAGAATGAATGTGATTCGATGTATGCAATCGTCCTTATTTGTCTAGTGGACTCTGCAAGGTGACATCATGTGGACACAATGTGACACCATTTTACAGCAGTCAAACCAAAATGATAGTGAAACCACCTTGCATTGCAACTCTCTGCAGAAATGCATAATTTACATGGCCAATTGATAAAAGTCTTGGAATGCTTGGCTGCAATATGTGTAGCCTTGATGCCAATACAACTACTGTTATTTTAGTAATATTTAGCTGTATATTTTCAGAGGAAAATTTTACTTTTTTGTAATCATTAATGTGAATAAAGTGCATGACCTAACAATAATTATTGATTAAATAACATTTTTCATACAATTTCCGAAGCAAAAGTATACATTTTTTGCAGTACTTTATTGAAACTACTGTATTGTATGGTAATTATGTGGTGAGAGAAATATGTGCAGTGAATGTGAAATAGTTTTTAACCTCTAAGTATATGGTATCATAATGAAAATGTTTTCGAAGTGAAACATATTATTTTCCGATACCTGTCAAAAATCCTTGTGGGAAGAAAAATCCAGATATCCAAAAACACTTGGGTGGCCCGGTCTTTATCCAGGCCTAGGAGAATAAGGTAAACATAGTCAAACAAAATGGATAAACTGGAAAAAAATGGAAAAAAAGTATTTTGCAGTGAATTAACATTCTACCACATTGCACATTTCCAAAGCTGATAGCCATCAACCACCTTTCCGAAATCCATTTGAGTTTTGGATGAATGGTAAGTGAGCAGTAAAAAAATACCTTATCAAACAATGACTCCTGCTAACCTCCATCCACTGCCTTACGATATGTCTTAGAGATACTGGTCTGGATGGACTCCAGAGAAAAAGGCAGTTAGTGATTGTAAATGACTCCCTCTGACAAACCTTAGTGTCTCTCTTTCCATGGAAATGTTACTATCCCATTGAAAATAGCAAGGATTTGATCTTAACATTGTAAACACATAAGAAGTGAACACAACACTCTTTGCAAATATAAATTTCAATAACTTTAGAAAAATGGCAATAAACATTTTGTATGTAAAAATCAGCAGCAATTTTGATTCCACCAAGTAATATAGTAATGCTTCAAAAGATGGCCTTGCCATCCACTCTGACATCCAACTTTGATATGGTTTCCTCTTGAGATGGTGCTAAGGAGCTCCAACTAAATGATGCCAAAACAGAAGTACTCCTAATCGGCAAAAGGATGACTCTTGTATATGTCTCCAGTTTGAGCACGCACCTCCTGAACAGGCAAATAATCTGCAAAACGTTGGGGCTGGAATTGATCCTGAGCTCCTGTTCTCTTCCCACACATCTCTGCAGGAACTCATACATCCATCTGGGCCAAATCTGATATTTCCTTACCCCAGGTGCCAATGAGACCCCATACACACCTTCATAACATCCCGATTGGACAATTGCAACTCTCTCCTCTGCAGCCTCCCCAAGTCCCACACCCATATAAAGACCACATCACCCAAGTACTCCTATGCACCCAGTGACCCACAATCCATTCCCAGATCAATTTCAAGAATTCTCTTTCCATCCTCAACATCCTCCATGAACTCACAACTGCTTATTTCTTTCCTCTCATCTCACTCTACCCCTATCCCATACTTCATTCAGACAACCAATTATATGTTTCAAAGCCCCCAGTCAAACTTCACTCAGTGGGATGTCACTCATTCTCCTCTGCTAGCCCCATGTCTGGAGCTCCATTCTCTCAACCCTCCATGCTGTCGACACCCATGCCCCTCTTCAAGTCCAAGCTCAAGACCTTCCCGCCTGGCTGCCTTTAGAATGAATATTCTTACTACATCTGTACAGCATCTTGAGATGTGGCCACATCTAAATGCTATATGAATGCAATTTGTATTGTAAGTAGCATGGCAATATCATAAAAGCTCCAATACCAACTATCGTGTCATTATCAGGCATGGTGAATCCATTGCTGGATGAAGGCATCCCCAAAGTACTACCATCTCCTGCAATTCTGCGACGTAATAACCAACTACAGTATATCACCATTAATCTCATAGCGCTGTGAAAAATGATATATTCAAGACTTTTTAGTTAATCCAGCAATAACTCTAGTCTGTTCATTTGTAATTTATGAAGAATAAATTAGATTTCAATGATCCTCTGAATAATTTATATCTCAAGGACTTTTGAACATATTGACAGCAAACAAAAAGTGTACCCAAGGCACAAATTAAAATCCAGTAAACATTTGCCAATGTGGCAACGATTGAGTGCGAAACTATTAATGAACCAATGATATGGTATGTTGAAACATGTTTTACAGGATATTCATATGAAGACATTTTTTAAAATTCTTTTTAACAAGAAATTATATCAGTTATTGTATAACTCAATTTTTAAAAAAATAAGTGAGTATCGAAATATAAATTACATTCTAGCAATATTTATCTGAAGCTTAATTATTGCAACACTGCAGTTTTTTTTTGTAAAAACATGGTTAGGTAGGGCTCGTTTCAGAATTTAGCAGCTGCTTTCCCCTAAAGAGGCCAGACACAGCACCTGATACTGAATTTTAATAGAATCTTCCCTTGGGAGGAGGAATACAAGGTGCATTACAAGTCTGAAATTGAAACTGGTTTTCAACAACAGGACCACTGTTCACATTGCATTGCACTGACTCGCATCATTGATGAAGCTCACGCATTTTGAATAATTCACAAACAAAAACAGTTTTCATTAAAATTCAACACATGAAACTTGTTCATGTATAATACAGAACACCCAACCTCAGAACAGTCTCTATGATTGGGAAATTCATAAAACATGTAATATCGTTTACAAAAATCTTAATTTCATTAAAAACACTTCAGAATTTGCAAAAAACAAAACATAATTGTAAAGTGTCAGCCTTACATCAATAAATATGGTTCGCAAAGCCAGGTCCTTCACCCAACCACCCAATGGCTTGAGGGATGGGTATGCATTGTCACTCCACAGCACTGGCACTTGGCTATTGAGGAAACTGTTGTAAATCTTCTCCATCTCCTCCGACATCACCACAAAGCCGGCTATTGCTTTCTTAAGGGTGTGCAGGGAATTCTGCAGAAGGCACATGCACAACAAAATCACTGTTAGCGCTCACGTGAAGCTAAGTGTGTTTTCCGAAATGTGAATGATTTATTTAATTAGATGAAAACACAACAATATTCCCTAATTAGTTCATTATAACACCCTTACACAAGGAAACCTTTTCATGGAAAAATGGCAGAATTTATTGGCAGGGAATTTTGTCATAGCTATCTTCTATTACATTATCTTACAATCAATCTCCTACAAACAATCCTTCAAACAGCATACACAAATCATTAAAATACCAGCATCAGAAAATATCACGATCATCACCTTATCGATGGTAGCTGCTATAGTTGATTATCAATTCTGTGTTTTGTGCGACAGAACAGCATATAATCTAACATTTACAATGAGGTCCTTCCTGGGATATTTTTTTTTTCTTTAGAAGTAGATTTAACCCGATCACGATGCTCCTTTTCTATGTTCTGGATGTCTACTTGTTGTTAATTTTCTTTAAAATAGTTTTTTTCTTTAGAATAGCGTTGTGTATTTAGTTTGTTGTCCTTCCCCCGTACCTCCGATGAGCACGGTTGGCTACGTACGGTGCAAAAGTTCGACATACATACATTGTCTATCCTTACATTACATTATTATGCTGAATAAAACAAAGTGCTTAGGTGATGCAGTCACCTCAATTCATCCATTTTTGCTGCATAATAATGGGTAAAGTCAAGCAAAACACTTTGCTTTAAAATAACTAAAATGCGTACATAAAATAAAAGGGTAAAACACATGACAAGTTACTTGACACTGCATACAAGGTTTTTTTTTTACTCTATGAAATTGTGGCAGAAGGATAAACTGCCAACAATAACCAAAATAAATCCAGGCCAGATGCTGTTGACAGAAGCAATCAACAAATAAACAGCACCCTGCATGTAAGCGCAGGTGAGGCAACACCACTGCTCTTTAGGATGCTAGAAAAGAGACGTTATTTCTCCTGCTTTAATCTCTGTCAACATTGATTTCCCAGCTGCCCTGTCGGGAAGAGAGCAGGGTGACAGATGAGATATGAAGTGACTGGGGTGGTAATTGTAGGGAACCAATGACTTTCTCCTCCTCTCTCCATACATCCCCTCTCTTCTCTTTCGCTTGTTTTCATCTCCCCACATGACTCGCGAGGCAATCCTCCAGTTTTATTCTCAAGCTTTTCATAATGGACGTAAGTTATAGTTTAAAAAGTATATGAATGGGTGGGGGTAATGTATAATATTACACATGATAGAGAGTTTCACCAACTTTTTTGTTGGGGTGCTGAATATAGTATAACACGCACTACAAATAATGTATGATATGTCGTTCAACTTACATCTCTTGCAAAGTAACATAAGGAATCATGATGAAGATTTATTTGAATCATAATATATCAGAACAAATTGGAATGTTACATCTAACCTATATAATTCATTTTTTGTCTGTCTGTCTGTCTATCTGTCTGTAGCTCTCGGACCGTGGGGTTCGCCGAGATTAAATTTTGCAGGTGGGCACGCCCCCGGCCCGCGGTAAACTTAGGCATTTCCGATTTTTCGTCTCTAAACTTTAATCTTAATTTTAGAACTTTCGTGACTGCAGGAATTATTATTTGTTTCAGGAGTTTTTAATTATATTATCTAAACTTTAAATCGGCCCGATTATCGATTTAGTGCGATTGCTCTTTATTTAGTTATTTTAAACTTTATTTATTTATTTAATATCGCCAACCGGCGCGGACCACGGCGGTTGCCCCTGGCAACGGGTAGCAACAACTTCGCTGCGGGGTGGACGCCATTTTTAATTCCCGTTAAAAATATGCGCACGCATTAACACGCGACTCTGAGGTAAATTCATCAAAGTTTCACGTCCTCTTCACTCCCCTTCCACCCCAATGTGTGCAATTACTATTATAGGGTCGGTAGATAATAAAATTATAGCGATTAGACAGTATTATTGTAGCGCGGGGGGGGGGGGGTTAACGGCCCCAGCACCCAGCCTCAGTCGGGTGGGCAATCTAGGCGAGGCCGGAGGCTCTGCACGGTACTAGGCCTCGACACGCAACTCTGTCAGGCGACGACTTTGTGGTATAAACTCGATATACCCAGCGTTGCCCGGGGGAAAAATACATTTAAAATCTTCTGAAAACTTTAAAACATAACATACCAATGAAAATACAACTGTGTAATTAAAATTCTAAACCCGACCGCGCCAAGGATCGATTCTCTGAATCGCGAAAAAGAATCGACGGTTGTAGATTAATTTAGAATCGCCTTATTATCACTTGATGCAGCTAATTCGGCTGTGACGGTCCCACCTGATGACGGAGACTTGTGTTGCCTCCGAAACGTCGTGATTTTTGTTTTATTTTATTTTATTTTCATTAATTTTGATGTTTTACCTACGTGACTTTAGCGAAAAAACCTAAGAATATGAATATTATTTCCGTTTAATATAAGTTGGTTATAGAGTTTATATAAACTGCTACGAATGGGAAATATCCGGCGTTGACCGGGGCTAAAATATAATTAAAAACTCCTGAAAACTTTAAAACATAACATACGAATGAAAATAAAACTCTGTAATTAAAAATGGAAACCTCCTATGCGCCAGGAATCGATTCTTTGAATCGCGCAAAGGAATCATCGAAGGTTGTAGATTCCTTTAGGATCGCCCTTAACATGTGGTGAGGGAGAGAGTGGTGAGGGGGAGAGCGGTGAGGGGGAGAGTGGTGAGGGGGAGAGTGGTGAGGGGGAGAGTGGTGAGGTGGAGAGTGGTGAGGGGGAGAGTGGTGAGGGGGAGAGTGGTGAGGGGGAGAATGGTGAGGGGGAGAATGGTGAGGGGGAGAGTGGTGAGGGGGAGAGTGGTGAGGGGGAGAGTGGTGAGGGGGAGAGTGGTGAGGGGGAGAGTGGTGAGGGGGAGAGTGGTGGTGGTGAGGTTGAGTGGTGAGGGTGAGTGGTGATTGGTCAGGGTGAGGGTGAGTGGCGGTTGTTAGTGGTGATTAGTGAGGGGTGAGTGGTGAGGGTTAGTGGTGAGCATGAGTGGTGAGGGTGAGTGTTGAGCGTGAGTGGTGAGGGTGAGTGGTGATTGTTGAGGGTGTGATTGGTGAGGATGAGTGGTGAGTAGTGAGGGTGAGTGGTGAGGGTGAGTGGTGAGTGGTGAGGGTGATTGGCGGTTGTGAGTGGTGATTAGTGAGGGGTGAGTGGTGAGGGTCAGCGTGAGTGGTTAGGGTGAGTGGTGAGGGTGAGCAGTGAGGGTGAGCAGTGAGGGTGAGTGGTGATTGGTGAGGGTGTGATTGGTGAGGATGAGTGGTGAGTGGTCAGGGTGAGTGGTGAGGGTGAGTGGTGAGCGGTGAGGGTGAGTGTTGAGGGTGAGTGGTGAGTGGTTAGGGTGAGTAGTGAGGGTGAGTGGTGAGCGTGAGTGGTGAGTGGTGAGCGTGACTGGTGAGGGAGAGTGGTGAGGGAGAGTGGTGAGGGAGAGTGGTGAGGATGAGTAGTGAGTGGTGAGGGTGAGTGGTGATTGGTGAGGGTGAGTGGTGAGGGTGAGTGGGGAGGGTGAGTGGCGGTTGTTAGTGGTGATTAGTGAGGGGTGAGTGGTGAGGGTGAGCGTGAGTGGTGAGGTTGAGTGGTGAGCAGTGAGGGTGAGTGGTGATTGGTGAGGGTGTGATTGGTGAGGATGAGTGGTGAGGGTGAGCAGTGAGGGTGAGTGGTTGTTGTGAGGGTGCGTGGTGAGGGTGAGTGGTAAGAGTGAGTGGTGAGGGTGAGTGACGGTTGTGAGAGGTGATTAGTGAGTGGTGAGGGTGAGTGGTGAGGGTTAGTGGTGAGTGGCGGTTGTGAGTGGTGATTAGTGAGGGGTGAGTGGTGAGGGTGAGCGTGAGTGGTGAGGGTGAGCGGTGAGGGTGAGCAGTGAGGGTGAATGGTGATTGGTGAGGATGTGATTGGTGAGGATGAGTGGTGAGTGGTCAGGGTGAGTGGTGAGCGGTGAGGGTGAGTGTTGAGGGTGAGTGCTGAGCGGTGAGGGTGAGTGTTGAGGGTGAGTGGTGAGTAGTGAGGGTGAGTGGTGAGCGTGACTGGTGAGTGGTGAGGGTGAGTGGTGAGGGAGAGTGGTGAGGGAAAGTGGTGAGGGTGAATGGTGAGGGTGAGTGGTGAGGGTGAATGGTGAGGGTGAGTGGTGAGGGTGAGTGGTGATTGGTGAGGGTGAGTGGTGAGGGTGAGTGGGGAGGGTGAGTGGCAGTTGTGAGTGGTGATTAGTGAGAGGTGAGTGGTGAGGGTGAGGTTGAGTGGTGAGCGGTGAGGGTGAGCAGTGAGGGTGAGTGGTGATTGGTGAGGGTGCGATTGGTGAGGATGAGTAGTGAGGGTGAGTGGTTGTTGTGAGGGTGAGTGGTCAGGGTGTGTGATGAGGGTGAGTGGTAAGAGTGAGTGGTGAGGGTGAGTGACGGTTGTGAGAGGTGATTAGTGAGTGGTGAGGGTGAGTGGTGAGGGTTAGTGGTGAGCATGAGTGGTGAGGGTGAGTGTTGAGCGTGAGTGGTGAGGGTGAGTGGTGATTGTTGAGGGTGTGATTGGTGAGGATGAGTGGTGAGTGGTCAGGGTGAGTGGTGAGGGTGAGTGGTGAGAGGTGAGGGTGAGTGTTGAGGGTGAGTGGTGAGTAGTGAGGGTGAGCGTGACTGGTGAGTGGTGAGGGAGAGTGGTGAGGGTGAATGGTGAGGGTGAGTGGTGAGGGTGAGTGGCAAGTGGTGAGGGTGAGTGGTGATTGGTGAGGGTGTGATTGGTGAGGATTAGTGGTGAGTGGTGAGGGTGAGTAGTGAGGGTGAGTGCTGAGCGGTGAGGGTGAGTGGTTGTTGTGAGGGTGAGTGGTGAGAGTGAGTGGTGAGGGTGAGTGGTGAGGGTGAGTGGTGAGGGTGTGATTGGTGAGGATGAGTGGTGAGTAGTGAGGGTGAGTGGTGACGGTGAGTGGTGAGGGTGAGTGTTGAGGGTGAGTGGTGAGGGTGAGTGGCGGTTATGAGTGGTGATTAGTGAGGAGTGAGTGGTGAGGGTGAGCGTGAGTGGTGAGGGTGAGCAGTGCGGGTGAGTGGTGATTGGTGAGGGTGTGATTGGTGAGGATGAGTGGTGAGTGGTCAGGGTGAGTGGTGAGGGTGAGTGGTTGTTGTGAGGGTGAGTGGTGAGGATGAGTGGTGAGGGTGAGTGGCGGTTGTGAGTGGTGATGGGTGAGTGGTGAGCGGTGAGGGGTGAGTGGTGAGGGTGAGTGGTGAGGGTGAGTGGTTAGGGTGAGTGCTGAGTTGTGAGGGTGAGTGGTGAGAGAGTGGTTAGTTTTGAGGGTGAGTGGTGAGGTTGAGTGGTGAGGGTTAGTGGAGAGTGGTGAGTGGTGATTGGTCAGTGGTAATTGGTGAGGATGAATGGTGAGTAGTGAGGGTGAAATTGAGTGGTGAGGGTGAGTGGTGGTTGTGACAGTGAGTGGTGAGGGTGAGTGGTGAGGCTGAATGGTGAGGGTGAATGGTGAGAGTGAGTGGTGAGTGGTGAGGGAGAGTGGTGAGTGAGAGTGGTGAGGGTTAGTGGTGAGGGTTAGTGGTGAGAGTGAGTGGTGAGGGTGAGTGGTGATCGGTGAGTGGTGAGGGTAAGTGGTGAGGGTGAGTGGTGAGGGAGATCGGTGAGGGAGGTTGGTGATAGGTGAGTTGTGAGGGTGAATGGTGAATAGTGAGTGGGAGTGGTGAGTGGTGAGGATGAGTGGTAAGGGTGAGTTGTGAGTGGTGAGGGTGAATGATGAATACAGTCAATATGCACTGCTGTTATCATACCAGGTACCACCACAATATGTACTCCTCTCATCATAGCAGATACCACCACAGCAGTATGCACTGCTGTAATCATAGCAGGTACCAACACAGCAGTATGCACTGCTGTAGTGATAGCAGGTACAACCTCAGTCGGTATACACTGCTGTAGTGATAGTAGATACTGCTATCGAGTTGGTAGATACCACTATAGTAAATACTAAAACAGTCAGTATATACCACTACAGTCAGTCAATACTGCTACAGTCAGTATATACTACTATACAGTCAGTACATACTACCACGGTGAGTAGCTACTAGAGTCAGTAGATACTATTATAGAGTGAGTAGATACTGCTATAGATTTTGTAGTTACTACTATAGTCAGTGGATACTACTATAGAGTCAGCAGATACTATACAGTTAGTCGTTACGAGTATATAGTCGGTAGATACTACTGTAGGCCCAGTAAATACTACTATGGTCAGTAGTTATTACAGTCACTAAATACTACTACACAGTCAGTAGCTACTACTGGCTCAGTAGATACTACGGTACAGTCAGTAGATACTACTACAGAGTCAATAGATACCACTTCCTCTGTTGTATGTAAGGTGTTGTTAGTATATATACCTACGAGGGGTAAAGATATTTTTTGAGGGGGGGGGGGGGAGACCACAATTTTCGGAAACATTTTGACATCAACTATTTACCCTACACTTTCTACAACTTTTTGGACTTGTGAAAGCCTCTTATATATTTGTTGGTGGAGAAATGTACAAACAGCCCACCGGGCTTTGACAATACCTTAGTATCTGTGTATATATATGTAAGGTTTTTAAGAAATATATTTTTCACCCGGGCAAAGCCGGGTACTTCCGCTAGTATTTTATACAAAAGATTATGTCGTAAACATTCTAGATAACGCTTTTTTACATGATAGATGGATACCTAAAATCCATGTTTTTTCCTAACTCAAGTTTACAAACATTACTCAATGAAGAAGAGTTCCCTAGAGCATGCTACATAAATAACTATTTTCATGTTTCTTTGGAAAGTACATGCAAAAAGTTTTTGCACAAGGAGGGAAGGATGTACAGATGCGTACCTGGATGACTTGAAGTAAGGTGTTGAATCGATCCACCTCCTGCCCCAGCACCGTCGTCAGGGAGTTGATCCGACCCTTCTCATCCCGGGTAAATAGACTTTCCATTGCACAGTCCATGTCCAATATCTCTGTTTTAACAAAATCCAGTGACAGAAATGACAACATCTGGCTCATATGGATAATTACAAAAGGTACATAAGAGTGATCCTCAAAAGCAAGGGGATATGTTAGATGCTGATGTGTTAGAAATATCAAGCATATGTTACTTCTCAAAACAATTATATGTATTGTCTGTCCAGCAGCTGAAGTAATGTATTCCCTAAAAGTAATTTCTGTGCTGTTAAATCTGTGACCACTACCCTTTAAAGGGCACTTTCACACTTTCAACGCTGGTTTCAGTTTGAGTTTCAGTTTTTGGAAGACATTAGTATAACGGTACAACATTCAGTTGTGGGAATGAAACATACAAATTGATCCACCGATAGAACACGTGCATATATGAGGAGACATTATTTCGAGAAGATGCGTGTGTGCAACACTCATGGGATGCATGTGTCGTGTTATTTACATTAGTTCCCGAATATACTGTTCAAACAACTCACGTATATAAAATATATAGGGAAAATAAAAGGGGTTGGAAATAATGGCATGGCTCAACATCAGTAAAAGATAAATCCAAGAATTGTTTTAAATATATATATAAATCTTTAATCTATCATAAAGGTCATCTAATTTAATTTAAGTAACTCAAAATGGAAGTTTTTTTGAATGACCTTAGGATTCAATGCTGAAAAATTGATTTTTAGGTAATTGATTTTTAGAAGGATTGCCATTTTGCAAGGTTTGCCAGCTATAGACCTGATTCCTGTAACAATAATTCCGCGTGAAATTAAAACAGAAACATTGAAAGCATCTTCATGCTACTGTTATCACCCTTGCAAACAAATATATCAATGCATCTCTCATGTGGCACACCACTGTAAGTCAGTATTTTATTCAAATGTACTGGCACAATAACAAATCATTTATTCCACAAAAATAGTTTCATGAAATCACATGTAACATTTTTTTTCCCTCTGATTCTCTTCTTAATCATTTAAACAAAAGTTACAAACTCATTCAAACATTTGGAGAAGCTGAGGATATTCGACCTTATGTAAGTATGGTATTAAAGTTTCATGAGTATAAAAATGTTAAAGAAATATATCTGAAGAACAGCTGATGATACCAAGGCACGTAGATAACATTTATATTACAAGGCTTTCAGCATGCCTGAATAAAAGTGACCAGGCGACCTATTTCATTTGAAATTCAAATTCCAATTCACAACATTGGAAAGATGTGCTTCCAAGGTAATGTCATAACTTAATAGTGGAAGCAGTAATAGTACTTCATTAAAAGGTGTTGATAGGTCTGGACTAAGTACCTTAAACATACATATGTATGTAAAAAACTGCAAGGTACAATGATATTTAAGGGCAACTATAACCTTACACCAGTTAAGACTGTGTAATATCAAATCGCAGTACCCCAGCATGACACGAATGATTATTACATTTAACATTGTCACGCGGTATGTCTTGAATGCGATAGGGCAGGATAATCAACCTGGTAAGACAAGAATCCATACAAGGTAATGAGCCTCTTTTGACATGCTATGTATAAAGGTATCATTACTTATTCTTCAACAATGGAGGGCAAGAACTTTGACCTATTGATGGTTGCCTACCATTATTCATTCCGAGACTGCCCTGTTGCATGCAAGACTGGCTCCTGTTATATCTCTGGGGGTTTGAAAAATCTCATCCTCCACATTGATCATTGATGGCATGTATACTTTTTTGAGGGACGGCAATTTACGATGCATATTGTGAGAAATCCATCAGGCATGGCACTATGGTAATATTTCACTATAAAATATGTATCATTGCTGAGCGTTGGTCAAGCACGAAAAAATAAGAATGTATCCATGGCAAATATATGTAATCACCTCTATTGCCTCATTTATTCCTATTGCCTGTATTCCCACTCAAAAAACAATTACTTTTACTTCAACCTCAATCAATCTATGCATAAAAAGAGGTCACTTTCGCTTGTGCTTCTCCTGCAATTTGGACTGGCACGGAGCTATTAGTGTCCATACTTAAAAATGCAGGTGTTAATTCAGATTGAAGCCCCCATCATATTTCGGTTGCATAAGAAATAATTTGCATTAAAGTGCTGTCTACTCTGTTAAAAATAGATATATCAAGCACACGGATATATATTATTTACATTAACACCTATATATATATTTTAAATAATACCCTCACGACGTACAGTATCTTCAAAGCTGTGCAGCATCGAAAAAAACAATTGTATTTCGGTACTATAAAACTCACACCTCCGATTCGCGTGGTTGGCTACGAACGGTGCAAAAAAAGTTAAACATACGTACATACAAATAGTATTGTAGTTGTATTGCATTTACAGTTGTGAGCAAAGAATGTGTTCATACCTGGAAGCTTGGCTAAGATGGAGTCGGCGAGCTCTTTCACAATATCATCGTTGCTCGTGCCCGCCCCTTGGCCAGATGATCGAGGCTGCACCTCCAAAATGGTCTTCACCAAAGTGCCAGTCTCTTGTCGCTGGAAAACCACACGGTCGCAAGTAAATGTGAAGTGTTTACACAACTTAAGATTTATTTTTAGCCTATGACTGCAAAATGTAAGGTTATTTCAGAACATGGAAGATGTATTTATGTGTCTTCTTTTAAGCAAAATCTCAAAATCTGCTTTGCAATGAACTCCCATATCGATTTATATATTTAAAAATGTTTGCAAAATACATTGAAAATTAAAAATTCAATGTATTTGATTAAATATAAACCTTATACGTTTGAATCTGTTCCAAATATTATAGGATTTTAAAAGTTGTGCTATATATTCACAAGGCAGAACATTTTTACTTTAAATAAGATCAAATCTGTAATTTAATGTCTGCATACTCTTCAAAAAACTGCACTAATCCTATTAATAATGCCGAAAAATAAGATACGACACATACTGAATAAGAACATTGTACTACAGGATGAAATTTTTTTTTTTCACCTTAGTGAATTTAAACTTCATAGTCTTATGTTATCTCTCATCATCCATTTGATATGCTTGAATGCTCAAGATGTTTTGCTGTGAACATCAACTTTAGAAAAACTTGATGTGGCATGTGGGCCAAGAATAAACGACGTAACACAGAAGTCAGTAATTTTAATCGGAAGTCCTTGGTGAACATTGAATTCCTGATACAAGCAGTTCCCCTAATCAGTTAGTCAACTTATTTATTTGTGGTAAGGCCCATTGAGCTCATAAGCTCTTTTTAACGGCAGCTCTTACATAAGCATGGCAAGAGCAGTTATGTTTATTGCAGTAGTCTTACATTTTTTTAAAGCAATGAGGCCACTTAAATACATGAAATATGTTTATTATTTATATAGTATGTGTTTACCTAGGGAAGCCTCACTGAGTCTCGGTCTCAAGACTTTTTTTCAAGAGGGTCCTGAAAATGTTTTAAAGTAGGGGGCTATGCAGCTATGTGTAATCCCAATTGAGCAATCCACAGGTAATTCAAGAATGTTAGGCCAATACCAGTTACATTGCATGTTTCTTTTAACTATGGGAGGTGACCGAATAACTCAGAGAAATCAATGTAGAACAGGGGGAGAACATACAAATTCCACACAGCAAAGCACCCGAGTCAAGAATCGAACCCAAGTCCTTTTCCTGTGAGGCACAGGTGTTACCACCCTGCCGCCCGATATGGTACATGATATTCACTATTTCTTCCAACATACCTGGAAGGCCAGATTGGCATTCTCATGCATGCCAAATATCTCTGGGTCATCATTCAGTGGCAAGTTCTCAATGTAATCTTTGTGATCCTGCAGTGTTTTTTCTTCAGAGGCGTAGTAAATGCCTACAAAAGTAAACGCAAGTCCACACATATCAGAAAACGGTCTCAAACATCACAACACTGCAAGGATATATTTCCAAATGTTAGTCAAAAACAGAGGCAGTATTTACTATTTGCGGGTTACAAGAAATCCGTACCAGCGATATAAATTGCCTCGCAAAAACAATCTAACCTGACGTAGAGTAGAGGTAGCCAGGCTCAAGTGTTTTTGGAGAAAAGAAGCGCTTGAGGATTGTGCGAAGGCAACGCTGGTCCCAAGAATCCGTCACTCTACCTCCATACGTGATTTCTCCTGCACGGTCATTACGTGGACACACACAATCACAGCTATGAAGTAACAAGTATAACCCGTAAAAACAAAGTTTTTCACTGTAAATCCTTTATATGCGTGGCGGCTAGAGTCCTCTCGTCCTCTGGCTTGAGATGGCTGCCACCTATGGGTCAGATGATTGCATGGCACCATTAAGCAATTGGTAATTAAATATAATATTTGTCCTAAAAAGTGTCAAATTTTGGGAAAAAAATTTCACGAACATTAATTGTCACGCACAACGAGTCTGTGTGGAAAATGTCAGCTCGATTGGATCACGGGAAGTGGGTTAAAAAACAACCGAAAGATTTGCACGGTCGTAAGCAAGCAAGCGCGCAAGTGAACTTAATATAAAGGATTTAATAAAATGGTAAAGCATATGAGCAATAGGCATTGTTTTCTATATACATTGTTTGCATGGGTGTGTATGTGAAGTTGTGCCCACATTGAGATAGTTTTACCCATTTCAATTTTCTCAGCAGTGGTCAGTCAAAGGATTGTAAGTTTACATTGCGTAAAGCGAAGTACAATGTTGTGGAAATTGAATGGATATTACAGTAAAACATTTTCAAATTTTGTTAAAATAGTTAAGATCAAAATAAAAAAAATATGAGTGTCACAATTAAAAGATAATGCTGCTTTGCATCACAATTTTACATGAAGAACTGCAAACCATTAGTGATGCCTGCTCGTCTATGTTAACCTCACAACATCCCAAATGTTAATAATTAATGTCATGAGTCACAATTCACTTATGCCTTACTTTAGAAAATATATTATGTGGACTGGTTAATTATGCAAAGTTACTGGCAGTGCTGTGTATTTATATATGGCAACGTATTTACAATAGTCACCTCGTAACATAGTTTACATTTATGATTTTTGGAGGACGAAAAATTGTAATTTTCTCTACACCTTTATCCCATGGAGGGCCTGATGTATAAATAAGAAGTGGCAGTGAAATTAATTAGTTTCTCATAAAAGACACAGCAGGATGGAAATTCCAAAACATTAACTGAAAATGTATTATCTATAGTTGGACGTGAACATTTTTTAAAATCCTGAGTAACCAGTCATTATGTAAAATTAATATCAAAACCGCTGATGACTTAGGGCAGTTTGAAGATAAATGGGTTATTTTGGAAAGTATAAAAAATTTAAACTGTTAGTAATTATCAACACTCATAACAAAGTTCAATTGTTGCTGCTCACATGATCATGCAGAGTTAAAGTATAAAAAATATTACAACATCCGGATTTTTTTCCCCCTCTGTCACTCACTAAGCAGCTATGCATGAGCAAAGACAGCTGGGGAAAAATCAAACCAAGGTAGTGCACCTTAAAACAAAAATAATTTTTAATGAGCCTCACCCCAGCATCTAAAGAACGCTGATAAAACATAATAGGGTTCGCTGATCTGTCCGTTTAATGTACTCTCACAGCCAAGTATAAATCAAGGGCAAAAACACATTCACGGCTTTTTGTGTTTTGTGCCGCCATCGGTGACAAAGCTGAGGCCATCACATTTGCCGCAAATGGAGATCTCGTGCAGACCAAGTAGAAAATTCAGCGTCATTCTTTTTCTCGTTTGCCCTCGGGGCTTGTGGTGTTGCTGGCTCAGTACTTCGGCGCAGCTAACAGACCCTTGAAGCACTCTGCCACAACCTCGAATGCACACTAGCAAGCATTCTGCCTGTGCAGATCACTGGCATTGCTCTGGCGTTTATATAAACAATCCAGAATTATTTCCCCAAAAAGATGTATATTTTAATTCCATTAATCATGAACTTTCACTTAAAATACCCCCGAAAAATGTTTTTGCTGGGAATGTCTTATATATATTTTTTATCATTCGTGAATCCATAAAACTTGCAAAATGCATACACAACTACATAATAAACCAAATAAATTGAGACATAGTGGTAAAAACTGCTCCGAAGCCACTTTAAATCAACTGCAGGGACATGCTGCTATTGCCCATGTTCCTAAACACTTGGAATGTCTTGGTTGATAGGTTTTGTAATAAAACATGTTCATCTCTTCACTAACTGTTCTTTAACAATGAAGAATTATGGTAAATATAATGGCATATAGTAGTTATACTAAATGACTTAGAAACATTAAAACGTGAATATTAAATGACAGATTCCGTCAGGAGAGCTCTATACAAATTCAATATTTGAGGCATGACAATATTTAATTAAAAAGAGGACAAGATTTGTTACACACATGGTAAGATACTAGCATTTAGAACCATAAGATAAATCTACTTGTCACAAGTGTCAGCCTACTTCGAATTTTAAAGATACGAAATGCAGCAATATTACCAAGTTTCTTTTATCACAAGCCAACACATGTGGCATCCAAAATTAAAGTCTACAAGTGAGATATGTCATGCTGTGAGGTCTGAAATCAATTCAGTTTAAGTGCTAGTATAATTTAGGAAACCTTACAGCAGCCATACCTTTCTACATCAGATTGGCTTTAGTTGCTGCCCTGGTACATTTTACAGACGAAAGGCCAACATAATAGTATGAGTACAGTGTTAGAGGTCAATTGGTGTCCTCGAGCAGTCTGTCAAGTGGTTATGAACCAACAGATGCTGCAAGCGTCATAGCAGACAATTGTATGACTTGACTTAATGTTTATTTTGTCTCAAAACCAATGCTTATCAGTATAGAAACGCAAGCAGTTTCCCCTCTATTAACCTCCACAAATGTGTTCATATCCTCTGAAATCCAGAGGATATGAGTTTCCACAATATTATTTAGACTTAAAATTGTATTCTATCTTACCATTTTTCACTGGACAAATATATTAAGAAAGCTAGAGTAATTATATTGTACTTCACACAGAATGCCTAAGTAGTACAGAGGATTACACCTAATTTAAAAACGTCAACCGTTGAAGGTTTAACTTTAGACAGGTCTACACATCAAGCTCACAGCCTCACAGTAAGGCGCAATCCATCTCAAACAAAGTTCACCCATGTGCAGCATTAAACAATGTTATTACTTTGGCATAAATGATTCATGCCACAATTTTGTTGCAAACACATACACAGACACGCAATATAACATTAATTCACCACTAAATACTGTCAAGAGTCCCCATCGTGTCTGAGACAGGCTTAGTGTAGAGATGTATGAATAAAATATTGCTCTTTCAATTATGATGGCAACATTTTGGCATGCAGTATGAACCAAACTATTGTTTAATACATTGTTTTCAAAGATGACATACATCATGTTAAACATCTTTTTTCAGCTTTGTTGCCTTGTTATATTTTTAATCACGTTATTTTATGCTAGCACCCAGCTGTGTTCCTATTACAAATCATAATATTTGAGCCAGCAGTAAGTCACTACCTCCTACTGTTTCTAGTGCATGGGGCAAAAAAAGCACGGCAATTTCTTACTTAAAATTCAAGTGTGCATCAAAACAAATATCCGATGACAATATAAAACTGGCTTAGATTTAATATATTCCACTTTAATGTTACAGTGTTGATATAATTTAATCACCATGCACAGCATGTTAAGCAGCTTCAGCAGATGTTAATACTAATCAATGCCGTTTGATTTAACAAATTGGACACACTCCAAGCAACTCACTATATATTGCTTAATATAACATGTTTATGCATGCATATTCACTAAATTTCATTGCAGTACAATACACTGGTTTGCATTGTCAATAGGAATGTTCTTTATTAAGGAAAGCATTGCCTGTTGTTGTTGGACAATTTTTAAGATGCCAATACACACAATGTAATGTCAACTTTAACATGTATCTGCAGGCAAGCGTACTGTGCAATGCATTATTAAGGGACTGCAATAAAGGCTTCAACACGTAAACACGAGACTTGAAGGAAAGATTGCTAGATCATTTGAACATAAATCCTTTTCCACTCAATTTCATACAATCTAAACATATTTCATACCAACGGAGACACCTCTGCAGATACAGAAAGTGTACACATTCATAATAAATAATAATAATTTAGAGCCTTTTGTCCATCCACTGCTTTATGAAGGCCTCCACATGCCAATTTTGGTCATGGAGGTTTCCTGACGACACTTAAAGTGCACATAGCCTGGCACAAGCATCGTGGTGACGTCACCACCACTTAGTGGTGAATGGCGGTTGTTGTTGACTATAATTAACCTAGCTGGTTAATGTGGCTTGGTGAAGGGGAAAGGGAGGGTGGGGGGAAGGGGGTGTGAAGCTATAACTCACCACTGATGTTAGCTACGCCAGGGAATCCAACTCAGGTGGCTGGGTTCATCACACAGTATGCTAAGCACTATGCCATTGCTCATTTTTAAATGTGTTTATAATATTGTTTCATAATTGTATTTATAATTTTTCACTACTTCAAAATAAAAAAAAAATCTATATTTACATTGAGAAGATTGAATGCTGTATGGCATATACATTCCTTTACTTCTAACAAACCGTTTTTTTTTTTTACAAAAACCATAGATGTGTCTTTAATAGCCTGTGCAATTGTGCGGTGATTGAGAATAAAACGGTCTCCTGAATTTAAGAACAGCACTCGGAAAAAATTGGGCCATTTAAGATGCCAGATATCATTGACATGCAAAGTAGATGTTGGACAGAAGTGGGCAAGTGATGGTGTCAGCATGCAGAGGGACCAAACCAACCGGTGATATAAATAAGGGCGTCCCATGGGATCCTTCCATCCTGACAGAAGAGATTCAGGTTGAGAAGGGCACACTCTCGATCACTGTCGTTGAACTCGTAATGTATGTTCCATCCCAGTGGACCAAACTTCTTCCGTTCCTGGTCATTAAATGAAAATTAAGTGCGGCAGGACACAATCAGTTCTGTTCGTGTGATAAATCACCAAGCAGCCATGTGTATGAGATTCAGAGAAGCTGAGTACCATTGTTTCTTACAAAAGTCTACAAAGTTGAATAAAATACAACATTGACAACTGTTGCAATAAAATTTATACATTGATATTTAAAATGCAAACTATTACTTGTGGCAATAACCAATACAGAAAAGCAAAACAAATTAACCATTTGTATAAAGGGGGATGCTTGCTGGGCTACATTGCCTGCCAACTACATTTATACCCTGACATGTGCCCGAATGTCTTAGAATGTGCCCTAGAAGTGAGCCAATTAAACCCTCTATAGCCGGTAGCTGACCGAAAAACGTGAAAAGCAGTCAGGGCAGCTCTCTGCTAACAATGTGTATATGGTATAATGGTGGTAGGAGTAGTGTATGGGTTAGCGCGCTGCGCTACAAACCCAGCGACCCAAGTTCGATTCCCACTCACAGCCAACACCAGTAATGATTAATTACCTGGGTCTCCCCTAGGTCAACTCAGCCTCAAATTTGTACCTGGTGCAGTGTGTGAACATCATTACTGGGGAGACAAAAGCAGCAGGGCGAGGTGCTGGCCACCCACGCCCTTGTGTTGCCGTGCCGGCCTTCATCGATGCTCGCTAAAAGCACTTGCCCCAACAGTATGTCAAGGCTATACGGGGGACCTAATCTTAATTTAGGAGCTTTGTCTTTATCTTGGGTATGACAATCAACTCACTTGTATGATGGCATGGAAGAAGCAGATACCAAAAACTATTTTCCTCCAGTTCTGGCCCAGCACATTCTTCTCAAAAAGTGCTTGCGTTATCTCTGTGAAAGCTCGCCGAATATTCGCGCGGAGTCCTTTGGGAGGCTCATTAGTTACCTGTGATGGCACAAATAACAGAACTTGTACGCTTTGTGATATGTCACCTGATTAAATGGCTAACAGCGTATTCAGAAGCAAAGAAATTTAATAATGTTATAAATAAGTGCAACATAGTATTTTCTTTGCCCCCAAATTACATATGCGCATTTATTTTAAAGTCGAGAAAATATCAGATGTGTAAATGTGTACCTTAACAGAGTTTTGAAGTACAGTGACCGGAAAATTTCTTGTTGGCATGGAACTCAAAAATAAGCGGTAATCTGGATGAATTACGGCATCTGTAAATACAATCATAAGTCTTAGTTAATTTTATATTACTGTTAATGCATGTCTTCATAGCTAAAATATTTACTTAAAACAAAACTACCACATTATGATAAATTACATGTAACAATAAATTACAAATGATATTGCATGCCATGTGATGGGACTTTTTTTTCTGAGTAGGACTGGAGTGCTTGCCCACTTGGAAGCTCTTATCAGTGCTCAAAACATCTATTAAAGCTGCTTTGATGAGTAGGATTTTCTTTTATCCACAGGTTAAAAAATAGTGGAAGCATTTGCCTGTAATCCAGATACCCTGATTATCTCATCTGCTTTAACCTGTTAAGCACTACAAAACACAGTGAAGGGCATACTGTTTCACATGTCATAGACTAAACCCGCATTACTTTCCACGCACTTGCATGAGTGAGAAGTGCTTTTGGCTGCGTGGACAGATATTTGTTTCACAGCAGTTAAATAATGATTCCCTTTATTGTTTATAATTTCACAAGCAATGAAGAAAAAAATTACGTTGTCAGAAACTCCCATACAAAGTAGCTCAATGATCTGGAAGATACAGTTGGCATACGCTCACTTGGTGTGCTCAATGATATATTATGTAAGTGCATGGTACTGACTTGGTTCTGAAAGTGCTTTAATCATCTCCTCCATTGCTAACATCCACGAAGCGGCCAGGTGGCAATTCTGCAGGAAGACCCAGTCACCACTCTTCACCGCTTCCTCGATGAGTTTTTCAGCAATTGGGCCTTGTCCCTGCCCGAGTGAAATTGCGTGCACCCTGATAATAGAAAAAAACACCAACGTGTGCAGATTCTCAGTATATGCTTCACCACTCTAAATTTCAATATATTTTAAAGTTCATATTGGCCTGTACCAACAACATCGGTGTGGTCTAGCTCTCTGACATGCGTTTGGGTTCTTCTTCAGCAATTCATACGAAGAGTAAAGCATTAGATAATCATTCCCAACAACATATGGTACAAACCGAAAAAACCCATTAAAGCCGCTATACAGCACAACCACAAAAACCTACGTAATAGTAGAGACAGGGTCTTAATATATCAATACACTGCGCTTGATGGAATAAACATATTGTGCCTGCAAGGAGTAAATGACCTCTCTGAGAAGCCCATCTCCCTGGCGAAGCGCTGAAAGGCACCCATGGGGTCAGAGCCCGTGCTGAGGACAAACACAAGAGGCGTGGAGGCTGACATATCCTGGTACAGGGTAGCCAGGTCCACTGGTGGGTTCTCGATAAAGGCCTTTCCCAGGTTTTCAATCACAAAATCGGTCATGGCAAACACCACCTGTTGGTGTAAATGAGAAAACAGGCATGGATGCGTTCTAACACTGCGAAGTCAAAATCACAAACAAATACATTTTCAGCAGCTTTACACCTCACTTCAAAAAAGTGAGTAGAGGGTGAGGTTTGGGAAATGGCATGGTGTGCTTAATTCACAAGTTAGATACAAGATACTCAAAAGAAGCATAGAAAAAATGTACTCATACATTGCATCTTACGCATTGCAATAAGTCATATACAGAGCGCAGATGACTAAAAACATGTTTTTTGCAAAAGCATATAAAATATAATTGGTAGACATCTATAACTGTATTTTAAAAAAATATACAACTGTAGAAACACCAGTAAAATTAATAGCATGTGACAGCAACAAAGTATGGTCAATGATGTATGAAACATATCCAATTAACATACACATTTTAGAAGCTCAATCAATGCAGAGTATTACATTAGAATAGAGGCAACACGTGTGAAATTCATTGCTCCCTATTATCATTAAATGAAATGGTTATTTATCATAGTTTTCAAGAAACATCAAACATTGATATAAACCATGTGAAATATTTTATTACAGAAATAAAAGGCTGCTCAATGTTAATATATTCTCTCTGCAGGCAGAACATTTTTACTGTGCAATGTTTGCCAAATCATTTACATTTGGTAAGTATTATAATGTATATATTACAATGCAATAAACAAGTAAAGCGATTATGATATTGTATTCATCTTCAAGTAGAAACAAATTAAATGATAATATTAACTGTGCCCTTAGCCACCAGGAACATGTTCTACACATTGAGTGGAACCTTGCCATCAGCCCATCATCGCAGGCTCTGACTACAAATGTAGAAATGCACAATCAGTCCAAAATTATTAAATATGAGCAGAGAAAATGACGTCCATCTCCTTAATTTCCAATTTCTCATCTACAAGGATCGGGGCCTTGATAATGGTGATAAATATATTGATGATTACTGATGTATTTTTCATATTTTCCCCATTTTTATCTTTGAAATTATAACATTTACATGACTGTATTATTTACATTTGGACCATAGGCTCACAGGTAGCTGTCAAAACACAATAACAAAAAACGTTACCTTTTCTTCCATGAATGATTTCACAAGTACGAGTTTCTGAAACTCGGATAGTCTCTCGTTCCAGTGACCTTGTATCGCATGTTCAGAAACCTCTTCTGTGAAGTGTGGTGGCTCCTTCATAGAGCCCTCCCACGCCTCAGGGTTCAGTCGGATTTCCAGCCTTCCTACATTAAAATCAAACACAATCCAAATGACCCCCATCCATCTGTCAATCAGCCTCAGCGACAAACACTCCTACACAGGGACCGTGACCTTCAACAGCAGTCGGACAACGTAATCTGCTTTAACAAAAGGATGTTAAAAAAACACTGAGCTGGTCAGTAGATCAGTTGTTATATCTTTGTGGATCAATGTATACATTAATTAGTTATTATTTAAACCAAAACAATTGACAGCTCATGTGAAATTGCACAAATATTGCAACACATGCAAAAGCACACGTAGAACAGAGAGCTGCACATGTACAGATGGGTAAATATAAAATGTCATTGGAAGAAAAAAACACTGCAAAGAAAAGGCGGCTCATTACTGGGACAAATACAGCCCTAGGGAAAGATATAAAACTATGAAGAGAGAGAAAATGTCATTAGTGAAAATGGTTATAACAAACCTAATGTCACCAAGATTGGGATGGCCACAATCTCCCTTTTTAGCCCTTTGAAGCAAGGCAAATGGTCCTCCAGGTCACAGCACAAGTTCCATGTCGATTCAGCCAGCCACCCAATTTCAGGCTTGGTTGGCCGCTCCTAACACCACAAAAACCAGAGTCTTACTGTTAGTAAATATGTCATTATTGTAAACTACAACTTTCGAGTTTATTTTAGAACTATGATGATGGTATATGGTATAAGGCAAGCAATGCCTTAGCTGATACAAATATATTTGTATTTTGTGTGGGATTTTTTCTCACTATTCTGCTTGGCAATCACAAGGTGCCATATTTTATCTTAAAATAAAGATTTTTTTGAAAATATGGTTGGCCATGACAAATATTTTGCATTGTGTTTACATCCAAATATTTCTACAAACATATGCACATCCTATATTTATCGTATTTTTGTTTAATGTTGAATACAAAATCTGGATACAAAATGTTTCCATGACTTACGTATCACAAATCACAAACCATGGAACATATAACGACTCAATGCCCGATTCATACATACGAAGCAGGCACAGCGATACACTCAGCTACTCCTGATGCAAATATCTGGCTTAACCACCTCAATATGAAATAAAAGTTGTGGCTCTACATCACTATCAGCCATATGAAGAAGAACATTCAATTAGTGTAACACTTTTTCTTAACTGTGTACAATTTATGGGCCAGTGATCTTTGCAAGCAATCAGACAACAGAAAGACAGATGAAATGGAAATAGAACCTTGTCCATTCCAGCAGCTCCTCGCAGGAATAAGTTCCACTCTGCATCGCTCACATGCCCATGCTGTCGTAAGATCTCTATGCAGAGCATGAAGCTGAAGATGAGTTTGTGCTTCTCAAAAAGGCCCCGCGAGATGTTGGTGTAGGTGGCGAGTAGTGTCTGTTTCAAAAGCAGCTCCAGACGCTCTGCCAAATCACTCCGCTTCTCAGAAGTCTCGATTGTCATGTTGAACAGCTGCAGTGTCAAGAGTGAAAAAGCTTTGAATTAACAGCATACTCCAATACACAAACACATCTACATGGCTATACATTTGTAGTGACATGGAATAGGTCACTACGTAGCATAGAGTAGGTTGTTGGCAGAGAAGGGGATCTGCAGTTGCAGCAGCCCTGTCTGTCAGCAGGTCACATGATAAGCCAGAGAGAGGGATGTAGGGGAAAGATGATAGAGGGGGCACGTGAGGTAAGCCCTGGAACCCGCTGGTAGGTTCTAGTAGGGGGGCGTGGCTGGGGCGGAGCGAGGTCACGCTGGGAGGATAAAAGGGGACCCTGAGCGAAGGCTCGGGGCTGTTGCCTGGAGTGGGATCCCGTCGTGCTGCTGGAGTCATCGTCTACATCTTCACCTTCTCGGCGTCGTCAGTCAGGCAGTCTGCCAGCTGTCCTGACTGGGAGCTGTAGTTACCTCTTGTGAACTGTGAAGGCTGATAATAAATAGAGTGCCTCCTACTCCTAGTGTCTCTGAGTGCATCACTACACATTTATATAAAAAACCTGGATATTTTAATTCCTTCATTATTTCTCAAAATTGATAAATGATTGTATTCTTGGTTCTTTTGGTAAAGTCACGTAGATAGAACATTAAAATTAAATAAAAAAATAAAATGAAGACCGCTTGTGTTGCGATCAAAACGTCTTAGTTTTTTGCTTTTATTTTTTATTTTAATTCATTTTTTTATTTTAATTTATTTTAATTTAAATTTTCTATCTACGTGACTTTACCGAAAGAGCCAAGAATATGAATTCCTGCAGTCACGAAAGTTTTAAGTCAAAATGATGAATGACTAGTTTCTGAATTTATGCAAAGTGCACCAAAATATTAAATACAGCTGAGTAAGATTATGAAAGTTACAAATGAAATATGCAACAACCTACCACCACATGGTATAGTTTGTTTTAAATATAAAATAAGCTGGAAGGAATTATTTTATAACACATCTATACTAACATAATGATTTGCCTTACATAAAAGCAACATGGCTCTAATTTAAGTACGTGTATTTTTAAGATGAAAGACTTTTTTTCATGCAACCTATGACTTTGTGCCAAAAATATCTTTAATGTGTTTCAATTATTTTTGATAAAAGCCTGTACCATAGTGTGTCAGTCTCTGATCAATTTTTTGAATATCTGCTCTTGAAAATGAAAACACTCACATGCTTAATACTTAAATTCTGAGAGCATCTCATATACTGCTGACAAGTCCTGCTATTTCAGCTGCTATGTAAAGTTAAATTCCTGTTTGAAATTGTAAAATTGTAAATAAGGTGGATGTATTACATATTGGCCTGGAGACAATAGCATATTGGTGTGAGCAAAATTACATTTTTGTCAACATGACAACTGCCAAGGCATGAACAAGGAGATTGTCATAAACTGCCAAGATTGTCACGAAGCACTGCAGAGTCACACTCCTTGGTCTCTATTTAATTGCAAATCTAAAATTTCCAACAGTCAGGCAAATAATCTACTAATTCGGGCAGAAATTTACAAGAAGATGCTCTACAGATGAACTAAACATTGATCTACTCGCAGTTTACTACAAAGCCTGGTGTGGTGAAAATGTCAAACATACCTGTTTGAAGTATTTCAGTGAGTACTGGTACATGGGGTCAATCTCCGATAAGCTGGCTATAACGAAATACATCACGGAGCCACGAGCAGCCACAGGACGATATTTCTCACGAGCCGTATTTATCATCTCCTCTGTTGCCTCGGCTTCTTTCAGTCGTGTTTTAATTGCTCCTGAAGTAACCTGTGATGAAAAAAACCCAATGTTTTCATGATACATGTCACGACGTTAAGATTACTTAGCTGGAACAACTGAAAATTAGGCAGCATATTTTAAGAAAAAATAGCTCACGAAACAATTTTTGGAGGTAAACATGCCTCCATTCACGTATAAAATAAATAAAAAACGGCATGTACCAGTCACCTTTTGCTCAAACATATACTCTGTAAAATTGTAAAGCTCACACGCAATTGCATGCAATTCACAAAGTGACACATGCACCAAACGAATCTTACCAACAGCTCTGTGCAGTGCAATAACCATGAAGCCTCACACTCAAGGTACAAAGGCAAACAAAAATGTTAAAGCTCATTACATTGGTTTATAGATACATCTGTTTAAAATAAAACAAATGGAATGATCTATACTTTATACGGGGTGTTTTGTGATAATTTACTAGAACGTCACTTTTCATTATTAAGTTCAGTTTTCCAAAAGCATTCCAGCCCTGCTTTCATTTGCCTTGTTATTTGAGGACTTCTTTGGAGTGCTTTTGAAAAAAAGGATCATGATAATGAGAATCAACATATATCAATATGCCTGAGAGAGAACGCTTTTAAAAACGGTGCATATTACCTGCAATGACATGAGCAGAAAAAACGTGGAGATTGATTCAGAAAAAAAAAAGGAAAGTGCAAAAGGAAACACGAAGTGATATGCATCGACAGATAAAGGAATACAGAGATTAGAAAACGTATTACAGCTTACAGACAGAATGTTAAAAGAGTAAATGGACTTTTGCAGGACACATCACTAGAAGGAATGATGGCCCAGTGGACAAGGCTAATGACGGAGTGGCAGCCAAGGGAGGGAATGTACCCAAGAGGACATCCACTTTGCAGATGGAGTGGTCAAATAATTTCTTTGTGCAGGTGCTAGATGCATTTTTACATTGCAATGCCATCAGAGAAGGTGACTGCTTGAGGGGGAAATCATCCAGTAGCACATTTAGATAAAATATAATCGAAAATAATGAGTGCCAGATTAATTTCTGAGTAGAACCTCGTATACAGCAAAGCATAACATCAAACCAATTCGCATTCTAATAAACGACTCAAGCCGTCTTTGGCAGAATCACGTCAATGTCTGTATTGTGTTCATCTGTACGTATACATGTCAATATCTGTATTGTGTTCATCTGTACGTATACATGTTTAAGTTTAAAAAAAAAAATGTTATTATTTTTTATCAAATATATAGTCTGCCTTCAAATTTCTGAGCAAACAGCAAGGTTGAGTCATAGAGCACAATTGTCATGCACCAATGCCGTACCTTGGACTCTTGCAGTGTCTTGATGAGCTCCTCGTTATCCAGGATATTTCCTTCCGACGTAAACAGCAACTTGAGAATGCGATCTTCAATGACCTTCAGCTGATTTTTGTCTGCATTGATGCGTACAATTAACGCATTCCGCTGCTCCTCCAGCTCTGGCTTTTCAAGCCTCACCACGTCACTAAAATGAATAAATAACATCTTATCAGTGTTTTTTTATATATCGTACAATAGGTATTCTCCACATTTGTGAAACCTGTTCTGCATCTGTTTTTGGATTAAAACAATGGTGACCTTTCGGCATACAAGCACGCACGAATGCATTCTATCCTTGTGTTAGAATACACCAACACACAAACACTAATGTTTTCGTATAAATGCGTATATGCATCACCATTATCATAATAAATTATATTAACTATCCACATATAGAATGTAAATACGCTAACATAAAATATGCAATTCTTATTTTCAATGTAAATATTAACCTTTAAATATTTTGGTACAGCACCAGGGCTCACAATAAAATTAGAATTACTACTTGTCTATGCATATACCTTGCCATGCAGCTATACTGCACATGCATTTCTGTCAGCTGTCAACAGATTAAAAAAAAAAACTGTAATGCATGGGTCTGTATTAACGGACCGTGGGGTAATATGACATTGCTTCATTCCCTTAGAAATGATTGTACTGCATAAGCCAATGGATGAGGAAAAAATCCCTAAAAAGGGGAGTCAGCCTCAACAGTCTATTGCACAATATAATCCTGCTGAAAGGAAACAGAACAAAAGAAGTCCCGAAACATGTTTGTTCAACGGTGTTGTGTGATAACAAGCATTAAAACCCGGTCATTTAAATAATTACATTGACATCAATTATGCATAAATGCTGGGATGTGCAGATACTTCTCATGAACCTAATAATGACCCTCACATTTTCTTTACATCTAAATCTACATATCCATTACTGGCGCCCTTATCTTATTAATTCAAAACTAGCATATCATTATATTCTTTGGGTCTTTCAGTACATTAGTATTCATGACTAATGATATGCTAAATCTTGACTTAAAGCTTTAGTGACTGCAGTAATTCATATTTTTTGGGTCTTTCGGTAAAGTGACGTACATAGGTTAAAAAAAAATAACAAAAAACTACGACGTTTCGATCGCAACACAAGACCCAACTAATATGAATTCCTGCAGTCACGAAAGCTTTAAGTCAAGATTTAGCATATCATTAGTCATGAATACTAATGTATATTTGTGCTTTGCAGAGCCATTATGCGTGCAGATTTAGTACAGAACGATTGCAACATGAAGAATGTTAACAGCCTTTATATAGATATTTACCTGAGCAGCTGATCTTCCAATCCAGATTTTGTCACGGTAAAATTAATTATCGTCACTTTAATGCACACCTAAGCAAACAGGCAAACATTTCAGTTTAATCACATACAAGCACATCTCTACCTTCAATGCTTGCAGATACAATGTTATTAATGACTGGTGTGATGTAAAAGATTAAATGTACATCATGTACAATATCAAGCGTCACCATACTTATTTAGTGTCTAGTTAATATTTTTTTGAAGTAATGGACTTTGATTGTAAACATATTGCTCTTACCTCAGGAAGATAGTGAGGATTTGCCATCTTAGTTGTCATGTAAAACCGGAAATTCTTGTCATAGTCCACGTCTGAGTCACCAAGCCTTATTAAGAGGCGGCCTCCAGACACGAATGTCTGCTTTAGCAAAATAGGTTCCAGAGCAGGATCCAGTGTCTCTTTGAGCTGTACATGACAAGAATATGTTACGAAATGAATAAAACCCTCAAATGGCATATATGAGAATTCCGTATAAATTAGACTTCCTTAACTTTTACTCTTCTACTTTTTATAATGCCCGAAGTCAAAGTCAAAAAGGAGAAATCTCACAAGTGCATTCCTAATTATGATTTTTGAATGAACCAACCCTGGCTGTGCTTCCAAATGTATAAAATAACGAAGACCACATATATATAGGCCCATATGAAAATACACATTCGATCAGTGACTGAATACTTCAGTTACCTCTTCAAGTAAGACAGGCATGCCAAGTCTAATTGCGTTTTCTAGTGTGCGAAGGAAGTTTCCATCTGTCAATTTAATAATTTTCAAACCATTTTTCATCTCTTTGTTTCGAATCCATCGATTTGCCTGTAATGGGAAAGTACACCATTAACAGTTGCATCACTCAGCAGATAAAATACATGGAGAGAGTTTCATGTAATAACATACTGCAAGATTCGGTGAATGTTAGCATATGAATAAAAGCTTCCACTTGTAATGCTGTAGACACTTAAAATAGAGAGAAAACAACTTTCATATATAATTGATAACAAGCTAGATTTCACCGTATTAAATATATAAATGGTCGAATCGTATTGTTCTTCTTACAGTTGTTCATACTTATGATAAATTCCAACATCTATATTTTATGACTTACAAGAGCCATCTTATTCAGGAACAAACTCCATAAATAAAAATGCAATTGTTCTAATAATACACTTTAACATCCACGTAATTATATTCTTGGTTCTTTCGGTAAAGTCACATAGAAGGGAAATAATAAAAAAGTTGTATTTTTATTTTATTATTTCCCTTCTACGTGACTTTACCGAAAGAACCAAGAAAATTAATCCCTGCAGTTACGAAAGCTTTAAATCGAAAAATAAAATCTACATAATTCTTTTTTTTAAGCTGTGGGAAAAAATGGTTAGGTACATTTTATGCAAGAGTAAATAAAATATAAAATTCTCTAATATTACACTTGTATGGATAATTCAGTGCATAAACACTCAAAAATATAATATGGACAATATTCAATAATCAACAATTTACATAAAAAAACAAAAGCATAATTTTACAAATGTTAACGAAGCTGTCGCGAGTGATATCATTTTTATTTTTACTATGAAATATGCCATTTTAGGGGTGTTTTCCCAGACATTTTGACGACAACATTTATTTACTTGGTCCTGTGGATCTATCATAAGGGGCCAGCGCCGGCCACGGGTGACGAGAATTCCATTTTCGGTAGAAACTGTGTCCCGGGGAAGCCCGTCCGTATTCCATTGTCGAATTTCAAAGGGGTCGCCCAGAATGCCGATGAGGCTGAAGTTGGCATTGATGGGAATGCCCAGCTCTTGGCAGCGACTGATCCACCGATCAATGAGCTGAATGAACAAAGCAGCGATAAAAAGAAGAGGTAAAAGATGTAAGTATAATTAATATTTGCAATCACTTAGAAATGTTGCGTAACAATGATAGATACGGCTGCGTGTTGAGCTTTTATTCTTTCAGGATTTCAAGTGGAATGCTCAAAATCTTACATCCTACAACATAGAAAGGTGATTTTGCAGTTATAATTAAATATGAAAATTAAGAACAAATTGTATTGGAATTATAAGATATTGATACATTTACACCCTTGCGACACCCTATTAATACATGATATGTGAAATTGGCACATACAACAATGTGGCATGAATGCTGAAAGTGTGTCTTACCATTTGGCGATAGTGTGAAGTGAATGCCCCATAATAAGCCACACAAGCTGATGCAATAAACACATTTCCAATGACGTTGTTTATCTCCACTTGAAACTGAGCGACGCTTTCCTGCCAGCGGATCTGCTCGTCGCCCAATGCTGAGGTCAACTTTCCAGCACGAGACATCCGTGCTTGCGTAAGGGCCATGTTCTTAGCTAATCAAGGAAGGAAAAAAGGACAGACAAAAGTTAGCACTTGCAGAAATGATTCGACCCGTGTGGTTTCAAAAGCATCCGTGTACCTTCACGCATTTTTCAAGAATCATAGCATTTAATTCATATTTATTTCTGCAGGAGAAAGAAGGGCTGTCGGCATATCAAGGTTCATTCTCTTGATGTTTTGTCAATTTTTACACTGCGGTGCACACAATAACAGGTTGAGCCTTCCATCAACATCATGATGCTATCAAGATGAGGAAGGCAACCACCGAATGCACTTTAAAATAATTATATTGAATGACTACTGACTGCTGTCTATGTAAACGATTACAGTATATCGCAGACGATATATTTTTTTATTGTAATCCTCTATTAATATTCACGTAATCTCTTGTTGACAAATACTTTTTCATTAAATGCTGTGCTTTTTAATTGTTTGACTGAAAGCCAACAGCCATGTACAATTATACATTTTGAAGTGTATAACTATTCACGACGTGTGACTTCTTATTTTATTTTTAAATGAAAGGCAAAGGCTACATTACAAAAATGTAAGTGACCAGTTATAGACCAAATAAATGTTGATTTTCCAAAATCTTATAAACATGCATTTTCATTCATGATATATTTCGGTGATCTAGTCTTGACATTTGCTTCTGATAAATTATAAGAACAGTTTATCTCAGAAATTGAAAACAAAAACAGTAATCACTCTATGGCACGATTGCTCAACATCATTATCCTTATGTTCTGTTCTATGCACTGATACAACATGAATGCTTTCTCATGCAGGCGCCATCTCTCACGGTCCTCCAATGCTACAATCCATCTCACTCGTGCACGCAAGTTGATCTCATTACTCCATCTCCGGGGTGTTCCACCTCCTGGATGTGTTGGCTCTATGGCTGCCATTTTCTCACCAGTCTCACCTGATTGGTCATCATCCCTTCTAACCTTTATTTTTCCCGTTAAATTATGAAAACAAATTTACTAATATCTCTGCGAATAGGTTTGGACTACTCTTCTGAGTTGTATTTTGTTACCTTCTACATATAACATCAGTGTAGCTATTTCCTTATGTATTAATGGCTGTGATGATTTCTATATATATTTGTTATTTTCATGTGGTTAATCTCTGAAATGTTCACTTCATGATTGATTAAATTTGCCACTGTTTAAATGTATGGCTTTCTTTCCTTTTCTCCTCACCTCACTGAATCTATGTCCCAAATTATTTCTCCCAGTTACTTGATCCAGTTCTATAAGATTTGATATTCTAGAGAGAATCTGCACGTTGTAGATAGATAACAATGTTACAACTCAGGTGAGCTGTTTGTACCTAGTGATCCTAACCATGTCCTACTCCTTCCCCTTCCCAGCCAACACAATAACTGCTAGTTCCAGAACTGCTGGGGTTTGAGGACCACGATTTAATACATCGGTCATTGGGAATCTGAGAACATACTTCACCATGGTAGCAGTCCCCAATGACAGTTTACTACAGTGCTCTACAAAATGTAGAGATTTAAATAAAATAAATGTACCTAAAATTACAAAATATTATTACATACAATTTTTTAATAAACTTCAACTTATATTTTCATAAATTTCAATAATTCTTCGTTTATATAGATACTGCACAATTAAATGTATCCCATACAATTATCCCATTGATTCATTTTAATTCACGGTCAGTATTATTGAACTGCGAAGTACAATATTATGGCGTTTTTGTGCCATCACAATGACATACCAAGGCTTTCCTTCTCAGCCACACTCATGTCAAACTGATCCTGGAGGGCACCAATCTGGTCCTCCACCTGTTTCAGCCGCCTCTGCTTGTCATTCAGCATTGCCATGGTAGCATCCAACTCAGCCTGCACGCAAATAAAGGAGGAAATAACCTTTGACCTTAACACATAGTGGGAAAATAATTCCCATGGCCCGTCGGTCATGACCGCGTAACAAATAGAGATGGGCAAAAACTATTCTAGTGTATGTGGTTTTTCTGGATGTTCAAAAATTAACACTGTACATTCCATTTGATATTTCACACTTCAATTCTTAAATAAATAACTTAGAAAAATAATTATATTCAGCAGCTCTTGACTGCACTATTATTTGATTGGAAAAACTGGACACAATTAATCAGTGTCATTCGATTGAATAGCACAATATGCAGTTATTAACATTTTCACTTGCACTTCAGAGGAAAGTTTAAGAGATTATTAGCATTTTGATTTAAAGCTTTCGTGACTGCAGGGATTCCTATTCTTGGTTCTTTCGGTAAAGTCACGTAGAAGGGAAATAATAAAATAATATAAATATAAAACAATAAAAATTCTCACGACGTTTCGACTGCAACACAAGCAATCATCATCAGGTGTGAAATCCACACCTGATGATGATTCCCTTCTACGTGACTTTATCGAAAGAACCAAGAATATAGATTATTAGCAGTTCATTTTAAAAAGATTACAGGATATAGCATACTTTAGTTAAAATGCTTCATTATCATTAACATTATCCTTCATAACATAAAAAATATATATAATCTGAAATAATGTGGTTAATTTTCTTTAAAAATATCAATGCTATAATACTTACGAATTATTGCATGTAATTTGGATTTGGACTTCATTATTACATTTAATTTATATAAAAAAACACAATTTTACATTAATCACGTATTAATATCCAAGTACAGTACCAGTGTAGCTCATTTGTGCATCTTATAACCAAAGAGAAAAATTCATGAATATTGTAGTAATAATACTACCAAATAAAAGCACGTTTGTATTAGCATTGGAGTATTCTGTGCATTTTATAGTAAACATAACGATAATTGGTGTGTTGGAGCAGAATAAGATGAGTATATTCACAAGTGAGGCTGGAGTGCCTTAACCCTTAGCTGTATGCAAATGAATACAATGTCAGTATTTTCTATCCACTCTCTTTCCATGGCTAAACATTTTAATAAGTGATCTCATATAATGTGCTGCCAATTACGACTCAACTAACACATGCATATAGTGCACATCACATATGTTAATGTTTCTTTAAATATTCACACAGAAAATGCACAGCCACATTTATGCATTTCCTTGTATCATATTTGTGGGAGAATAAATAACAAAGGTAAAGGCCAATTCGAATCCATAGAAACTAGGACTCAATTTTACAATATTTTGTTCAATCATAGCATACAAAACACCATACTGACAGAATGGTTATTCTCGGCAGAAAAGAAAATAGGGAATTCACTTTCTCCACCAAATTAACCTTCA
This sequence comes from Lampetra fluviatilis, assembly GCF_964198595.1. Classification (NCBI taxonomy): domain Eukaryota; kingdom Metazoa; phylum Chordata; class Hyperoartia; order Petromyzontiformes; family Petromyzontidae; genus Lampetra; species Lampetra fluviatilis. Next base: position 31,979,207 of record NC_136277.1, on the reverse strand, counting down.
TTTCATATTGTTACATGTTATTAAGCTTGTATACCCAGGGTAGCCTCGTTGAGACTCAAAACTCATTTTCAGCCAAGTTTTATTTTTGCAATAGGGGCAATGTTGCTATGCGTAATCCTAATTGAGTAATTTCTAGTAATTATTTTAAAGCTTTGGGATGTTTGGTCAAAACCAGTTATAATGTCTGCTTAGGGAGTCATGGAAGGAAACTGGAGAACCTGTAGAAAATCCATACAAACTCCACGCAGAAAATATCCCCAGTCGAGAATTGAATGCAGGCCCTTCTTCCTGTGAGGCATAACTAGCACTGCACGAATCTGCCACCCATGTAAGTCTGTGTACATGTTTCGTACATGTTAAATACAATAATGACATATCATTTTTATTGTCTTTATAAGAGGTCAACTGTGGACATTTCTACTCCCAGGCACCAAAGATTCCCAGGCATGGTTTGCAACTAAGCCATCAGGTGCACCCATTATAAGCTATATATATATCAATAAAAGGGCATTCAAAGTTAATGTATGGCCAGAAATTAATCTATTTGTATTTTCAAAGTATATACATCGAATAATAAAATGTCTCTCTTTTGCATGCAGGATTTGACTTTGCATGGTCGTTGCTAAGCAACCTGCTGTCTGAAAGTCATTGCTTAATATAAATGGGATACATGGAAATGTAATTTATTATTTTAGTATGATTTTAATATATATTTACATAATTGCAGTTCCGTCATTTCAATTTCATTCTTCTCTGAAATGCAGGAAACTGAAGCCTCCCATTGTCAAAAGTGAGCAAAGCGTAATAAAGCTGTTTCAACCAAAAAAGAACATTAAGGTCACACAAATTTGTTCTGCTGACATAAATAATTCTGCAGACGTTTCACTATTAACCATGGTGTAACATTCCGTTGCAACAAAACAAATTCTTGTTTTAAGTTGATTACCAACTTTACCTGTTAATACACCTTTAAAAAACCATGATCGATGACGTATCGAATATAATTTCCCCCTTGCTTTTCAAGATGTCAATGTTATCATATTCTGATGTTCGCACATGTATATTTGGGCAATATACAGGACTATCTGTGATATTCCAGTGTGAACATGTTACAGCACGGGTACCCACCTGTGCAGTAGCCAGTCTCTGCCTCTTGGGCCCAACGTCCTTTAGCACACGTGAGTAAAGGTCCATTGCCCTCACCCACATGCACATGGACTTGCAGGCCTTTGAAACCCTCTCCACCTTTTCTGGAACAAAATCTTTATTATTTATGTAGACCTTCAACTTGTGAATGACATCTTCACTTATATTTTCCTTGTCATAATCCATGAGCCGCTTCAGGAAGTTTGAGTCACCCAGCAATTGCTTGGCAGAGGCCCAGTCAGGCCTGTTCCATTTAAATACATACACAAATTAAAGTTAAGCATTCATAATTTATGAGCTTGCAATTTTATTTCATTACATGTACTGCAATTTCAATTTTAACAGTGTAAAATGTGTGTTCACAAGATCACGTTACACATTACATAATTAAGGATACATCAGTTTAAAAAACAATCACTTCCACAATGCACATTGTGCTTTCATAATGCAATAACATGCGTTTAAAATTGCATATAAAAACATAGTTAATTAATTGATTTCAGATATAAATTCACCAAAGTACATCTTGCTTCATGAAATGTCAATATCCAACATAATCAAATGTTGTATTCAACAAGCGTAGTAATCGCAACACGTGTGTGCTTCGAATTCAGCCATGTGTGCCAGCCATGTGTCACGTACTTTTTGCTAAGAACGATACAGATGGCCTCCATGACGGTCCTGACGCCTTCGGGCGGGTTGGTGAAGACACGCACCTCCGAGATGTCGGATCTGTCCAGTGAGTCGAGTGCCTTGTTGGCGGCCTGCAGAGCTGGGAGTGCCTCATCCAGGTCACGTTGGGCATCTGCTGCCATCGCCTGGGTCTCCTCAGCCTTCACCTTTGCTACCGCCTCGTCCTCCATCACCACCCGACGCACCTGTATCCAGGGAAGCGTTTGTTAGAGGGGCCCACCATTTGTTACACTGACTTCACCGTTTCTACTCCAAAACAGCACTAAAATGCATCACGAAAAAAAGATATAGTTTTTCAAAGCTCATGCATGTCAAACAAAATAGTACTTAAACACAAACATTTGGTAATAAATATGGTTAGCTGCTATTAGACTACAACATTTGAAAATATATAGATTCATAATAGTATTGTTACTCTGAGAAACAATGATATTAAGCATGTTTAATGCACAGTTGCTTTTATCACCAAAAACATCAGACAAGAATGCTCTTCTACGACTTTTGGATCTATGCACTTGCCCATAATAGCTTGAATTTGTATTACCAACTGTGCATCACCATAACCACGTGGATTAATGGTTGCATTACCATTCTAATATGGGCTAAGCCACATTTACCCCATGCTACTGGCTTATGAGTCATTAAAGTAATATGAATAATCCTGTAGCGACTGGAATGGAGAGTAAGCCATGCAAATTCCAATCCAATTAAAGCCACAATTATCTTATGCACAACATTCATGGCAATCTTTGTCTTTTCGAAGTAAATGGGTAATAAAAAAACTAATTGCACATTTTTTTAAACAAATAAGATAGAATATAATGTGCCTGACAATATGAAACCAACATTTTTTGTCACAATATTATATTTGTAACCCATACATCTAGAAGTAAAAGTACACTATCAATGCATGCAGCATATTGTACACCTGTGGGTGAATGAAACTGTGATTTAAAATGAGGCCCAATAGTTGTGTGGCCAGCAGTACAATGCTCCACTGAGCTAATGCTCTCTGCATACTGACGAGGATACATGTGTTTACAAAGAGGATTCACATGGCCTTGACCAAAAGTACAGTATTGAACATCACCAACAGGGAACTGCAATAGAACACAAGCCATAGTCCCAAACGCTATCAAGTGTTTTGGAGTACAGATGTATTATTTGCCATGCAACCAAATGTGGATAATTACACTTCCTATAAAATGTAAGGGTTTTCTTAATTTCATATAATTATGTCATGTTGATTCCCTAAGGTAAATACGTGTATTTGTCCTAGACACCATAACGCAGATTTACAATTTGTGAACAACTTTCATTGAACAGTCACAAAGGTGGGAATGCATATTTGAGAACATGTAGCTATGTATGTTTAACTTTTCGCACTGCACGTAGCCAACCATGCTAATCGGAGGTGTGAGGGAAAGACAACTAAACACTAAGAACAGTTCTAAAGAAATTAACTAATTACATAAATTGCACAACACATATTGAGGATACCAAATACTGAGACACATTCAAATTGTTGCGATATAATTATCCTAAATTATATAATGTTCCTAAATCCAAGGTTATACCTATTTTAAAAAACATGAACATTTTATTTAGCAAATAATTAGTAAAAACTACTGAGTGTGTAAAAACGTTTATTTTGTGTTCGATATTTATTTTTATTTTTGTTACAGTTGCTGGGCAAAGGCCCAACATGTCCAAGAACAAACAGGACTATTACATATGTTATAGCTCAGAGTTAAAACTTGAATTCAATTCAGGAAGGTTACAAGAGCTTTGGAAAATAGCCGATAGGAGGGAATTCCAAAGTTTGAGCAGTGCGAGGGAAGAAGCAGAAAAATAAATGTCTTGCATGTAAAGTGGTCTAGCTGTAATGAAGCCTACTATGCAGTGATATGCTGTGTCAACCAGTAAGGGATGTTAACCTGATCAGCATTCTCCTGGTCTGTAGCAAGCCTTTCCATCAAGGCTTCCACATCTTCTGACTTCTGCTTGAGCACGGGCTCCAGGGCTGACAGCTCCAACTGCAGCTTGTCCACAAGCTCGTTGGTTTCCAGCAGTTTTGTCAGGCCATTCTTTATGCGATCTCTTGACTTGAGGGAGAAAAGTCACAACTAATTGCCGATTCTGTTACTCATGTCAAACAATTGTCTTCTTATTCGGTTACTGTTGGAAACACCTTTTTGAAGCCAAATCAGTGGATTGCTTTTATAGCTTAGTTTGTGCAGTCGTTTATACTGTACATCTCCTCGAATTTGACATCGGCATTTTTAGTGATACTCAATTTTTGAAGATGTTATCAATAAATGGTAAACAATAAATGCTTTTACCTAAATGAGATGCCTGGAGTGTGTGTTCATGTGAACAATTCTGTGCTACAAGTATCATTTATTTGGTTTCTTTTTTTTTTATAACTGAAGAGTGATGACTTGCTATTTCTCAGCATCGAGCAAAACCTTCCATATAGTTCAAGACAAATAATTTGTTCAGTTCAATTCATGATCATTGCAATAGGTTGATAACAATTGATAACATAGATATTTTCTTAAAGCAATTGGAAAGTCCAAAAGGGCTAAGCATTGGTTTAAAAGTAATAATGAAGGTACTTTACAAGAAAATATACCAATTGTTTATACAACAAAGGCAGGACAAATAATTGAGTCCATTGCTTACATTTGTGAGCTGACTCCGTTTTTCTCCCAGCATGCTGAGGTAGAGGTTTATGAGCTCCAAGTAGGATGTCGGGGTAGTGTAGTAGCGCCGACGCAACTCGGCATAGTAATGCTCAGCAAATTCTGTGACACTCATGTGTATCTCTACACACATCTCAGACAAATTCTCCTTCAGCTCATCGCTACCCAAATCCACGGGGGTGAAGAACGTTTTGGAGACTGAGAGCAGTGCCTCTCGTGGCCACTGTGGATAAGAAAAATAACAATAATGTCGATGAAACGAGTACATTGAAATTATCATTTGTGGTGTACATTTTAAATATCTTTAAGTATTTGTAAATTGTCACTAAGAGTAAATAACACAATCTAAAATAATAAACATATTAATATAATGCATTAAAAGTTTTTTTTACTGAAATCTGTGCTTTTCCACAGTCCATCTTATTTCATGATTGTCAATACACTCAGTGCAAATGTAAACAAGCTAATGATGCATTAGGCACACGTCTTGCTTGAAAAACATTCCGGAGGACTGCAGATAGAAAAGCACTGTGTTGCAATATAATAGTGGCTGTCCATGTTCTTCAATAACCGGACAACGAATGAATGTTACGCACCTGGACAAACCAGTCGATGGTGCAACAATTGACAATGGATGGGAACATGCGACAGCGTGCTCTAAAAGCATCGCCTACGGGGCTCATGCAGAGCACAATGTGCAGCCTGGCTCTCACACGATTGATAAAAAACTGTAGCACCTGTGGATTTGGAGAAAGCATTAGAGTACGTAAGAAAGTATTTTGCATAGAGTACCATTGCATAACAAAACACTATCTCACGCTTTTAAGTTCGTATTGCACAACCAAAATAATATTTTCACACGGAGGGTTGGAGACAGTATCACGTAAGCGTGAACTATGTGTCACAATGAGTGGGACATGACTGCAAGCCAATATCTTGTGTCACTGGACTTTTGAGGTTAATTTTGGCTGACGGTGCCTCTGGTTATGCATAAACAACATGCATACTTCATCAATACTTTGTATTTTCATTCTATAATTTAGTCAGACTTGAATAGGCCACCTTTCGGATTGCACCATAATGGGCTACAAATTGCACACCAAAGAGTAATTATGCAGACGCTTGTTCTAAAATACCCTTGCATATTTCTAAGGCCCTCGGGGGTAATAAAAAAAGCTTCATACCCTTTACTGCAAAAAACACATCGCAAAGAACAAAATGGGAAAGCGATCGTCCATCCATATTCAGCTGCATCAAATCCTTCCAGCATTTATTAAAAAAAAAACACTCCGTTTGTATACATACCCTTTCACTCAGTCTGTCTAGTTTACCTAACCCAAATATAATCAACACAATGGAATGATTGATAATGGGACAATGCAGCGAGTACAAATATTCGTCAAAACAAATACTGGATGCTTATAGGCAATGGTAATATTGCACACAAATAACCTTCTACCTTTGGGTCACTGTGGATGTATCCACCAACAATGACTGCAGAGGAAGTAGCTTATATATAAGTGGAGGTTTAATTGAGTGGACCCACAAAGGGCAAGGGAACTGGACAATGGGATACTGATTCAAACAACACCTGTGACACGTGTGCAGTTTGAGCGTACCTCATCTCGATTTCCCTCTGGAATGCCAGCCTCCTTGGCTTTGGGTCGTGTGGCTGCTAGTACTTTCTCAAGCTCATCCTTCTCAAAGAGGTTGGGCACCTCCCCAGAGTTCAGTATGTTGTTAATGTCTTCCAAAAACTCCTCAATTACAATCTGATACAGAACAACCAGTTTTTAACTAAAATAAAAAAAAAATCTGCGTACACCTTGTTCAATGTCATACATCTAAACGTGTTTTAAATATGTAAAAACATGTTTAAATATAAATGTAATACTAATTGTAACAAATTCAAACCTAATGTAAACGTTGCGCTATTGAAAATTTTATAATGCCATTTCTAAAATAGAAATTGAAATACAGCAGCAAGAGATGATTATGTTGGAAATATTTATGCATTAAAAAGTATTCCCATTTCATTTTCACATTTTACACAAGATAATTTCTGTATTCTTCAGGAATGGTAAACTATGAATTTCTGTATGCCGTTTTTTGTTATTCCTCTCAGAAGGAAAGTTATTTGTTTAATTTTAGATCTTTAGCCTTCTGTGGAAAAAATATATTATCATATACATAGAATGCTAAGGTTGAGTATAGCTTTCAATTCATGCTATGAATAGTTAAAATTTCCTGTTTATTGTCATAAAAGACCTAATACATTGTGAACCAGTGTAAATATATAATTGAAAATAATAAAAATATCACATTTGATGTTATCATTATTGAAGTCTCTCAAATCTTAAGATATGCAGCAGTGAAATATTTAATAAAATGTACAGATATAAAGGTTGAATGACATGAATTATGTTTGTGCAATGAGAAACATAATTGTGCATCAGTGTATAGATTACATCCCTATCTTATGTGAATTTCCCAGAATGTTTAATCGAAGACACTGGATCAATTGCCAGGTTGATAATTTAATTAACTACAGGAGTCAATAACAATTGTTAAAATAAATATACCTAAAGCAAGGCTGTTATAGTAAGCTCTATTCATGTCAATTCCTAGAGGATGTAAATATCAACAAAAACATTGGAACAGTCTGGCTTAGGGCTTTGTTGTGTATTCCAAGCGTTCACATTTTGTAGGCATCATTAACATTTTTACTCATGCCACATGAAATAAATATTACCACAGCAGCTGCACAAATGTTAATATTTCACAAACTAAATGACTTACATAAATGTTGATTTAAAGCTTTCGTGACTGCAGGGATTCATATTCTTGGTTATTTCGGTAAAGTCACGTAGAAGGGAAATAATAACATCATAAAAATATTTTAATGTTTAATATTTTTATTATTTTATTATTTCCCTTCTACGTGACTTTACCGAAATAACCAAGAATATATTACATAAATGTGTTTAACGTTTTACATATAATCTTTATCAGGCCGGACTTTTGATTACTCTCTGATGGAGCATGTTTGTGCACACACTGCACCTGCGTATCAGTGAAAAGGAAAACGGTGTCCTTGTCTTCAACGCCAGCAATGGTGTACAATTTGCGCAGGTCCTCGTGGAACGTGTCATAACTGTAACCTCGGCTGAGTTCAATTTGAAAGCAACGGTAACCACACATGTGGCAGGCGAGACGTGTGAGGGACTGCTTTCCAGTACCGCCCACCCCGACCAGCAAAGCATTTCCACGCTCTTGGCGAATCATGCGTGTGATTCTGACATGGGGAACAGAATATAAGACGCTTGGTTATTTCACAAACCATGGAATACCCTGCAAAAAAAGTACCTTTGAAAAGAGGTATAAAAGCATTTGACATGAAGCACCAAACATCATTATCATCATCATCACAATCCATGGGCAGATAGTCCATAGGTGTCCACTGCACGAAACATTATATGTAAAAAAACATTTTTTACAAATAATATTCACCGAGTAACATGCTCAATGGCATCTTGGAAAAAGACCAGTTTCATCTCCTTCGCAGAACTGAGGTTGTAGTCATCCAAATAATCCTGCAATACACCTTTCAGCTTTTCCACATCTGTGAGATCCTCGTAAACACGGTCAGCCCTCTCCACTCCAACCTGGTCAGATACAATTGCGCATTTTTGCAGTTACGATATAAGCAGTTGAAACATTACTAAAGGATCCCACTCTTTCATTCATAGAAAATACTCTGGTCATATTAATACCATGAAGTCAAACAAGATAAACTGCATGTCAGTCATGCAGTTCAGAGGGAACAAAAGACCACATTCACCCTTAATATGTTTCAGTTTCATTTATTAAGTATAACCCTGTGAGCCATGCGGCTCTTGACTCGGGTGCAACTGCAACAAACAAAAACATGAACAAGAAACATTTTTTACCTTCGTGACTTTACCGAAAGAACTAAGAGTATGACTACACACAACATAAAAATCCAGGAAAAAACAGCAGTCTTCCAGAAAAAACACCGTATTTCAACGCTGTGTGCAAAAATTCCAGTGGGATGCAAGTTAAACAATAACAACCATAAGACAATTTAGATTAAAGTTATCAGGCTAACTCTGCACTACAACAAACAAACATGGCTAAACCAAAACGTTTTCAAAATCACCAAAATAAAGCAATAAAAACAATGTAACGGTGATCATAGGAACTGTGATTCAAATTTAACAATAAACGATATACATAACATGTACAACCAAACTTTGCAGCCATAGCTGGTTGCATGAGTCACTCCATAACAGCAGGATTATCAGTATAAAACATTTTCAATACACCTTTAAAGATCAGCACACTATAATCAAAACTCAAGATCATACTTTGCAGCGGTCTTCTGGAACGATACATTTTATTTCAGGCCATTCTGAATAGCAGTGGCAGCTAGGGGTGTACAACTCCTCTAGAGCAGTTTTGAGTGAAGATCTCACAGGTAGTGATCCAAGTTGCAGTTTATTGGCGATAGCATTCCAGACTCTGGGGGCATCAATAGAAAAGGCCCTTCCTCCAGTATTTGTACGGCTATAAGGAATGTGAAGCTGGTAAATGAGTGAAGACCTTAGGTCACATTTGTTCTTCGAAACAGTGAGGAGATCCAGCAGGTAGTCTGCTGATTTTTTTGTAAGTACATTATGAATAAATAAGATCTGATGCACAAGCTGTCGATCATTAAGATAAGTTAACTTTGACCCAATGTAGAGATCGTAGTGGTGGGTCCTATATGGGCAGTTCAATGCAAATCTTAAGGCTGAGTGATACATTGAGTCAAGCTTCTTCAGTATAGTACATTGGGGCTGATTTATATACGATGTCAAAGTAATCAAGTAGAGGCAGTATGGTAGCTTTTATCAATTCCAAGCGGAACATGGGGGGAAGCAGTGCTTGTGTCGATACAGAAAACCAATTTTTTATTTTGTCTTTTTACCAATATAATCAATGTGATCTTGAAAATTCAGTCTTTGAATCAAAGATGACCCCAAGATACTTGTAACCACTGCCTGAGTTTAAAAGTATAATGATAATTTGTATGCCAACTGAGTACCTTCATGAAGTCTCCAAACAGGATGGGATGTTTAACAAAATACTCCGCTTCGACTTGAACTCCAAATTGTTTACCTTGGCAAAAAATACAACAAACCATCAATGAATGTCTCATTGATATTAATTTTCATGCGTATAAATGACAATGCTGCATTTGTACATTGCTGTTAATTATTTTTCATCACAGATAATTGAACATTTATGTGCTTTGTGTAGATTACTTACTTGCCATCTCTGCCAGCATGGTATTAAAATACTCCTTGTCTTCATTGTTGATAAGGCGATCATGGAAAACTCTCTGGCACTCATGGCAAAAGAGCCTGAAAATCTGATTTTGGTCACGAACAGTGCCTGAATCACACTGCAGAATCCCTGAAAAAAAAACATATTAACACTCATTCCAATTGTGATTAAAAATAAATTGTCATGCACACTTTTTAGGAAATTTTTTTTTCATATTTTATTTAAAATACCAATGTGATAAAAATGAAGCTCTTACTCAAGAAAAACAGAAATGAATAATGAAATAAAACCGATGCCATGCATATAAAGGATTTATAGTGAAAAACTTTGTTTTTACGGGTTAATTTTTTAAAACATTGAGGACATTTAAGTAAATGTGATGAGCTACATGAAACACATTTAAGCTTAAAATTTTCACCACTGCGTTCAAAAGATATGTGAGCATAGGCAGTCGTGAATTGATGTAAAAAATAACTTCGGAGGGGACACACATTATAAAATAATAGCGGTCGTTAGCATGCTGCACTACAAACTCGGCAACCTCAGTGTGTTTCCTGGCCACGGCTAACACCAGTGGCAAGGGATATCTGAACCGATTCTAGACTCAGGACAACCCCAATGAGAGAATGGTATGGGGGGCCTTCATCCAGAAATTGATTGACAAATGCTGTCACTTTATTGATATTTAAATACTAATTTACTTCCACAAAGTTTTGACTTAACTTGATATTTAAAAAACATTTTCATTCATTTTTAATTTGTGTAGAGTACCGTGCGCCCACTTGTTCATGTGTACCATAATAACATGCAAATATAAAATAAATATGCGTTTACTTTTCCTAGTTAAATAATGCCACTTGCGTACCTTGCATGCATTTTGAAAGGTCTCTCAAATTAAATATGTAATGGGACTTGGCTGGGGTTGGCAGCAGGTCAGTGCTCATCCGACCATACATCTCAACAGCTGCTTCAACAATGTTTGTAGCCACCTGCTTGACTGCCGCAGGAAAATCTACCAAGAAGCCCGTTAGGATAGCCTGCAAAGATAACAGTGCATAATTAATAGGAACTAGAATTCATTCACTCAGGAATATCAAATGTGCAATCATAAGTTTGTATGCAAGTTCAAAATATATTATAAATGTATTACTTTCTGTCAAAGTTAAAGCTTACTATGTATTGAATTAAAAATAATATTTAGTATCGATAGATAATTTCCAGTTTTATTAAGATTACTAGTCACTGGAAAAACACAGAGAGGTACAGAGGTAATGCTCCAACAGAGATTATAAATCAATTTAATTCAAGTTCGATCACTGCCATACACATCATTGCATATTTCTTGATATAATAAAATAGCACATTAAAATTATATAACCTCAACTCCAGAAAAAAATGCAACTTAAAGCTTTCAATCTAAGTGCTTATGACAGTCCCTTTTTCTGAATGACCATCCCAACGTCAAATCATACATTCCTTCCTCAATATTTATTCATTATTAATACATCTTCTTTTGGTGATCCGCTGGCGGTGTACTTCTGACAAACCATTTCAATGCAATGGCCTGGGAATAACACTATTTCACTTGAACACTTCCTCTCCCTGATTCCATTTCACAGTCCCCAGTGCAAAGCCAGAAAACCCCAAAATCACACACTTCATCACAGTAGCTTCATCACATTCACTGAGACACCACACACCTTTCAAATCAACTCAGCATGTGTATACTGCACTCAGAATGAAATAATAGTGAAGATATCGCTTTTCCTCAATCGTTTTACTTTGTTGGTCTATCTTCCCAATGTATTCCAATCATGCCATCAAAGTCATGTCAGCAAAGGAAAAATCTCTTCAGAATTTTATGCAGAGCAGTGCACCCCGTGTTTCTTAAAATGGCCCATGAAAGCGTTTTTTGCAGAACTTCTGAATTATCCTTCAAGTGACCTTTGTATTATTTACCCAGTAGGGGGCACATTTAACCATATGTTCTGCGATGAGATATTTTTTTCTCATGACAGTCAAACAGATCATTTTAATTCTCAGATTTATAATTTTGCAAAGTCAAAACTAGGTTTAGTTATGTTTTTGTGTAGTCATTAGTGTCCAGGCTAAGACTTCGATTCGCTACACTTGAGAACCCAGTTTAATTATGGGTGGCTTCCCAGATTCCAACCCAGCATTCACAACAGTGCTGGCTCCATATTTTGAGTGTAAATCTGCTTAATGCAAAGTGTAATGGATTTCATAGCTCTTATACTCAGAGGATAATATATGTTTACTTGGAAGACAACGCAATAAATTGCCACATTGTAAAATTACGATAGATTTATGTAAAACAGGTAGCTTCAGAATCTTAAATAGGTTTTCAACTGTTTTTTAAAAGTTAGCATTTTTGTAGCAATATAAATTTCTATATCCTAGCACATGAATACAATTGTATAGCATTATAACAAAATTATTGAAATTCAATACCGTGGATTTCATTACACTTGTTTAGGTAATTGCCTTTCTTTATGTGTCATTGGTATGCACAAACATACACAATTGGTTCCATTGCATATAGCTGAATTATTTAATAATAAAAACCCCCTTGAGTGTCCTTAAATGTGGGTTAATGCAAATAAAAGGTATTTTCTTTTCTTTTATAATCACGATATCTATCAGTCGCCCAGCTTTGTCTTGGAAACAAAAATTTTAAACATATTTCTCAACTGTTTTTTTTCATACAGCATATGAGTATTATTAACATAGGATAACTAAAACAATAGCTTTATATCTTTAAAAAGAACAAGCTAAATGTATAGCTGTTGTAAGCAACTTGCCATTTGGTATAGAATAGTGATTGTAATGCTGTAAACATAATACAAGTACTGTTTGTCTGTAGACATTGTTTGGTGATTTTCTAATGAGACATATAGTTTGTTACTATACAAGTACATTCAATGTGCACGACAGGAATGCATGTTTAATAATTTTAGAGAATATTTTAATCATCAAACATAGCTCTCTAGGTGAAAACTGCTCTGGCTTTGTCGTGTCAAAAGCAAAGAAAGAAAGCTAACCCGAGCACAATTTTTACGAGGCAATTATCAAATAACTTTGCAGTACTCTCGTGTTGATAATTATACTGCATTCCATATGGCATATATTTTTTTCCGAGAATTACCTGGAAGATCTGCTTGAGGCTATGCTCAGACGGCGAAGGCAGGCACAGCATACTGAAGTGTCGAATGAAGCGTGGTGTAACAGGGTTCCTCCCGCCTCCCGGCGGGGCACAGGCTGCAGCAACGGTCACATCCTATTTAGTAAGAGGAAAGAAACCACCCCACCGCCCACCCCACACCAGTGCATTAATAAACATTTTTTATTTAATTTTACCAGGTACACTTTTGTGCGTGTTTAGTTTATTGTCCTTCCCCCCCACACCTCCGATTAGCACGTTTGGCTATGTACAGTGCAAAATAAGTTCAACAAACATACAGGCAAGGCCCACTGAGCTATGTAGCTATTTTTCAGAAGCGACTTGGCCTCACATGATAGCTCAACGAAGTGGCTTTTATCATGTGGAAATTTATAGCAGCCAAATAATCGAAACTCATGTTGATTCTAACTATGGAGGGAAAAACCGGAGGACCCGTAGAAAAATCCACATGAGCACGGGGAGAACATGCAAACTCCAAATATACAGGTGTCAAGTTTGAGATCAAACTCACGACCTCCTGTATAGCAGGCGGAGTAGTTAACATCTCACCACCGTGGTGCCCCACATGCTTTGAATAAAAGTATGACATTTGGTAACCATCAGCAGCTGGTGGCTCACAAAATAGCAGATCTTGCAGAAGGTAAAAGTACATGCCTGGATCTCCTTCCAGAACATTTTTTCCCGGTCATAAAATCCTCCAAAGTCCTGGTATTGGCGTAGCAGCTCAATCGGAGGTTGTGAACCATATCGATCCAGCTTTGGCATGTTCAAGTCATCCACAAATATGATCACACGCTTCTTTCCCGGAGCACCTGTGGCACAAAAGTGTGCATAAGAAAACTCTCCACAAATGTTTTTGTTTAGAAAAACTATTTAATGTAGACTTTATACAACTAAAACTACAAATAACAATCTGCTAGTTAAACTCAATGTAATTACGTGGCATTACCTATGATGTTTTTCCTCTTCTTTTCCAGCTTGGACTCTATAATCTCTTGGGTTCTTGTAGATGATGTTTGAGCAGAGAAGTTAATGTACAGTGGGACGTACTGAGCCTCCTCTTGTATCTTGTCCAGCAATCCCCTTGCAACCACAGACTGAGTACACACACACAGACCTCACACAACTCAAACTCCAAGAGCAAAGGATGTTGATTATTATTTAATAGTTGATTATTATTTAATAGTTCAAGGAAAGAGATGAACAGACAGTGATACCTTGCCAACACCTGTGGTGCCAGTGAAGAGGACAGAATGCTTTACTGCCAACAGTTTCTCCATGAGGTAGCCAAAGCGCATTGTGTCCGTAGTGGGCACCAGCATTTCAAAGAAAGGAACCTCTTTGTTGTAGCGGAAGCTGGGGACGATTCTCTCCCATGGGTCGAGTCGATTGGAGTCATAATCCATGTAATAACTCCACAGGTCCCCAGAACTGGGCAACTTTATCAATAAACATCGCGCAGAAACATTTCAAATTATTTATGAAATGTAAGCAAATAAAACACACTACTAAATGTGAAGGTGATGAAATGTTTATGTTAAATTTTATTATTTTGTAAATGCAAAGGCTGTGATGTGATTGTCTATGTTTACCTTAGCATCATGATTTTCTTCAAACTGATGTTTGACAAAAGTATCAAACTGATCCCAACAATTCTCCACCAGGTTCCCTCCCACAGCCCACAAGTAGCAGAACACAAATGTCTGACAAACAATGCTGGTCAGCCTGGAATGCTCCTGTCAGGTATGTCAAACAAGTGTAGATTACCTGATGTGCTTCATAAAAACATATTTGAAACATTATTTTCTACTGACCTTAATGCATATAGAATAATCACGTATTTTTTGTTTCATAAAGAAATTTGCAAAACATATCAGTGAAACAGAAACTAACTTTCCATAACATTATAAGATATAGTAAAACATTTCATACGTTGGGAATAGGTTCCCCCTTTTTTCTGGCAACAAAACAGGTGTTAAGATGTTAAAACACCAAACTGAAGCCTTTTACAAGCAATCATGTCTGCATTAACCACAATACTTGTGGTCAGAATGCAAATAAAAAACGTACTCTGATAATATATGCATTGTCTTTGAAACTAATTGGTCCACAACAGAGACAGCTTTCTTTTGAGCCTAGTCTCAAAACGGTGTTAGACCAGAGGACGCCAAAAGGCGTACTAACGTTAAATGCTTTAAACAGATTTAAAAAGTACCATCTTTCATCCTCCTAAAAAGTAAAACAATTGCATTTGTCATACCATTTTAAGATCTGGACCTCCTTTGCCCAGCAGTAGGCTCTCCAACAGACAGCTGAGTGTGGTGACTTTGCTGATATCCACCTGGGGCATGGCCTGCGTACACTTTTTATTCACAAACCTGAGCCCATCTTCAACGTAGTTCTCAAAAAGGGCCATTATGTACTGTCCTGTGTCTCCCCCAAACTGAATATAAAGAAAAAAAGATATTCAAACTTTGACACAAAATGTTTAAATGGTAATCACCTGTAATGAAGTCAAGTACACTGTGTGTGGGTACATATACAACACTTTTGTCAATTCACTGCTGGATGAGAGCCTCCCCATGTCCTGCCCAACCTTCATTTGACATTACTTCACCGCACCGGTTAATAGGGGATTGTGAAGGTGAGAATCATATAAGTGAGAGAATAGAAAGTACAGTACAGCAACAAATGATGCTGCACTGCCTTCTGTTGCCCACCACATAGTTCTGCAGCCACATGCGACATTTGTAATGGTTGCATATCCAAGCAATGATCAGGATCAATCCTACTCAGCGTTCAAGATCTGATTAAATGGGGCACATTCTTGGTGGTTTGATCATGGCCAGTATACGATACCTTGTCAATGATCCCATTCATCCAGGTCTGCACATACGGCATCCACTTCAGCTCCTCGGAGTCAATGTAAACCATACCACAACGGCTTACAGTTGCTGGAGATGCCACCTTTAAGTCTTGCACCTAACAGTGTGAAATAAAAATTTTGTTTAACAAACATGATTTCGTTTTTTGTTACAAAAACAATATTTTGCCAAATAAAATAGATATTTTAGGCAGGAGAACAGAATCAAATAGAAATTGGATGTGAAAATAATGTTACGTTGCTTGTAATAAAACAAAATTGCCAAACCTCAAAGATCATGTGTATTTGAGGCGAAAGCTTGATCCTCTCACTGTTAGCCAAGCAAAGCATCTTGTTGTCATCCAGCACAGTGTTCAAATTCTCAATCCAGAGTGCATCCACAGGCCCATCACAAATTATCCACTTATGGTCTTCAGAGTCATCAGCCACAGCCAGTCTCACACTGAGGGCCATGAGGCCATCACGCCATTCTAGTGTGAGATTATTCACCTCCCCGTAGAGCTCACCCATGCTGATGGACTTTGGATTTAGCACGGTTGTGTGGACTTTTTGATAAAATGGGTTGTGCTCGCTCTCACCAGCCTCGTGCAAGCTTCCCAATGCATCAGATAAGGCTGTATAAACGGTGGTCTTTCCACCACCAGTAGGACCAACAAGCATAACTCCATGGCGTACCAACATCGTCTCGTACAGCTGGATAACCTTGTGCACCATCGACGGCACTGCCTGCAGCTTACGAGCTTTCAGGGCATTCTCAATGGATGACTGCAGAGAGCCATAGTCATGATTCGGAATCTCAACCCCGGGGAACAAGTCTGAAAGGATCCCACTGTGAGCAACAAATAACGGAGACAACACATGCTGAGAAAAAAGTTATTTTCACGGTTTGAGATTATTCTTTTTTTCCAGTTCTATAAGAAAAGATTAGCATTAATAATACTATGAATTATGCATAACTTTAATTAAAGTAGTTATTACCTGAAAAGCATGGCATCGTCAGCGAGAAACTTCGGCAAATTGGAATCTCGTAGCGCTCTAATCAGCACAACATCTTCTCTCAGATGGGGATTTTCTCGCTTCAGGGATCTATACAAATGATATAAAATATGCAATTAAATATGTACAAACAAAAATGTTACGACGAACGGGCTATGCATGCAAACCTTCTCCAGCAATGACATACCCAGCCATTACGAGGACAGATTTGACAGCCCTCATTCCAAAGTCATAGTGGTCTTGCTGTGAGAGCTGCTCACTGCACAGCTTGTACATCTGAGTCATCTTCCTCGCCAAAACCCTGCTTGACTCAAATCCCTCCGAGTACAAAATCACCTAACCACAAAAAAACCACATGAGTAAACAAGTGTATCAGCTCTACCTGGTATGTAGTGTACTATATTCGATTTTTTTACATTAACAATTTGCAGTTTTTTCGTACTTACCCATTTTAATTCTTAGCACAGTACACAGGATTTATGTATTTTTGAACGATAATGGGCCTGTAACATCGTTTATCAAAATGAGTCTGTGTTAATTACTGACATGTGATGCCAAGAATATATTTTCCATTCATCAATAAAATAGGTCTACTTAGGGGGCTTAGTAATTCAATGCATGCATTAACCCTAGGTTCACTCATGACACAAAGGCAAGTGATGAATACCAACACATACACCCACTCGGTCCAATACGTCATACGTACAAAAAAAGCCACACTTTGACGGTCACTGAGAGATGTACCAATGTGTGTTTGGACGGCACTATATTTATTATTTTTATTTATGCTCATTTACCCAGCAAACCTTCACTGAGTCTCAAGCCTTTTTTTAAAGAGGGGACTGCCAAACTTTTACAGCAGGGGGTAATGTTGCCATGTGAAATCCCAATTGAGTAATTTACACATAATACTCTATTTAGGAATTGGAGCGTTTTTGGCCGATACCAGTTACTTTATATTTTTGTATTACAAAACTGTATTTGATGCTGCACATGTATAACAAATGTAAGGTTAATCATAAATGACGTACAGTAAACATTCCAAGGAATGCAGCCTTCATGCATGTAAAATCAGTTTAAACACATAGCTATATATAACCCTTGTACATATAAAATGCAGTCACCAGAGTAATTTGATATTTTATTATTTCATAAAGAAATTAATAAACGAGCAATGTGATACTTACCTCAGCAATAAGAGCATAGTTGGGAACCATCATAGCAATAGGGCGGAAGAGAGCTTTCAGGTTGTCTGGAAGCTCAGTTCGCCCAGCATATCCAGGATTCATAGTGATGAAGGCCGCACAGGTTTGAATCAACTTGATCTCTCTTCCTTCAAACATGAATCTGGGTACCTGTATAAAAATCATGTATTCATTAATCAACCACTTACACTAATAAGAGAGGATTAGGTACAGCATATAAAACCACTTAGGCCTCTGTATTGGCTTTAAGTGTAAAGGGTATGAGGTCAAATAAATTATTTTTACCTTGGCAGCTTTGGCATTTCGTATGGTTATCAGCTGTTGGGCTATCACTGACAACACTTCTATGTCAATTCGGTTGAATTCGTCGAAGCAGCACCAAGCGCCTGACTGTGCCAGACCACTGAAGAAACGTCCCATCATCTACGAACATCACAGCATTATAAATAAACACGATCCACAAGCATGTACATTTGCTTTTCCTCTTTACACATTTCACAATAACAGCTTGGAGTACCAAGCATCACTCAAATTAAAAACATCACCTTGTAGTCCAGGCCATCAGAGCAGTTGAACACCACGCATTGAATGGCCAGGGCCTTTGCAAGATCCTTGGTTGTCTCCGTCTTACCAGTGCCTGCAGGCCCTGCAGGAGCCCCTCCCAAATCCAACTGCAGAGCCCCCATCAGGCACAAGTAGCACCGGTCCTGTTGTCACCAGTTTCATAGTTAGTATCCCCATTGTAATATGTGCCATGAACTCTGGTTTTACTCCAGCAATTAAAACACTTCACTCACATCAATATAGTACATAACATCTAATTTTATCAAGTTTTAACGCAGGCAGATACGGACACCCGATGTACTCTTTAATTTGCTTGGAAACTAATTTCCTACCATGTTAATTGATATTTATATTTAATAAGCAATACAATACTGGTAGAAATCCTTACCCCATCCTGAGTCTAGAATTTCTCACCATAACCAACGATGTTTGTGACATGGTAGTTGAGTCAATGTCGAGACAATTATGCCACTACGTATGCCCATTTCCACCAACTGATTATCATGTTTCTGGCTTAATTTAATGCTCTTAACACAATTTACATTTTTACTATTTAGGCATTTTATTTCATAACTGTATATTTCCTTTTATGTCATAACAATGAGAGCCAGCTAATACAACCAGTTTTTATGATAACATTTATCCATACATGAAAGAGACCTGTCTCATTGAGCCTTAGGAAGTAAACAATACAGTATTTCTAAAGCCAGGATACAAAGCTATATCTAATCTGTCAGTAGTTTGAGATATATTATGTAAAAAGTATACATGACTTCAAAGGATATATACATTTGAAGACCAGGTTGTTGGATGCTGAGATACTTGGTGGGAATGGAGGTATGCACGGCATGTAATATAGTTCACTAACATTCATGGCTGTGTGCGCTTGATTTTATGAATGCACCAAAGCTATACGAAGCTTGGCCAAACATACGTACCAATTCTTTATAATTTCATGAGCTGCTATATTCTTTTGTATACCTTGAATGTTATTATATTAATATTGATCTAATGAACAAAACACGGTTTTACTCGGTTATGTACAATTCAATTTGATCTATTATTAGATCGGTTTTAAACAGCATGTTGGATCTATTTTTTTTTAAATGAAATAGACTCACAAATTGAATGCCCTGGTTAATATTGACCATGTGTCAACTCACGGTAAGTGGAGTGATGACTAGGCGAGGGCAGGCTCCCAGGTATTCGTAACCGTACACGTACTGTGAAAGCGCCATTCTGGCCACACAGTTGTCAAGCTCTAGGTCCCAGTAGTATCGCAGCTGTCGCTGCCACTCAAAGTTGTTAGCAGTCTCCACCTGCAGGTTACACACAGTACAAATACCCTTTGTGGCAAGGTTAAGGAACACAGCAATGCCTTAAGGGTTAAAACTTCTGTTTAAAAGCAGGTTTTTTTGGGGTAAATGCAATGCCACAAATAAAAAACTTGTGTCATTCAAAACAATACAAATGTGTTGATTTGTAGTGTATTATTTCCAAGATTTTACAAGTGAAAGTGGATAAATAGCTTTCAGTGCATTATGTCAATGAAAATTATGTTTTCTTTGTACCTTTGGCTGTTTGATTAAGATCAATAATATGTAATAAAATATTGCCCTCTGCTGTATCATCTACATTGTACAAGAGAGATCACTGTCTTTTAGCAGCCTGACATTCAATTTAATCTCATGTTATTGGCTACTTCTCTCTTCTAAAGAGCTAAAAGATAAACCTAATTGTAATGCAAATAAATAAATATAATAAATAGCCTAATGGGTAAATTCAAACAAGTTCCAAAGAAAAGCATTCAAGCCATTGCTTTTAAAAACAGCCTTGCGCCTTAACAGTTTTCATTATCTACATATTATTTTTAAAATCTATCTTATTTGATTAGTGTTTGCAGTGAGAATTTAACCTTTTGTTGAACCATATCCGTGACTATGTCTCTCGCATGCACATCAACTGTAATCAGAGCTGTGATGATGCACCGATGGATCTTGGGTAAATTTCCACGGACCAAACAGGCTAAAGAATTTAATCTCTGAAACACAAACGAACAACAGACAGGGCATCAAGACAGCAAAATTAACAAAACCATTTAAATTCATCTCCATGCCAACTCTTCCAACAGCAGGTATTTTAATAAGTATGACACTTGAATGCTCGTCATCAACCTACCTCAAAATTTTCCTTTTCAAAATTCGCAACAGATTGCAGGTGATCATGGTCACCCCCCTCCAGACACTGAGTAAGGTCTCGACACCACATCAGTTGAGCGACCGTCAATACAACCTGCGGGCATCCGGAGAAGTGGAATAACACATTCAGTGTATTCATATATACTTTCTGGAGCGACATGACCCTGAGTAGTGATGAATGCCTCTGAGAAAAAAAAAACTGATAAAAAAAGGCAAGTATTGGACAAACGATGGTGATAGATATGAACATGTATGTGAACCACCCTTTTGTCAATCCACTGCTAGATGAGCACATCCTCATGCCATGCAGGTCATGGGGAGTAATGGACCATACTTCACCATACTGGTCAGTGTGGGTTGAAGTTGAGGAGCATATATGATAGAACATAGAAGTACAGTACAATCATGTAAATTGCTGCACTGCCCTCTGCTACCCACCACATAGATTTGCAGCCTACAATAGCTGTTATTCTTGGTGACCACCCAAGCATGCACTATCCAGGCTCAACATCTGATATCTGATGAGATTGAGCACATTCCTGGTGATGTGATTATAAATTCTATCACTGTTGTTATGAATAAATAGTCGGTGATATATACATTTTATATACATGTCTTCTTTAAGCACTGATCTACCTGTGATGGGATTCCAGACACCACCCACTCAGTACGTGGCATGCTTTGGTATTCACCAATGGCCATTTTTGTGAGCCTTCGCAAAGACTGAAACATTGCTTCTTCCACTTTCCCCAACCAATCTTCCACATTGCCACGGGCCTTCAGACCCTTGCCCAAGCTCACCTGCAATACAATACAGACCATGAACCATGTGCCTCCCTGCTTTACAGTTACACGTCAGCTGCTTCGTGCCTACTCTTATTCCACGAAAAAAACGAATATGTAATTATTTCACAAATCTAAATGTGCATATAACAAGTATATCTTGATTTCAAAAACGGAATTGCGTATACACTGTACATCATTGATCTCCAGACTGTCATGAATTTTTAATACTATAACGTGAAAATATACAGTATATGTTCGAACTAAAGAAAAACTATATTTTATGATGAAGAAATAGCAAGGATTAAATAACTGCTCACCCACCTTTTCCCCCTCAGGGGAAACCATAGCGAGGATATCGTTAGTGAACGTCCTCTCTTGCTCACCCTCAGCTGGTGCCAACGCAAACTCTAGCCGGGCGATGGCATCAAAGCACTTGCGCAGGTGCGGCTGCACCGCCTGAGGATTGCGCGTCTGTGCAAGGATCTCCAGAAGCTCGTCATTGGATAAAAAGTAGAATCTGTCAAGTAAACCGAAGACGAATGACAAAAAAATGTTGGATTAAAGTAAAGGAGCTTTTTGATTTACTGTCGGAAAAAGTATAACATCATTGTGAGTAATACACGTTAATAATATTCTTATTCGTTCAAGGTGGCAAACCTTAAAAAAAAAATCGTTGTGCAGGTGCTGAGATGGATTGTCACAACGCCAGACCGTGAGAAGGGAATGGCTTGGGGAGACCTTCATTCAGCAGTAAATTTATAATGGCTGATAATGCTGATAACTTAAAGTGTAAGAATATGTTGTATACATATTATCTCTCTCTCAAATTTAGCATTCTCAGGAAGAACGTAATCAACCAGGTAGGGTGTTGACTGTTATGTTAGCCGACTCTCTGTTGTATTACATTACATTTCTAAGTATACTAGATTTGTGTTTCTATTTAATTTATGCCTGATGATGATTGCTTGTGTTGCAATCGAAACGTCATATGCTAGTATTTAATTTAATTTATTATTTTATCTTTATATGTGACTTTACCGAAAGAACCAAAGAATAATGTTGTATACATATTTTGTCGATTAAAACATGACAGTGAAGCTCACCTTGGGAAGACCACTCGTTTGGATTCTAAATATGCTTCAAGGCACTTTTGGATTTGTTCAAGTAATACATTGTTATTCTTAAATGTGTCCAGAAGGCCTGAAAATAATATAATATAATGTTAATTAAATAGCCACATCATTGTAAAACTACTTAGCATTTGTGCGAAAATGCAATGATTGAAACGTAGCCCTTAAATATATTTATTTCAAATACTGTAAAAAAAAAATCATAGTTCTCATGACAGTGGCAAATATGGACTCTTCCTGAATGCAAATAACATTTAATGAAATGCATATACGTTGACATGATAAAAAACACAGAATGCACGCAATCACCACAGTCGATGGTAAAGTTATAAAGTAAGTAGATGAAGTCAGTTATCTGTGGTAACAGAAATCAAACCTAGGATTCTGTTCTAGAAAAATCAAGACCATGGCCTCCCTTTGATAAGTTTGAAAAAAATAAATGGAATCTCAAATTATATGATGGTTGAGTGGGTGAAAAGTTACATTTATTGCACAGATGCTTATAGATGTGAATAATAGGAAATGAATATTTTTTACAAAAATATAACGCAGGTTTATATGAGATACGGTGCTGGCAAACACTCTTGCCTATATCCTGCATTGAAATACGATTAATGATTTTGTCAGAAATATTATTGGAAAGAAGCAGTATTGCCACCAGAAATAAACATGTGCAAACGTTTATACTTTGGTCACATCAGACAAAGAAATGAAATAACCATGTAAAATCTATCGTAGAAGAAATGGTGTTGGGCCATTATAGAAAGGGATGACCTATCTGATTAACATAGTTGGCTATGTAGGGTGCGAAGGAAGTTCAACATAGATACATACGACCAGCAAGGAGATGGATAGATCGATGGGAAATCAGCTGTTGAGTACAAGAAGCTAATGGCGGATCGAAAAGGCTCCTGCAAATGTTGCTAAGATATCACTAATATTCAGCCATAGATAAATGGTTTTAACTTAACTTAATGAAATCATAAGTATTAATTTTAACCCAGTCAATAAAATGAATCATGTGGGGAATAAATACCAGGCTGAGTGGCTGCCCGTAAAGCATTGGGAAGACGATAAATCTTCCTCATGATGTCCTTCCAAGACTTGTCCACCTGCATGAACATCTTTGCCTCAGCTGGCAGCTGCCTCTGGATGTCAGGTGCACTGAAAATGCTTTCTAGATAAAGCCAGTTCCGTTGGCATGTCATCCATTCTTCCTGTAAAGCAGCATTAAGGCACAGTGTTGCTTTACTATCGAATACAATTTATAGGCTCCAACAATTATGTTTTCTTCAATAAACAATCAAGGTGCACCAGTAATGACATTATTTATATATGTCCAGTTCATCTCCCCAAGGCTGTAATTATAGACAAGCATTCGCATTCCAAATAGCTTAAAATAACTGTACTTGGCTATTTTTCTTAAAAAGGGAAGAAAAAAAATCTATGTTACCTGATAAGGCATAATTTGCACAATCAATATAATATTGAAGCTAAACAGTCTCATAACACTCCTTTGCCCAGTAACTATGCAAAAATAATTTCACGGATGTTTACATAATTAATCGAGACATGCGGCTGGCTACATACCAGCGTTTGATTGAAGAGCAAGAGTTGCCTTTGCCACTCATCAACCCGAGATTTAATTGGTCCAACATATCGAGAAGAAGTTATGGTGGAAATATTAATGATGCTGTCATCCAAAAGAATCTGAATAAATGTGACAAAATATGTTCATTATAAAAGGTGCAAAAACATCACGCACATGGAAAATGGGCTAAAGTCATGAAATAAAAGATCGTGTCTAATAAACAGATGATGTTTGATGTAATGTTGGATCATTTTTTTAGAACACATTATTTCTAGCAGATACAATGATAAAAAATTTTTTTTAAAATAACTACATTTTTTACATGTGACCACCATACAAATAGAGGGTATAACGTTTATAAAATGTGGCTGATATGATAATTATTGCATAACTGTTCAACATAATATATACTCTCTATAAATATACCGTTTTTAACTTACCTGAATTTCATCAGTTCCTGCCAAAATAAAAACATCTTTTGAATCACGATGAGGCAAAACAACAAACTCTGCAGTCTTCCAGCCATCTTCAACCTGCAAAACATCCAATATTTTAACAATAACATTGACACTTTTAGTATGTTAACTACAGTTTCGAAGTATATTCACGTTGGTGGGTTAAGTGTAATTTAATCGATGTTTTAATGACTTTAGGCACTTAAAATGGGCCCCAGTCATATGAGAATGCGAAGGCAAGGCACCTTTTTAAGGATGGACTCAAGAGATGCTT
Organism: Lampetra fluviatilis; assembly: GCF_964198595.1. Classification (NCBI taxonomy): domain Eukaryota; kingdom Metazoa; phylum Chordata; class Hyperoartia; order Petromyzontiformes; family Petromyzontidae; genus Lampetra; species Lampetra fluviatilis. Next base: position 31,954,029 of record NC_136277.1, on the reverse strand, counting down.
CTCCAGATGCCTGTCCCGACACGTCCTGGATTTGCTCAGCATAATGGAAAACTTCCAGCTCAATAAGGCCAGCAAGTGTGAGTGGAGTCTCCTTATCCTGCAAAGGAGCACCTACAATCTCTTCCAACATCTCCCAATGACGGGCCTTCAGGGATGGGTTTCTCAGGAATGCAACCACTGGCAGCTGAGCGCAGGCAGAGTGAGGGAGAAAATTATAAATGTAACGAAATACATTGAGTTAATTTTTTTTTAAGAATTAGGTTAACATTCTTGCAGGACATGCATATCAAATGTATATTTGGAAAGTATAAGACATAGCCTTGCAATTACATCACATTGCTCACCCTACCTTTTCTCTGATAAATTCAACCTTCTTTTTCAACAGTGGAACTACATTATTTGGTGGCAGTCCCTTCTCCAACTGGTTAATAATCTTCGCATATTTGGCGACCTCACTGTTCAGTTGTTCAGGATCCAGGGTTTCAAATTTACACTGTGCAAAGATTCACAAAGTACGTGAGAAAAGTAATTTAAAAAAACTAAAGAAACACATTACAGAATGCAGAATGACTCATCTGTGCCCAATGTATTGAAGTTTTGCACAAATTATCTGTGTGTTTGAGACGTTGAAAAAAGTTATCCAGACATCGTAAAAATATGAGTTAAATTATGCAGCAAAACAATGTAAAACAGGCAGGAACATTTTTATGAACATTTAATGGTAGAATTCAAAAAGGCAGAGTAGCACTTCTGCTTTTAAGTACCTCCAACCATTCTTTGGTAAACACCTCCCACTCATCCAAACTGTCCCACATCATCTGTTTTCGCTTTAGTTCATCACATACTTCATTCAAAGCATCAAAATTTGTAACTTCCACCTGAAAAATATTAATAAAACATGTACAACATCATAAAAACACTAAAAAGTATTGTATGAACACACATGTTTTGTAGCAACAAAAATTTAAATACAATCAAAAACAATGAATACATGAGTACATCATTTTAGAAAACACAGCTACTCCATTGTATAATTCAAACATAGCAAACCTTAAAGTTCTTCTGGTAAGCCCTGTACTGAAGAGCCTGCTGCTGAAATGCATCTGTGGCAATCATCTGTTCTTTCAGTATCTCCCGAACCTTTGTCTTGTCACTTGTAATATCTAAAATCATAGGGTCCTAAGGCACACACAAACAAACGTAAGTTGTATTGTTTAGGGTATACACTGTTTAAGACCCTGCCTGAGGAATACATTGACAACATTGGCTCAGGGCCAGCAGTGGAAATGTCCACGACCTGACAGTCATCCGAGCAGACACATTTTGAATCCCTAACTTTGTTGGTGCAGAGTTAAACAAAATATATAGCAAAGACAAATTAGAGTTGTGAAACATTTTGAGAATGACATACTAAAAACAAATGCACGTGACCACCTTGTAAACAAGAGGGCGGTATGTTCAGTTCTTACCTGAGCTCGCTGCTTGACAATCTTCACCTCCAAATTAAGCTCCAAAATGTCCTTATCAAGATGCTGGCAGAACTTCTCAAGGTTGCCATCACGCTCGCCGACTGCCTTATCAATGGTGTTCTGGACAGATGTGATGGACTGCTCCAGTGTCGAGTACACCACAAGGTCCTCCGGTGGTGTTGGCACCTTGAACTGCTCTATCAACTGATACATCTGCACGACAATCTGCATCTCTTCCTCAAGCACCTGAATCTGTAAAATAAAACAAATATTTCCAGAGACAAAAAATTGTTTTTAAACTGCTTTAAATCATAATCCACTATCTATCCACTGCTGGATGCATGCCTTCCCGAGCTGTAACAATGTCACGGTTGTATGATGCAACAATTCATATAGCTCCTGCGCATGAGGTGCTTTCATTGTTCCATCTCTGTGGTCATCGTTTTGGCGTGTTCTTTCCTTTGGCTACCATTCCGCACATTTCAGCTTTTGTTCCATTGTATTTATTAACGTCTACATGTCATGGAAAACCTAGCCCTAGCCGCCTTATACAGTATTTTTAAATGGATAAAATAAAATCAAACTTGATTTAACCGTGTTATAATCAAGGTTCTAGTCAAAGCTGACATTTTGCAATCTACCATAACATGTACATTTATTAAAGCAAGACATTTGCCTGTAAGTGCTTTTATGGCAACGGGGTAATGAGGATCTTCCAACATTCCTTACCCGGTCTTGGATCTCGTCAAGAAAGGTGAGGCTGTTGACAAACTCAAAGGTAGTGGAGGGTACTATCTCTAGCTTGAATTGCCCATCACGAGCTTCTGAAATGATGGCATCTGTCTTCTTTCTAGACAGCACTGGCAATAAGTCATTAATTGCCTGAAAGAAAAATCAGATTAAAAACATGAATACATTCTTAGTTCAAATGTTTAATTGTGAATCAACTATATTAATGTTGTCATGAATTTTCACCCAATATCAGTATGCATCACTGGCAGTAATTTATACAACTTTAAAATCACAATATTTAATTGTTGTCTTGTATTCTGTTGAAAGACACATTTTAAATCAATTTTCTAGAAGAAAAAAATCCCTCTATCTCACATTCTGGCACCGCAGTGGTGAAGGAATCAATTTTTTCTTCAGTTTGGTTGCATCAACCAATAGCATCCCCAAATCTCTCCTCTGTTTGATAGCCACTGCATCCTTATGTTGTTCATGATATTTTGCAAGACTCTCTTCAAAGAAGGACACATCTGCAAAGATATCACAAGTGAAATATTTTAAAACCCAATTAAAGCAATGTTTAGTGAAATAAAAAATGCTTTGTTAAAGCAATGGTCAAATACTGAGCTCATTAAACAAGACCACATGTGCAAAGCTGTTAAAATATTAAGAACTACTTCGGTGATAAATTGCTGAATATACCATGCTCTTTGTTTTTGAGGGCTTCTAGATCCAGGCTCTCATTCTCTTTGTAGAAAAGCCTGAACTGTTCAAACGTATCAGCATATAGGCCAGCAGCATTAAATGCTGTTTGTATGACCTCCTGTATGAAACAAGAAATGAAGCAATAAAACATTAATATGCGAAATCATCCACTAACACAAGATGTAATAAATAACATTCACATAAAACTAAATTAATTTGAGAATGATCATACACATTTGTAATACTACTGAAAGACCCTATACATGATTTACTACTGAAAGACCCTATACATGATTTACAGTAGTTGTATAATAGCTTTAACATAGAATGATATCTGCATATTCTACAGCATAAACATATGAAGCACATGTGTATATAAATTATAAATGTTTCAGCTATCGAATCATGTACACATTTGTTGTTTTTGTAATGTATGTATTTAATCAACTATTTATCATACATCATTATTTTATTGTTCAATCTATTTATTATAACTGTAAATATGTCTTATCATATTCATGTGAGGCAAACACATACATTTCTGTGCATTTCGAAGAAAATACAAATGTGTTTCACTGTGCGTCAAATCATATACCTGCACGCTTGTTATGATTTTATGGAGGTGTTTGTCATCTTGAAAAATGGTTTCTAAGCTCGGGCCCTCCCCACAGCTTTTTTCTTCACGCTTCTTGTTGATTATAGGTTGGGTGAATGCATCAAAATAGATGTCGGTGACAAGGTTGTCTACAGACAAAACTGTATCCTTGAAAGAGTCAATCACCTCGGAGAGTCCATCCTATATTGGGCATATATATATAATTGGCAATTGATTAGTTGACAAATGTTGTCATCCCTTTTAAAATGCATACATTTGCATAACAAAAACAAAATACTCTTTGGTTCTTTTGGTAAAGTCACGTAGATAGAAAATTAATAGATCACGACGTTTCGATCGCAACACAAGTAACCGTTATCAGGTGAAACAAACACAGCAGGAGAACTGCTGACGTAGGAAAAAACTAAAATAAACAATCAGCAAAAGGGTGTAATAGATACCTGGAACTCATTCTGAGATGGCGCAAACATTAAGCTTTCGGGTTCCAGCATGAATTCTGTCAGGAACAAAGGAACAACTTGCTCTGTCTCTTCTTGAGCAATGACAGCCTCCTGACAAGAAAACAAAACAAAAGCAATATTCTCCATAGATAACACTTTGGTGTGTATAGCCATTTGATATCGCAAGACATGACAATGAAACGTGGCTAAATGAACCAACTGCTCTGAAGGCACCTTTTTGGTAATTGGCTCTTCTCTGGGCTCACAAGTCCAGGCTTGGATGAGTTCTTGTGAGGGTGTCTTCTGCAGCTGCTTTGTCAGTTGATTAAGGAGGGTGCTGACTGTGTTCACAGCAAGGATGTGCAGTGTGTTCACAATCACATAATCAGCCAGCCGGATGAAACTGAAAGGAAAATAGCCAGAGATTACTCTTTCCTCACATTTGACCATTACAAACCATGAGTGTACAGTACTGTGTAATCTCTGTGCAATGCCTGTATCATATATTTTATTCAAGTGTGTGCACAAACCAGGTAAGCTTCCCACAGTGTTTCCTCTTGTTTGCCTGTTCAGTGTAGCTCATCTTATCAGGGGCATCTCCAAAGGGATCCAAATCGTACTGTGACTGAAACAAAACGCTGGAACCACCTGTCTCCGCCTTTTCATCGCCTGCAATTTCATACATGTAATTGTAACAAAACCAGCAAAATATCCCTGACACTAAAATACCACAGTTACATATTTTGAAAACAATGTATTAAAATCCTGATAAAATGTATACTAATAAATGTAATTCCTTGCCTGAAAGCTCTGGATCATTGAAGTAATCATCAGGTGTGAAGCCAGCTTCCAACAATGCAGTTCGACAAGCACTTCTTACAACCTCCTTTGCCAATTCACGAAATTCAGAGAGATGCACCAGAACCTGTATTTACAAAACACACCATCACATAATCTCATCTGATACGTAAATAGTCGAATTTGTAAAAATAAACAGAAACATGTAGAACAGTAAGCAATGTCTGCCACGTTAAGACCTTGTGCTAATGATGACCTATCAATGTAAACACAAAACTCACCTCTTTCAGGTGTGCGACCTGGGTGATCATGAACTCTTCGAGTGTGTATGTCCGACCACTTTCAATCATGCAGAGTCTCATATTACCAACGCGGTGACACATTTCCTTCACATTGAGAAGGGCAGGTCGTAATGACTGTAAAATAAAATGACAAATTAAACAAACAAACTAAATCATTTTGTAAATGTTACAAACAGAAAAATAATAATCATGTCATAATAGACCATAAATTTAATCAACATAAGTTTGAAATAAAACACTCACAGCATTGATAATAAACAGGTTTTCCTGCAGGGCTCTACGGCAGGCATTTATTTTTTTGCTCCGGACATTTTTGCGCCAAACACTGAAGGCCTTCCACTTGCGAAAGTGGGAAAAAGTGGGAATGCTAAGGAGGCGTCGGTGATAGCGGTACTCCTCCTCCCATCGATCAAGGGGAGTGAAGTCCACGTCCCCATTGCGTGTTAACAGCACGCCCTGCTCACTGATGGTGAGGTAGTTGTCCTTGTTGATTTTCTCATACGTGACAACTCTAAATCAATGAAAAGCAGTTTTGGATATTGATGTTAAGAACAAAAATAACATATAATATGCATTTATGATAATAGGAACATTGCATGGAATGTTCATGAGTAATTTGAATCTGTTACATTAGAACGAAGACAAAATATAGGAATAAAACTATTATCGATTTCAATGTTGTTTCAATATCTTAATACAATTCCATGAACAACAAATTCTTAACATGAGAAAACAATTCAATAAGTAACTAAAAAAGCTTATCTTGAGAAATTCAGTGATTGTAAAAAGCCTCACTTCAGATTGAAGGCATCATATTTGATTGAGGAGCGAGGTGCAGCCGGCACCATGTAAACGTATCCCAGCTCCTTGTTCTCACGGATGACATGCGCAATGTCAAGTGGGTCACTGATTCGAGCGCTGATCACGTCGTCTGCGGTTCTGAAGGAGTGGCTTTGTGCCAGGGTGGTCCGGCTACGTACATTCAAAGGCTTCAGCTCAGTCCGAGGTTGCTTGGGTGGTGAGGGTGATGCTATCCTGCTATCCTCTATTCTCTGTTCAAAATACATCAAGTCGAATAACTTTTGAAACACACGATTCAATAGCACAACATAAAAATGTTTATACGAGTAAATGATGTTCATGCGGCAAAAATATTAACAAAAAATATTTGTGCATAAGCATCCCTAAGTTACAGATGTAATTGATATCCACCACAAAGCTTCTAAAAAAAATCAACAGCAGAGGGGTTTTAAGTAAATAATGCACTGACCTTTCCCTGTAGTCCTTTGGAAAGCTGAGGCAAATTAGGAACATGTCCAGATGAACTGATGGACACGGAATCACTCTCCCCATATTTGACTACATCCAGCCCTCTCCAGCCTCTTGCCAATAATGCCTCACGATTCTTCTGATAGATGTATTCAGGCATATGCTGCTCTTGGTACAATTTTAGTGCTGGCTAAAGTGATAAACAAAAACCGATTAAGTATGTTAACACATCAAAAGCCTCGCGACAGTCAAATAAATGCAAAAAATATTGACATTCAATACACTAATCCTAGCTCACCAAAGGTTCAATTCTGGGTGGCTGGGCTCGAACTCGGGCTGCCTCTTGGGCCTTCGTCCGTCGTGGAAATTTGAGTACATGAGGCTGAGGAGCCGCCTGCATGGGAGCTCTGTGTACCATCCGTGCCACCAGGGCCGCAGGTTCGATGCGTGGCAACAACAGAACCCGGTCCGCCACACTAAGTCCATCACTGCCACTGCTATTGCTACTTGTGCCCCGAATGCTGGGTTCCACCAATGGTGTGCTGATGCCAGGAATTCCCACCCCGAAGTGGGATGGGTTTTCCTAAAGGAAATACAATATTGTTTAAAAATATGATACAGCACACAAAACAAATTCAGACATTGGTACAAAGGCATTTTATTTCTTGTTATATTTTTTTACTGAACCTAGTAACATTGTTAATGATGTGTCTCTAAAATCAAATGCTATATACGTTACATGAAAGTTTCATGAAACAAAATACTGTACAGATCGAGGCCCTATATTGTTTCATAACACTGTGTGATTATATTAAATTGACAAAACATGACTCAATATTACGTAGAGTGCGGTGGAGACTTTACCAATCACAGGGAGGCAGATACAACGGCAGACAACCACTCTACTACTTATGGTTAATGAGATTTTAGATGCAGTACAGTACTGAACATGGCCAACATTAGGGCTAGTACTTTAACATATTCAATACATGCTTGTACATCAATTCAGTGGATCACGTTTCAATAAAATGCAGGTTACTTTTCTTTGCTCTTATATCCCAATTATATTTCAGGTATCCTACGAGTCTAATATCATGAGACATACATCTCCATTCGCAACTCCAGCAGAATTTTTTTTATCACCCCATGTAAGGCAATGCCCCCTGGACGATGACATGAAGGAACTACTGCGTATCTATGGAAAAGAGCTTAATAGCTCATCGGATTCCTCCAGGATAAATAAGTATTCTGATTCTGAACTACAAACTGTATTACAGTAGAGTCCTCTATCTCTCTGAGAGTCTAAGTCCTTTCAATTGCCTCGTATCCACAATAGGTGGTGTGTATCTTCTCACATTCCCAACTATAAAAAAAAATCATCGCATGACATTCAAACCTTGAAAAAAAAAGCTGGTACATTCAACATTCATTCAAACGTTGCGTTTTCATGCAGTCATTCATGATCGGCCTGAGACCATCATCAAGTCGCTACGTTTGGAAATACGATTTGTAATTGCTGAAGCCCAGAATCGAACCAAAGACATCAGTGATTGCTGGCTCAGTGGATCGATATCGAGCCCGATATAAACCCCCTGGCCCCATCCAACTATCTCGGTCACATACCTGTCAACTCCTTATCAGTTGCCTACCTTCTTACAGACCAATTCAGACCTAATTGGTCACCCAGTGCCCTTACAAATATCAACGTTCATCCTACAAGATCCCATAACAAGGGAGAAACACATATAAATACTTTTTTTTGCCCTTATTGGAAACGGTTGTACGCCGTATGGACCTGAAAACTAAAACTTCCTGTACAAGAATACGGAGTAAACCTTATGGGTTGACAGGTCAACATAATTTGGCGATCCTAACCCCACTGGCAGTGACGTGAACCAAATGGAAACCTCTTTGGAATGAATGCAAGCGGACTTCAAGAGTCCATTATCACACAACCAAACGGCCACTGAGTATTAGTATACGAGCAAGAATACTTTCTGCATTCAAAACAAGGAACTCTTCGCCATGTGTGTTAACTTTGTAATCGGACGCGCTTCGGGTAACCATGGCAACGGATGCTATGGCTTGTAGCGGTAACATTTCACGTATGGAGCAGCTTAACTATACCGCCTCAGTGGTTTAAAAAAAATCGCTAACATTCTCAACGTAGACTTACCATTCGCCGAAAGCTGTATCGCTATTATTTTTAGAACCTTTTTGTTAGCCAACAACAAAACAAAAAACTATGAAACACAGCCGCCACCATTGGTTCGGGGGCTTCTGAATGTTCATGGAACTCAACAACTTTACTCGGGAGGGCGGGGCGAGCGACGCTGCTACATTTCCCACAACGCATAAGCGCGCCGCCCGTGCCGGGATTGGTCAGTTCGCCCGAGCGCGTGCGCGGCCGGCGACCAATCCCGCGCGGCGATGTCGCCCATTCGTGCTGGAAAATGTAAAACGCCGGCCCCGTCGTTGTTGACGTTACCAGGGGGCGGCGGGGAGGGGGGGGTTACGCGTGTTGCCATGGGCAACGGGGAACGCGCTGCCACCCACGTGACTGGCAACCTTTGCCATCTGAGAGAATGGTTCCCTTCAGATTTACCACTGCCATTCACTTATTGGCAGCTGTGCCAGGTTGAGAGAGGGATTTCCCTACAGATTCATTACTGTCATTCACTTATTGGCAGTTGTGCCAGATTGAGAGAGAGTTTCCCTCCAGATTCACCACTGCCAGTCACTTATTGACAGCTGTGCCAGGTTGAGAGAGAGTTTCCCTCCAGATTCACCACTGCCATTCACTTATTGGCAGCTGTGCCAGGTTGAGAGAGAGTTTCCCTCCAGATTCACCACTGCCATTCACTTATTGGCAGTTGTGCCAGATTGAGAGAGGGTTTCCCTCCAGATTCACCACTGTCAATCACTTATTGGCAGTTGTGCCAGGTTGAGAGAGGGGTTCCCTCCAGATTCACCACTGCCATTCACTTATTGGCAGCTGTGCCAGGTTGAGAGAGAGTTTCCCTCCAGATTCACCACTGCCATTCACTTATTGGCAGCTGTGCCAGGTTGAGAGAAGGTTTCACTCCAGATTCACCACTGCCATTCACTTATTGGCAGCTGTGCCAGGTTGAGAGAAGGTTTCCCTCCAGATTCACCACTGCCATTCACTTATTGGCAGCTGTGCCAGGTTGAGAGAGGGTTTCCCTCCAGATTCACCACTGCCATTCACTTATTGGCAGTTGTGCCAGGTTGAGAGATGGTTTCCCTCCGGATTCACCACTGCCCGTCACTTATTGGCAGTTGTGCCAGGTTGAGAGAGGGTTTCCCTCCAGATTCACCACTGCCATTCACTTATTGGCAGCTGTGCCAGGTTGAGAGAGGGTTTCCCTCCAGATTCACCACTGTTAGTCACTTATTGGCAGCTGTGCGAGGTTGAGAGAGGGTTTCCCTCCAGATTCACCACTGCCAGTCACTTATTGGCAGCTGTGCCAGGTTGAGAGAGGGTTTCCCTCCAGATTCACCACTGCCATTCACTTATTGGCAGCTGTGCCAGGTTGAGAGAGGGTTTCCCTCCAGATTCACCACTGCCCGTCACTTATTGGCAGTTGTGCCAGGTTGAGAGAGGGTTTCCCTCTAGATTCACCACTGCCATTCACTTATTGGCAGCTGTGCCAGGTTGAGAGAGGGTTTCCCTCCAGATTCACCACTGCCCGTCACTTATTGGCAGTTGTGCCAGGTTGAGAGAGGATTTCCCTCCAGATTCAACACTGTCATTCACTTATTGGCAACTATGCCAGGTTGAGAGAGGATTTCCCTCCAGATTCAACACTGTCATTCACTTATTGGCAGCTGTGCCAGGTTGAGAGAGGGTTTGCCTCCAGATTCACCACCGCCAGTCACTTATTGGCAGTTGTGCCAGGTTGAGAGAGGGTTTCCCTCCAGATTCATTACTGCCATTCACTTATTGGCAGCTGTGCCAGGTTGAGAGAGGGTTTCCCTCCAGATTCACCACTGCCATTCACTTATTGGCAGCTGTGCCAGGTTGAGAGAGGGTTTCCCTCCAGATTCACCACCGCCAGTCACTTATTGGCAGTTGTGCCAGGTTGAGAGAGGGTTTCCCTCTAGATTCACCACTGCCATTCACTTATTGGCAGCTGTGCCAGGTTGAAAGAGGGTTTCCCTCCAGATTCACCACTGCCCGTCACTTATTGGCAGTTGTGCCAGGTTGAGAGAGGGTTTCCCTCCAAATTCACCACTGCCAGTAACGTATTGGCAGCTGTGCCAGGTTGAGAGAGGATTTCCCTCCACATTCAACACTGTCATTCACTTATTGGCAACTATGCCAGGTTTAGAGAGGATTTCCCTCCAGATTCAACACTGTCATTCACTTATTGGCAGCTGTGCCAGGTTGAGAGAGAGTTTGCCTCCAGATTCACCACCGCCAGTCACTTATTGGCAGTTGTGCCAGGTTGAGAGAGGGTTTCCCTCCAGATTCATTACTGCCATTCACTTATTGGCAGCTGTTCCAGGTTGAGAAAGGGTTTCCCTCCAGATGCAAGAGAGTTGATTTGGCCAAATCGCCAGTCATGATCTCTCCACTGATCTTGTCGCTCCATCTCTGCGGCGGTCGTACACTCGGGCGTGTTTCCCTCCTTTGGCTGCCATTTCCTCAATAGTTTCTCACACGTGGCCATCATCCCTTAATAGCGAAGTGTCCTACCCAAGCCCACTCACTTTCGTAAACCGTCTCTGATGTGTTTAACACGTAGGTTTTCGCGAACAATATCATCCATTTTGACTTAAAACTTTCGTGCCCACAGGAATTCATATTCAAAACGTCGTGTTTTTTTTCTTTTAATTTTAATTGATTTTTCATTTTATTTTTATTTTCTACGTGACTTTACCGAAATAACCATGAATATAAATATCATCCATAATAGAGTTTTTTTCTGGGTTGGATCGCGTAAATACGTAAATATGCGATCTAACCCCAAAAAAACTTTATTATGGAGTCTCTGATTTACTTGCTCTATTAATAATGCTGGAACATGCCAAGACATCGCAAATCGGCTGTAAAACCGATAAAAGGGATGATTAAAGACTCTGTGACGCAACTCTTAAGCATATACGATTTCCGCCAATATATCGCCATTGTTAATTCTCACAAAGTGCTATCAGTAAGCACTCCACTCGTCTGCCACAGTCTCTAATTATATTAATGCCTAAAAGATACGTGTGAAAAGAGTTTCATATAAAATATTTTTAAAAATAAACTGCAGAAGAATAGGCAAACGTCTGACTCATTTATTTCAGAGATATCAGATAATGCATCTCGAATAAGCTGGCACATTATTGTGGTAATATCCTTTTGTCACATCATTAGGTTATGTGTATGCAGTCACGTCACAGCCCAGTGCTCACACTCAACAATGCCGCTATCGACCTATTTATCACGTTTATAAATTCATAAATTCACCGGAGAAGAAGCGGGCCTCGGTGTGTCATTATCATCATCATCATCGTCTGTTGCTCCTCATGTGTGATGCATTTGCGTGCCTGCACATATGCAGTCGCAAGCACCACCTGCTTCTGTGCATTCAACATGTTTTTTGGGAATTGCGACAACTCCAGGGACTTCATTGAAGACATGCCCCTTAATAACCATTCACTGACGTTGGCATTTGAGTGAAGATGGGGGAACGAGTGGGGCGGAGAAGTGAGGTTGTTGTGTGGATGGAACATGTGTTTACCATCAGGGGGTGTTAAAACTCTCAAATAGGAGCACTACTGCGATTATTCATTTTTCACTTAAAATTTACCTCAATGTTCGAAAGTTGTTTTTGTCTTGACCTAATCACTTGGCAATCGAGGGATATATTTTTTTGCCACGGGGCCATGTGTGGACATCTTTATGTACACTAATATGGTGTGGACACTTCTGGAAAGTTTTCCTTGGCTTATGCAGTACAGTATGTGTATTTTATATTTGCTACAAGGTCCAGGCGATAGATGTTAGAAATGGTTCTCAAAAGCTATTTTCGTGCGATTTTCCTCACAATAGTCGTGCGCAATATAAGAAAAACGTCTTGCACACGTGTCCCAGCGAATTGGGCATGTATTTTTTATGACACGAACGAAAATTCTATCTTAAAGCGTGAAAATCTGAACTTATTGTACACAAATAAATGTGTTTAATTATTGAGGGCGTTCTAATTTTGATGGAAGGTTTAGCCAACATTTTCATACAGTCCAGATGTGTTGAAAATATAGCCGCACCATAAGTTAATCTCCCAGGAGTGATCCAAGAAATACAATTATTCCACTAACATCATTCATATCCCTGGATAGATGTAGGAAATGTATGCCATTACTTCAACCACTGTTTAGGAAATCAAAACTCAACACTGTCTCAATCAGACCGGAAGCACGAGTGCAGTGTTCAATATGCCACACCACATGAAGTGCGCCACATGGATACAATATTCAACTTTAATTATTGGAGTGGAAAATGAAAACAACTGTCATCCATTGACCACATTTCCTTGAAAGCAAACTTGAAAATTTAAATAAATACCCTCAGTGGAGCGCTGTAAAATGTTTGTTTTAATATCTCCCCTTTCAATCTGTCAAGTGAGCTCGAGATAGCCAATTCATTAAATTAACGTTTACAAAAAAGGCTTAGCATTACTCTTGGAGGCAGCTTGACAAACTGGTGACCTTACTTTCATTACTCAAGGACTGACTCGGAGAAACAACAGAATGTGATCCTGCAACACGGTCTCTGGGTTCCCCCCCCCTCTTTCCGCAGGGCACGCAAGGTTAAAGGGCTCAGGAAAAGACTGCTCATTATAACCTTGACAGCAGTGTTAACCTCCAGGAAAGCAGGAAGCTTGTTTTAATGTTGTGAAATCCTGGTAATTTCATGCTCTACCTGATTTGCGAGTCAAAAAAGGAAACTCTGGCGTCACATTTCCTTTGAGAATTAATTATAAAGCCTTATCATGTTGCTTCGCGGCCATCAATATGTAAGTTGCGCAGGAGAGCCTCTCAGGCTTTCAAATAGGCAGCACATTGAATACAATTATGTTAAATACCACTGTGAGTTTTAAAGTTTCTGAAAGTATCGAAGGGTACATTTTAAATTTTTACAAGACTCATCTCAAATACGATTACATGTAACGAACAATTGAAACACAACAGCCAATTAAATTCACGTGAAGAAAATGCGAGCCAACGCTGTGAATAGCGATTTCCCACGTTCCTGACCAGATGCAGCAAATTAAGCTGTAATGCACTGAAGCTGTAGTAGCTGCCCGCTTCACCCAAAGTGCCTAGATCATATGTTTTATGTGCCCTGCATGGGGCCCACCTTTGAAGTAAAGGATCAGACGTAAACGGTTGTATAATGGGCTCCTGGTGAAAGAAAACAAGGTTAAAAGGTTTCCTACCAAGATCAGTTTCTCAGGCACCTATTAAGACTCGCACACAAAATGGGAAATTGAAGGAATACCTCCAAGCACGTGCGCATTTGATTCGCTGATATTTGGCACCAACAGGCAGCCTTGGCCAAGGCAGCATTGGCCTTCTGTGCAGAGTTCACCTGGGAAACTGATGCCCCCTATTTTTACAATGAGCATTGATAGAAACCCTCTCCATCTGGGAAAATGATTCAATCCGTCATAGACACATGATCCACAGTGACTGTTGAATCGCAGAGGCCATAGCACAGACGTCAGATGCCCTGCCCTTTTGGAATGACCCAATCTAAATGCAACGCTCATCACGTCATACTGGTGGCGTCATAACGGTCAGGTGCACTGCATTTAGATGGGATGATTCCAGGATGACATGAGAACCTGATAACAGTGATTTCACCTAGTGCATGTATAGGCATATATTACATATGCATAGTATATATGGCAATATGTAGATTGCTACACACAATTTCTACATGTTACATTTACAAGCACTGCACATGTTCTAACAAAATCCTCATTGGAAGATAATAATGTCTCATTGAGCTCGTTTTTTGTAGTAGTTTTTTTAATTACATATCAACGACAGTGGCAACAGAATAGCGACCATTCACAACACTTTGGATGACACCATAGTGGCACTTGCGCTAGTTTAGCTGAACTGAGACCACTCAGTGGTAAGGTGATTACAACAGGGAATGGAATAATGCCACGTATATTGATGAACGCACACACGTGCACTATACACATGCACACACAGAAAAACAGAGCATATAAAATCATTATTGATGCAACCACATACATAAGACTGAACAACAAGTGACTTTGCAAATGTTTATTTCCTGTTTGTAGGTTGTTTTCAGTGACTTTAGTCGCAATCTACAGTACGGTACATCTTTGTGTCACAATGGATGTAAATACGAGCAGGCTGGCCAAAAAACGCACGTGACATCTTCAGCGTTCCTAATGTCTAACAGAGAATGACGGTCGGCTAAGACTTACACATCATACATGGCTAGATCTGTAGCTATTGCCCTCACCTTTGCATGCAGTCGCAGTGTTAAAAGGCAGCATAGGTGTTAGATTAGAACAGGCGGGCACGGGTCCTGGTGCAAAGAATAAAATGAGGCCCTCCATCCAATAATCCTCCTTGGTATTTGTCGCCCTGTGGGCTCCACCAGCCCAGGGTCCCCGGTGTATTTGCACTGCCGGTACATTCGATAGTTAGGCCACAGATTAGAACTGCCGAGCATTTAATTTTCGTAGGAGAGTTATAGATTGTTAGCCACTCCACCTGGCTCCCGCCATACCTCTTGTTTTGAGAATCCATCAAAATCCAACCATAACAGTTCATTAACACAGTTGTACAAAATAAATTAATCATTAACAAAATAGTATTTATTTTTTCGGGGGGGGGGGGGGGGAGAAGTGCAGCCTTATAAGAAAGAAAAGCATAAACACAACTGTGGATAATGAGTCAATGAAGGTAAAAAAAAACATTATATTAAAGTATTTATAATACTTTTTGCCAGCTTTAAAATATAATTGTAAATGTAGCTTTTTTTAAAGTAAATTTGTTTTAACAGTAGCACTACTAAATGTTAGTATAAGAATAACTGTGTTCATGTGTATAATTGCAAGGCTATATAATTAAAGGTAAAACCTTTAAGAATATTGTACAAAATGATTATTAACAACAAAAGCAAAGCTTAGCTTTCATATAAGCTCACAATAACATTACTAGAATTATTTACAAGGCACCAAGCTAAATATGGCTGAGAGCACTTTAACATTTAGGGAACCTTTGACCTTTGAAGCAAGAAGTGGTAACATTTGATTGCCCCTTGTTAGAAATACCTTACATCACTGTCGTAACGTAGATGAAACGTGAAACATGTGTGTTAATTCAATCGTCATCGGTTGACAATAAAGGAAACATACAATTGCACGACATTTCACACCAATATTGGATTTAAAAAAAGAAATCTGTTGCGGGCACAGAAAATGTATTTCTGAACTGTTATTTTGTTAATTTACGTCTATCGCTGCACTCCTCCCCAGCTGCAAATGCAAACAAAAAACAAAACCAGCAAATTGTAACAGCGTAAAAGAAATACAATACAGCTTTATATAACAGCACCTAAAACAGCACCATATATGTGTCATGACGGCAAATTTAAAGAAGAGGTAGTTGTGGCTGCTGAAATAATATATATGTCAACTGTTAATGGGCGGTTCTTGATAATTATCTACAACAACACACGTTACCCAGAGGCAAACCGAAGCGGTGGGGGGAATTGAGAAGCGGTCGGGGTGGTGGGGGGTGGTGCAGGGGGATCAGAACCCTGCTGTAGAATCTCACAAACCGGGGTGTGATCGTGACAAGATGATTTCAAATATTTAAATTGTACTGCCCAACAGCACTTCGGGGTGATGCAGCCTGTGATCCCAGCCTCTGGCGGAGTTCGCGCCCGCAATGCCACACGTAACAACAAAATATCTTCGTGTCAATAAAATACATGTCCCCCCCCCCCCCCCATTTCCGGATTAAAGGCGGCGTGTGAGATCGCCTGC
The DNA here is from genome assembly GCF_964198595.1 of Lampetra fluviatilis. Taxonomy (NCBI): domain Eukaryota; kingdom Metazoa; phylum Chordata; class Hyperoartia; order Petromyzontiformes; family Petromyzontidae; genus Lampetra; species Lampetra fluviatilis. The sequence continues at coordinate 31,937,652 of NC_136277.1, read as the reverse complement.
AGTGGGAGAAAGCGTGATGTATGTCGTTGCATCCGTGATTATCATCACGTTGGATCGCCTCATCCTTAACACTGGTTCCTTTAAACACGTGTGGGTTCATGGAACGGTTCACAAGCGAAGCAAACGCATTTAATACGGATTCTTTTTACTTATGCAATAGCGGGGGCGTACGTTTTAGACGAATCTTAATGTTACTACTGGCCTGAGCCCCAGTTATTGGAGTAGGAATGAGGTAATGCAAATTCATATGTAAAGGCCTCCTGCTACTTTATATGCACACCGTATGCTGTATATGTGCTGAATACAAATAAAAGCCATTCTTTTGGGGCAATGTTTATCCAGAAATAAACAAAGCGAGCCACCCCCGTGGACCTTCAACTGATTGTTCGGTTATATGCAGCGCAGCGGCGCGCAATCTGTTTCACAAATTGCGCCGTTCTTCACTGCTTGTGGATGAATGAACCTCGAAGCAAGTCTCAGTTTCCACAGAAATAAAAGTCATCCGTTCTTCTCCGGGGAGCCGCAAACGCGTCGCCGCTCGCCGCTCTGCTGCCGAAGTCTCTCGTCGTCGGCGGGGCCCGAGGCCACGGGATGGGGGGGGGGAGGCTGGGGGGCCCACGCGGGACCGAGGGTGCCGACGGGGAGGCCGTTATCTCTGGCCGATGCGGCGGGCGCGGTTGGCGGCCCGGGTGCAAGAGGCGCAGCACACCGTCTTGTAGTAGTTGTAGACGCACAGCCGCGCCTGCACCACCACGTTGCAGTTGAAGTACTTGTCCTTGCAGTTCTCGTCTGCGGGAGACAACGTGGGCGGTGACACGCGCCTGGTTGGATGTTTGCTCAGCGTGCGCTGCTTGCGGCCGCAAGCGTTGGCTTGCGCACGGTGCAAAAGAAGTTCAAGTTACGAGCGTACATAAAAAAAAAAGATCATGACGATCGAATACCAACGTAAAACGTTTCGGGCAAAAGCAATCACTGCTCATACTTTCGACTAATGAGCGCGTATGTTCGTCCCAGTTAAGCAAGGCTCTCGAGAATCGTATCGCAAAAATAGTGGATAATATTTACAACACAGCATATATATATTCAAAATATATGCTGCTGCAGCGACTACATTGCAGCTATTCCTTACAATGGATAGTTCACACTGTTCATAAAATCTCTGGTTTTTACATTACGATTAATACAACTCTGGTGGCCACACCTGTCGGGCACAATAGGGAAATTAAACCAGGCAAGTTAGATTGGACTGGGTGTCTGTTGCAAAGCTGTCAGCCAACAGGACAGATGCAGTATCCCCAACACCATATAACATGTGAATTTTAATTCGGCATTGCTCTAGGCAGCGTACACCTATGCAGTGCTTAGATTCCGTTGATATGAACAACAGCACTGCTTTAGCGTTTGAGTCCCCGTTAACTGAACTCCATCTTTATCAAAGCTACCAGAGCAAAAATACACAAAAACATGATTAAAATCCGGGGATTAAGGGTTAGAATGCAACAGAGCAACTCGGGTACAGGTACAGCTCTTTGATCCATCCTCTGCTGGTCACATGGGGGCTATTTGACGACACTTCACCACCCTGGTCAATGCGGGTAAGGTGAAGGCAATCCGCACAGATGCGGAAGCATAGAGGTACACTACAACAATGTATTTTGCTGCGCTGCCCTCTGCTGCCCGCCATGTGGTCACCCCACACCCAATTATAAAGTCGTTCTTTTTCCCCAGAATCTTCACAGAACTTGGCCCACCGATCTCAGGGATGCAGGCCTGCGTGTTGCAATCCTCCCGGTTGCTGGGCTTGAGCTCGGCGTCGCAGCTGCTGCTGGGAGCGATGCTGTCATCGAGGCATCGCACCTCACGCACGCGGAATCCGGTTTCGCACGACTTGGAACACTGCAGCACGGGGTGGGGGGGTTGGTTTGGGGGAGTGCGGGGAACAGGCACACGACCAGGTTGTGAGCAATCAACTTGATTTTTTGGACGCAACTTCACCAATCAGTTCGGCTCGCTGAGTTTGGCATCGAAGATATTTGTTATCCATTGCTGATGCCAGGTAGGCCTATAAGAGAGAGAGAGGGGCATTGAGGTGTGTTTGGCTGATATGCTGAAGTGCGGAAGACTCAACATTATTGCTTCATCGTATAATTCATCAAAGTGACCCAAAACAGGAATGCATATTTTCATGCAAGATCTATAAATCCTATTATTTGTTTCTTTCGGTTAAGTCACGTCTAAAGATAAAATAATAAATTAAATTAAATAATAGAATACGACGTTTCGATTGCAACACAAGCAATCATCATCAGGTATAATGAAATAGCGACATAAAATCTAACCAGAAAACTATAGACAGACATATTAGCAGACAGATATCACCAAGATACATAGCGAGAGTAACACAGGTAACAGAGAGGGGTGATCGTCTCTGTATGGTGGCCTTAAATAGACAGAGGGGCGGAGGCAGAGAGAGGGAGGAGGGTTAGAGAAAAAATTAGCATATCAATGAGTGGTCAACAGACGTGGTGCTGCGAATGCGATGGCACGGCAAGCAAGCCTGAAAATCAGGAGAAGGACACACTAAAATTAAATAACCTAGTAAAATATCGAAATGTAATGTATTTAAGGCCACCATACAGAGACGATCACCCCTCTCTGTTACCTGTGTTACTCTCGCTATGTATCTTGGTGATATCTGTCTGCTAATATGTCTGTCTATAGTTTTCTGGTTAGATTTTATGTCGCTATTTCATTATACCTGATGATGATTGCTTGTGTTGCAATCGAAACGTCGTATTCTATTATTTAATTTAATTTATTATTTTATCTTTAGACGTGACTTAACCGAAAGAAACAAATAATAATTCCTGCAGTCACGAAAGTTCTAAAATTAAGATTAACTATAAATCCTAATTCACAGCTCGTTGACAACACACTGCTGGATGAAGACTTCCCTATGCAGTATCAGTCCTGGTTTATTGTTTGTTACTTCTGTATGCTGAACTTTTTTCGCACCCTATGTAGCTAATCGGAGGTGATTAGGTGGGGGGGGTATTGGTAAAGGGAAGGCAGAGGCCCAGTTCAGATATTGCTTGTAGCTGCTAGGTGAGGGAAGGACCCCAAGGATACCCTGGGTGACTTTGTCGGTGCTGCCCTTGCTGTACCAACCGTCCTGAGGGTTTCTTGTCGTGCTAGACCCTGGTTGGTTCATCCCAAGCTGTGCCACAGTGTTGCTCTCTCTCTCTCTCCCACTTTTGTTTAGTTTTGTTTCAATTCTTATTAAGGTCCTAAAGATGTGGTCGCATTTAGATGGTACGTAAATTCACATCGTTATTGTGGTAAGGATTAGCCGACGATCAAACTCGGGCCTCAAGAGTTCATTGCGCAATGCACTAACCACTACACTACCACTCAACCTCGTATATATTTTTAATATGATTGTTAAATTAAAGTAAAATAAATATTTAAATTGCTTTTGGTTGGTAGCGCATGTTTTAACCTCAATTGTAAAGCGACAAAAAAAACACCCCAGCATCACCTATTTACATTTATATATTTATTTCGTCTGTTTCAAAAAAACGACTCGTAAATTATGCACGGGTGAATGGATTGCCTGTTAGTTAATCCACGCCTGTGCACCTCGGAGCCGCTTTTTATACTCACAACAGCCCCCCAATGTGGCTCTCAGGATTTGCCGGCAGCTAAAGCCAGCTGCTGCTGCTGCTGAACGACCGACCGACGGTGCTCACCGCGCTCCATGCCGTGGTGTACCAGCGGGCGCCGCACGCACGCAGGTGGCACGGCTGCTGGCTCGCCGGCTTGGCCAGGCCGGCACAAGCGTCGCGGTCCATCGCCGAGAAGGAGCCGTTTGTCCGCTGCACGCAGATCACGTCCCGGCTCTGTGTGCCGTTGCCGCAGCCGACGGAGCACTGCGGACGTGGCCAAGCGGACAAGTGTCGGGCCGTCAACTTGAATCGATAAACCAAATTCTAATGCTTTATGTTAATTATCAGAAATTCATCAGACGTAATCACTCGTGTCAACACTTATGTATTACACCCTGAATGATGCGATTTGTTTCTGGCAACTTGGAGTTTTGGGCCTTTGAGCCGAAGCAATGTACGATGTTCTGAATCCTTCCTTAAGTGCTCTCCCTTTCAAGTCCCCTGAATGGTGTCTTGCAGGATAGTTTGGATACATTTGCTGGATTTATGGATGTGCTCAAATAACTGCAGTTGTCTTCATCATTTAATGGCGTCAAGGGGGGAGTGTCGTTCTTTTTCTCTGATGCATTTTTAGGTTGTGCCACGCGCTGTTCAGCATGATGTCCGACGTTTTACCCCACGTTCTGGGAGCTTCAGAAACGACTTAAAGGTACAGCCCAAAAAAACAAATCAGAGGGCTACACAGCACAACAGTGAAGCCCTACGCAAGAGGTCACTTTTTCTGTTATGACTGGGTGGCAATTATTCTCCATACATCCGCAACCCTGCCAGCCCTCCCCACCAGCCCCTAACTTCCTTTATTAATGAGAAACGTGTTCTCAGCGCGGCCGTTACCTGTCCCCAGGGCCCGGTGAACCATTCCGCTTTGGTCTCGCAGCTGCCGTAGTTGCAGGCTTGCCTCTCAGTCGGCTGGTCGCTGGAGCAGCCCTCCAGCGGGAGGCTGTTCACGTGGTTCATCAGGCAAACCACCGAGCGGGACTGCACTCCCTCGCCGCAGTCCGCCGAGCACTGACGTGGAACAAAAACAAAGGTCCTGTGTATAGCCTCGGCAGGCTGTTGGGGCAAGTGCAAGTTAGCAAGCGCCCACGGGAGCGGGCACGGCACACGAGGGCGCGGTGTGGCCAAGCCTCTCTTGCCCTTCTGCTGATTGCCTGTTAATATCAGGCAGTTTGCCAGCATTGGTTCAAGCAAGGGTGACGCTGCTGATGAGACAGTGAATGTCAACACCGAGTCTGCTTGTTTTGCACCAATGTTGCCGAAATGATGCACTTATAAAAGGCTGTGCGTCTTATGGGAATATGTAAAGGAAACTTTAATTATCTACGTGGAGGAACATGTATATGTAAAGGAGGTGTATTGTTTGAGTATTAATTTTGCCATTTAAGTTCAGTTAACCTTTGGAGAAGCCCAGGACTGTGTTCAGATATTTGTAACTGAAGTTGACCGTGAACAAGAATCAAACTCAGGTTGCTGTGATCATAAGGCAGTGCGCTAACCACTACACGACTGCTCCCCCACACCAATACATAGGTGTGCGCGTGTATGTACGCACACGCACATCACGAAAGAAGGCAATTAAAATTAAAGCATTCTTTAACTCTCTGCATCTTCACACTACGATGTGCCTTGTGCTCGTTACGTGGCAGAGACTCGACGAGGAGATTAACAATTACCCAAAGTTGCCTGTACCAGGCACTGGAATACAAATATGTATTGCGTTCTTTAAGATGCATAATGAACAGGACAACATCAGTACTGTTAATAACTGGATTGCACGTGCTCGAGAGAGAATTCGAGACTGACCTTGCAGCCAATAAACTGGACGGCACTTGTGAATCATGGAAGTTTTATTAACGGCGTGTATTGGCACGACGATTGCGCCGGTTCTCAAGTCTGTTATTTTTTTTGTTACCTCCAACGAAGGTATTAAATAATGCATAACTACAAAGGAATGAAAAACGCGGGGAAACTTCTAGACTAAAAATTCCCGACAGACCCCTGTCTGGGCCACAAAACCCCCCGGAGCTTTTAGCAGACTGCCACGCAGAGTCTTGCCCCACAGGTGTGAAACAGCTGTTTTATTAAATCATTAGGGACGTGCGCTCTTGTCCTCCCTGCAGACAGAACTCATTGCTCAAGCTCCGGCATGCCTCCACCACTTGCTTAGGTATCGCCCGGTGTGCGTAACGTTTTGCCCTGGTCGTTAAACTCACGTTCGTGCGTGTAAAACGGAAGAAGCCAATGGCACAGAGACAACTTTGGCCCGAGCATGGCACTTGTGTAAAACATTTCTCTCGTTAGAATTTTTGGAGACATCTGGGGCACTTAAAGAGCTATGGGAGGTGCAAAACTCTTAAGCTAATGGCTGTGTTGGACAAAGGCTCCTTTTGCCAGATTTTTATGAAGTAGCCAGATTTTTCATGAAATATATATGATGAAATAGCCAAACACTTATCCAAGAAATGCTCTGTGGAAAAGGGGCAGCATCCATCTCTGGCTATATAATAAAAGTCAGGCAAATTACATCGTGTGTATCTTTTGAGACTATTGAAAATGCTATGCAAACTATTGGTGGATCTCTGCAGCGTATAGCATTCATGTGCAAATCGCACGTCCAAGTTTAAGTCTGTATTGGTGGATGAAAAGACATTCATGATACGGTAAAACGTTAAATATTTCACATTTACATTAATAACATTTCCAAGCTGGCAATATTGTATTCTAGTGGTTTGTTTGTTAGGTAAAGCACTTTAAGATGCCGTGGTATTTAGGGGCTCAATAACCGCAAATCCTCATCCTTAAATGAGTAAAGGAGGATTGAGACCAGTTCAAAATAACTAAGCCCGTTGTGTCATCCTTGCTGAATAATTCAATATTCTTCTGCCTTGCCCCCCCTCCCGCCCCCAAACCCGCTCCGTGAACTGTGGCCCCATGGCCTTACCCGCTCGCTCCAATCGGTGAGGAACCAGCTCTTGGCGCAGGCCCCCATGTCGCAGTTCTCGCTGTCGGCGGGACGCAGCTTCATGTTGCACTCGCCGTCGTCCACCGCGTCGCCCAGGTTACTCACGCACTTCACGTCGCGACTCCGCTGGCCCAGGCCGCACGGCACGGAGCACTGCGGAGTTGCCACGAGACGCGCGATGAACAAAGAAAGAACGACGAAAATCCCCCGTGTCGCCTTAACAGACTGTTGGGATAAGTGCTGTTAGCGAGCACCTATGAACGGCACGTGAGGGGGTGGGTGGCCAGCACCACGTCTGACCGCCTTTGTCTCCCCAGTGGCGACGTTTACACACCGCACTTGGTACTCATTTGAGGCTGAGTCGACCTAGGGAAGGCCCAGGACCGGTTCAGATAATCTTCACTGGTTTTGGCCGTGAGTGGGAATCGAACTCAGGAACCCGGGTTCGTAGCGCGCTAACCGCTACACTACCACACACGCGCGCATAACCTGCGTTCCCAAGCATCCTCCGTAAATGTCATGATGTGCACGCTGCTCTTCTCGTACCGCATTCTTAAGATGTTGTATTCAGATGTTTCGTAAATTGTTGCCATTTTTAACGACCTTTATTCGAACTCTGCCGATTCATTGCCGTTCCGCATTTGGTCCACGTTTACTTACTTTTTGCATGTTGAGTCAGTTTCACAGTATGCAATATGGCAGTGTTGCATTTAACAAAAAATCCTTGAATAACCGTACAATTAAATACACATACTTAAACATTAATAATATGGGTATTCGAGGGGGGGGTGGGGGGCAGTGGCATAGTGGTTAACACACTTTACTTTGAACCTAGCAACTTGAGTTAAATTCCTGACCACCATGAACAGCAGTGCCAAATAATGTCACCTGGGAATTCAATTATCACCATTCAGGGTCGCAATTCGACATTGTGATGAATGTAGCAGCCACTTAGTGGGTGCAGGGGTCACGTGAATCCATGATGTATCACATATGAATCGAAACGTCTTTAACCTGTGTTCTGTAGCCCATGCGTCCCCCACCTGTGTGCACTTTTGTTCCATTTTCTTGTGTCAATGTCCATGCTTCTGAACCATCTTTCATACCAACTAGTTAGTATGTCAGTTAATCGCTTCTTCTTTAGTCCTTTGCCCAATAGTATGTCTTTGGCTGAAACTCTCTCTTTCTATAACGATCATTATTTATAATATTATAGTAAATATCCACTCTCGATAATTATTATTCATTTCACTGTACGGAGCTCAGCTTCCTTCACGTCGCCCAGCAGCATTTGTTTCTCAAGGCTTATTGGGCCATAAACATCTTTGTTTATGATTCTTATTATTCAACAAGAGCCTGGTGCAAAGCGAGTGACGGGGAGAGAGAAGGGGGGGGGGGGTGCAGATATTCCGCGGGCGACAAGCACCGAGGCCTGGTGGCTACGGGGCAGGGGAGAGAGAAGGCGGTTTGGGCTCACTGCCCCACTACTCACGCAAGGGGCAACGTTCACGAGCAAACTTTTTTGTTTTAAACACGAAGCTACTCATGGAACCCCTTCACTACCTCTCCTTCTATGGGAATTTATTCTTAAGAGCTTCCATGAGCGGCATTTGGGCACTCCTCCCTCCCCCGTCACTTTTTTTTCTTCTTCTCCTACAGAGGGGCATCAGAGCTTGGGTAGATTTTATTGAAACAGTGTGTTGAAATATGCGGTTTAGTCGGGTTTTCATTGCACTGTAATCCGTAATTTGCTTGTGCTGGTGTCAACCTCCCCACTTTCATATCCTCTGTGTTGTGTACCTCAATTGTTTTTTTTTGGGGTGGGGGGGTGGGGGGAAGGAAACCACGAAGCTACTCACGGAGCTCCACTCGGAGCGGGTCTGCCACTCGCTGCAGATCTTAAGCTGGCACGTGGTGGTGGTCTCGGGCTTCTCCAGCGTGCGGCACCGGTGTGGTTGCACCGTGGTGACGCGGCCCGCGTACACCTGGCGGCACAGCACCTGCCGGTGCTGGTTCCCCGTGCCGCACGTCTTGCTGCACTCGGACCACTCGCCCAGGTCCCAGCTGCAAAATCCGCGAGGGACATGGTTGCAGAGACAGAGGGAGGGAGGGAGCGGGCAATAGAAAGAGAACAGCGTGTCCTTCACACTCACTCGCGTTGGCACATGTACGTTGTACACGTAGAGCAGTGGCTCTTCACTCATTTTCAGAGGGGGGCCAATTTCGCCGATAAGACATCGTCGTTGCGTGCGAGGGCTGCGACACCATTTGTCGCCATCTGGGTTTGACAGCAGCACGATGGTGATGGTGGGGGGTGTCTTAACCATTTGTGTACTGCCGTGGGCCGCATGTCAGGGGCCGCACTAAAGGCCACCAGGGGCCGGCATTAGCCCGCGGGGCCTTGCAACGACGAACACTGGCGCAGAGAGCCCTTTTGTCAATCCATGGCTGGATGAGGATGAGATACTCCCCAAGCTGTACAAGCTGTCGTGTATGTATGTTGAAGTTTTTGTTTCACCGTACGTAGCCAACCATGTTAATCAGAGATGCGGGGATAGGCCAGGGTCATGTGACATTCCGCACGGGGCAGGGGTTCCACCCGGCCGTGAGAGGCCAAACAACGAGAGGGCAAGCTATGAGAGGTCGTGGTTGTTTGACCATACTTCACTACGTTGAGCAGTGCGGGTCGGCAAAGATGGAGAGCATAGACATTGGAGCATAGTACCGTATAACAAACAATGTTGCTACACTGCCCCCTGTTAACAACGGAGCCCTGCTGCAGCCTACAACACCTGTTTTTTTGTTAATGCGTGGTGATCGCCCATCTCAGCACTATCCCAGCTCAACCCTGCGTAGCACTATCCTGAAAAATCTGATGAGGTTGGGAATATTCTGGGAGATTTGGTCAAAGGCATTCGCATACAACTATCATTATAGAGCGTCTGTCAACAACCGTGTCTCAAGAGCCTGTGCAAAACAGTGGGATATGAGCAGTCCAGGGAAAAAGGAGGTCTGTAGTTATGCTGAATATATATATTTTAAAGACCAGAAATAGTTATTTATAAGCAGAGAATAACGGAATAGTGAGCCTGAACATGAACAAGGGCACGGAGTCACCAGCAACGATGGCCAGCAGGAGAAAAATCCAGACTCGAGAACAGCAGCAGAGATGGAGAGACCTCCCACTATAATCTTGTTTTGTAAGGCTGTAAGCTATAAAAACGCCAAGTTGCAGTTGTTGAAATTAATTACCCACTCTGGCTTTGTGATACAAATAGACATTTTATTCACAATTCTCCCAGATCCCGAGAGACAGCTGTACTTATACAAAAAAAACTTTCGCACAGATTTGTTATTCATTCGTGTAAATACGTAGAACATTAACCAGATATTGTGTACAGCTAGACATACAAATCAAGCAACTTTAAAATGTAATCGCGAAGGCTTGTGTTGATGAAACTTGCTATGCTAAACAATGATATATGACATACATGCTGCTTATGTTTCATAGAGAAAAATTACGACCACAAAATACACTTCAGTTTAATCCAGAGTATTTCCTTCTAGAGGAAGTCTGATCCGAAGCAGATGTGATGTAAAAAAAATAGATTTCTGTAAAGTTGTAAATTATGATTGGGGCAGTCAGAACTTGAGAACTACCGTGGGATTTTAGGGGCCTGGCCTGGCAGTTAACGGGACCATTGGCTGAACCAGAAAATGATAGAAAGACGCCTGAAGGCATACTTTGTGCTCATTTTTGCTGCTGATTTGTGGTGAGCTGGCACGAAGGTGACAACATAAAAAAACATTGTAAATAAAAAACACTGTTGACCGCTGTTGCGCACTGAACAGTCAGGGTGGGAAGATGAGCTATTCAACCCTGGCGCCTAGGCGATTTGATGAATTGTTGCAATTCAGGGTCATGGTTCAATTCCATAATTTCATTTTTGTCACACTGCGGTAACTGCTGTGTTGAGGTGCACCACCCAGACGGAGGCCTGGAACAGCAATTATAACGAACCACAATCTACTCTGTGGAACGGGTGGAAACATCCACTCCCCGCCCCCCATCTCCCCTCACCCCCACCGCACCTGCCAGATGTTGCTCCATTCAGGGTCACACTTCACGTGAGTAATCAATTATTTGTTTTGGAATCGGTATGAATGATAGTGCCTCTAGTGGCTGCAGGGATGACGTTGAACCCGTCACGTACAACATCCACAAACCGTCGATTCTTAGAAACACGACAGAACGCACGTATCTCGTGAGGGTGCGAATTAAACATTAATAAATCTAACACGGAAGCTTTCGCGACCAATATTATAATAAAGGCTTTTTGGGTTAGGAACGCGTACAATATACCTTCTCGTGAGCAATGTCAATTGACGTTCAACTGACGCGGCATCATCATCATCATCATCGTCACTGGCACCACGACCGAATGGTGACCGTTCAATGGAGGGAGACAGGGGGTGGGGATGGGGGGGGCTCTCACAATGCGGGGCAAGGCTGAACGTTACAGGCCTCCTCCTCTTCAGGTGGCCGTGACGACGAGTCGCAGTTGGTGTCGGACACCTCCTCCTGGGTGGTGCGCCTCACACAGCGGAACACCGGCAGCTGTTTGCCTGCGGTGGGGGGGGGGGGGGAAGCAAAATGGTCGCTGGGGTTCTCTATCATCGGTCAGCCACGGTCAATAGTACTGCTAGATGAGCGCCACCCGAAGGCTTTGCCATTTCCATAATTTTATTTTAATTTTACCAGGTAAGGCCCCGCTGAGTTATGTAGCTCTTTTTTCAGAAGCGACTTGGCTGCCCACAAATGATAGCTCAATGAAGTGGCTCATCGCGTGGAAATGTGTAGAGGCCAAATACTCTAAAAGCATGTTGTTGATTCTAAATGTGAAGCGTAAAAACCGGATGACCTGCAGTGAAATCCACCTGACCACGGTGAGAGAGAGAGAGAGAGACACGCAAACTCCAAATATACAGCGGGCGTCAGGGTCGGGATCGAACCCAAGACCTCCTGGTTACCAACCAAATGATACATGGTTGTACATCCTGAAGGCATTTATTTAATAAAATATGAAATAACTTAAGCATTTTCATCGTTATCACAAAAAGGTTCTGTTTTTGGAAAATCACGTGTAAGGTGACCCCATCGATTTTGCAAATAAAATTTTAATCTAATACATAGAAACCCAATAAATGGATTTGAAACAAGTAGGGCGTTTGATTTAAAATATTGCATCGGGGCAGCTCACGTCGGCACGGCGTGTGAGGTCAGCAGCAGCAGAGAGTCAAGGGCAGAGAGTCCAAGAGGGTCAAGGGGTCAGGGAGCGATGGGTACGCGAGTGGGGCAATCGTGGACGTCCGCAGACACCACACGTGCACAGCAAAGTAAACAGCTGTTGATAATAATGTTCTCTAAATACTGTGGTGTGCTTACTATTAACTGTCATTGTTTTAACCATAAGTAGAAATAGTTTTCGCATAGCTGTGTACGTTTTTGCGATGATCATGCTATGCGTTTACATACCGTACATTCCAGACGAGAAAGCATCCCTTTTTAAAACACGTGCTTAACAATGTGCTTATACAAGCGACCAGTGGTGAATAGCATTTCTGTCTGCATTTTCTACAAACCTGCATTTGTGTAGGAGTAGTAGTAATAGTAAAACAACGATTTAGAGCCCTTTCTCAATCCACTGCTGGATGAAGGCCTCCTTCACGCCGTGTTGGTCATGGGGGTCGTTTGACCATACTTCACCACGCCGGTCAGTGTGGGTTGTGAAATGTGAAACCCAGGACTGGTTGCGCTATCGCCTGCCACTGACGTTATTCGTGACCGGGAATTGAACTCAGATCTTCGCCTTTTATACATTTGAAGGGAAACATTTTTATCAGTGAAATCAGCTTATGCGAAGCTGGTTAAATTGTTGTATTGCGCGCCGATGAGGGACGGCAATGGCTTTGGGAGGATTTCATCCAGCAGTAGATAAATCAAGGCTGATGATGAATAAAGAATTACTCTATTTTCGAAGTGTGTATGTTTGTACGACGCTGCAACAACCCCCATGAATGACATGCCACGGGGAAGACCTTAATCTGCAAAAAAGCTGCAAATCATCATAGTTATAATTCATTTATAACTGTGCAAAACATTTCTATTGAAAAAAAATGTATTTGTACGAATAAGAAAAAAAAATTTCAGTGGTCCACAAGCAAACATAAAACATGCCTCACATTTGTCTTCATGCAGAAATATGTTGGAATAGGCGGATTATAATGCAGTGTTGATGACGAATATTGTGAGATATTTATTACTTTATTTGTACTCAGTACTTTAAAATATCCTTTCACCTGGAATCAATCCGAGGATTACTTGGTATAATAATAATAACACCACCGATGGAAAAAACAGCCATTCCACACGTGTAGCCTTGGGGCCATGTGGGTGATTTGTGCAAATGTATTACTCGAACATAAGGGCTGCCTTTACTGTGTTCAGCACGGGTGAAACCAGGCCATTATTTCTAACTGAATATTTTCTTGGTCGCTTGTAAGACTGGAGGAATCGCTGGCACGCTCACGAGCAGCCTCAGCTCTAGGGGAGAAATGTGTACCAAATGTGGTGTGCCCGGCGGAAAATAAATAAATTCTGGGTTGTCGACCCGGACAAATCCGTCTGAAATCAAATTTCTGGGTGGGACGGCTCACCTCTGCCGCAGGTGGAAGAGCATTCCGTGGTGCCCACCCTCTTCCAGTTATAGTCACGGAGCCAGGGAGACGCAGGTGGCACGCCAGGCTGCCCAGGTCCCAGGTGACTGCCCGCAGGGTCCGTTGCAGTGTGGGTAACGGTCGAGTGCCCTCCTCTGCCGCCGGTGCCTCCTCCTCCTCCTCCTCCAATGGCTGAGCCCGAAAGCTGCCCGTTGTACGCCTCCTCTGCCATGCCAACATCGTTCGTAGACATGCAAAGTCAACCCGCTTGCAGTGGCAATTGGTTAAATGGGTTTTACGTGCAAACAGACGAAGCAAAGCGAAATCATGCAGCATCGCATGAATATGGCACATTTCACGCCGACCTCAATTTTGCTAGGGGTCAAGTCAGAGAGTATCTTCAATTACAGCAAATCAATTACCGTACAGAAAATGAGACGTTATGAAATGTGTTATATTAAGTGGTTGAAGTGATACTCTTTTTTAACATGAAATTATATTGCAGGTTATTATGTAACAATGTAATTTATATTCTTCACGATAACAGCTTATAAAACACGTCTCTTAAAAGTTTTGTCAAGCCATAGATTTAAAATAATTACTGCATTAGTGTATATATGTTAAACACTGGTACTCTGATGTACTTAAATGAATCTTATCCAGTATGACTTACTTATGCTATTACCAATGTGACCCTACTAGGACAAATTAGTAATAACTATGTTGAACTTCTTTCAAATCCATATGTAGCCAATTGTGCTAATTTAATGTGCGGGGGAAGGACAACAAACTAAACACAAAAAGCAGTTCTAAAGAAAAGCATTTTGAATCTACATGATTTAAAAGTGCATAGCCTCAGTGGCTTCCTAATTTTGGAAGGAAGAGCGTTCCAGACGGCCACAGAAGCACATCTGAAAGTGTACGATGTAGTCACCGTATTTGTTCGATATATAGTGAGGGAAAAAAATATTTGATCCCCTGCTGATTGTGTACGTTTGCCCACTGACAAAGAAATGATCAGTCTATGATTTTAATGGTAGGTTTATTTGAACAGTGAGAGACAGAATAACAACAACAAAATCCATAAAAACGCATATCAAAAATATTATAAATTGATTTGCATTTTAATGAGGGAAATAAGTATTTGACCCCTCTGCAAAACATGACTTAGTACTTGGTGTCAAAACCCTTGTTGGCAATCACAGAGGTCAGACGTTTCTTGCAGTTGGCCACCAGGTTTGCACACATCTCAGGAGGGATTTTCTCCCACTCCTCTTTGCAGATCTTCTCCAAGTCATTAAGGTTTCGAGGCTGACGTTTGGCAACTCGAACCTTCAGCTCCCTCCACAGATTTTCTATGGGATTAAGGTCTGGAGACTGGCTAGGCCACTCCAGGACCTTAATGTGCTTCTTCTTGAGCCACTCCTTTGTTGCCTTGGCCGTGTGTTTTGGGTCATTGTCATGCTGGAATACCCATCCACGACCCATTTTCAATGCCCTGGCTGAGGGAAGGAGGTTCTCACCCAATATTTGACGGTACATGGCCCCGCCCATCGTCCCTTTGATGCGGTGAAGTTGTCCTGTCCCCTTAGCAGAAAAACACCCCCAAAGCATAATGGGGATGGTGTTCTTGCGGTCATAGGCAGCATTCCTCCTCCTCCAAACATGGCGAGTTGAGTTGATGCCAAAGAGCTCCATTTTGGTCTCATCTGACCACAACACTTTCACCCAGTTGTCCTCTGAATCATTCAGATGTTCATTGGCAAACTTCAGACGGGCATGTATATATGCTTTCTTGAGCAGGGGGACCTTGCGAGCGCTGCAGGATTTCAGTCGTTCACGGCGTAGTGTGTTACCAACTGTTTTCTTGGTGACTATGGTCCCAGCTGCCTTGAGATCATTGACAAGATCCTCCCGTGTAGTTCTGGGCTGATTCCTCACCGTTCTCATGATCATTGCAACTCCACGAGGTTAGATCTTGCATGGAGCCCCAGACCGAGGGAGATTGACAGTTCTTTTGTGTTTCTTCCATTTGCGAATAATCGCACCAACTGTTGTCACCTTCTCACCAAGCTGCTTGGCGATGGTCTTGTAGCCCATTCCAGCCTTGTGTAGGTCTACAATCTTGTCCCTGACATCCTTGGAGAGCTCTTTGGTCTTGGCCATGGTGGAGAGTTTGGAATCTGATTGATTGCTTCTGTGAACAGGTGTCTTTTATACAGGTAACAAACTGAGATTAGGAGTACTCTCTTTAAGAGTGTGCTCCTAATCTCAGCTCGTTACCTGCATAAACGACACCTGGGAGCCAGAAATCTTTCTGATTGAGAGGGGGTCAAATACTTATTTTCTTCATTAAAATGCAAATCAATTTATAACATTTTTGACATGCGTTTTTTTGGATTTTTTTGTTGTTATTCTGTCTCTCACTGTTCAAATAAACCTACCATTAAAATTATAGACTGATCATTTCTTTGTCAGTGGGCAAACGTACAAAATCAGCAGGGGATCAAATACTATTTTCCCTCACTGTACTGTACAGCCCTTTGTCAATTCACTGCTGGATGAAGGCCACTCCACACTGCATCACTGCATCATTTGTGGGTGTTGTTTGATCATACATGCCAGTCAGCGTAGGTCGGTTCAGATATCACGCACAACTGTTGTTAGCCGCGGCCGGAAATCAAACTCTGGTCGACAGATTCAGTGTGGTGCTCTAACTAATGCGCTACCGCTCCCCCAGTAACTTCCTATTTTAGTGACATGTAAAATGCTATTGCAACAAAAAAACATCACAAAAGTCATGCCAAATGACACTGTTAAAATCCAAATGTTACGAAAATATATCCACATTCTGTACAGTGAGAGCCCGCGTGCCAAGATTATGACTCTTTGCATTTTTCGTCATCCTTACCGCCGTTGCAAGCCCCCCTCCTCCCGCCCCCAGAACATATATATATTTATAATTAACTGCTTATGGGAAGTTTATAAGTGCTGGCGTGCTCACCCAAATTGTGATTGGGCGGATTCGGGTCCAGCTGGCTGCTCACCACATTATCTGAAGGCAGTACGTACTCGAAGTGAACCCCGGGGTTCGACTGCTGGTAGATCATCTGTTGAAGTGGAGCAGCACAATTACAAACCACATAGCATACGAAGCGTCTATAAACACCGCTCATCCTGTGACTGCAGAAGCGCTTGCTTGTGTAAGCATCCTGCCGTTTAGTCTGAGCGACGTCTTGGCATTTGGTTGGGAGCCAGAGAAATGTTTTGTGGATCTCTGTTTGTGGCTTACGTAAACACAAGTAGAGCATAGCGGAGCATCGGCAATTATAAAAGTGCCCTCTTCAGGGATTGTTTGCTTTTTAAAACATTTTACAACGTACATTTACGGCACAAAATAAAACATTGAAATGGGCGTATGCACCCACACGATCATGGTGCAATGCAAAGTGCCCTCTCTGTATTGTGATACGGTTAAACGAACACGTCGTTTTACAAGGAACATGAGTCCGTCCAGGCAAATCGCTGCAAGTGTACCTTAGGGCATAACGAGTAAATCTGCAAAAGTTACATCTGGCCTTTCCGATAATCTGCATTGCAATATCCATATAAACAGTAGTTAAATTTCCCGTAATGACAAAAATATATCCAATCTTAACTGAAAGACGAAGTCAAAAGATGCGGTGGAATGAACCGGAAACACGCATCAATCATAAGTCACTTGAATCAGCAGGCTATGCGATGAATTAATGCACCCACAAATCATTTTTTTAAAAGTGTGTGGGAGGGAACCAGAGCACACTGGATAAAAACCACACCACGATTAGCACGGTTGGTTACGTACGGTGCAGAAGAAGTTCAACATACGTACAGACGAACAAATACAGGGTGCTTAAAAAATATGTTAACACTTCTGAGACTTTGCAACAATACCACGACAAATGTGCCTCCGGGCTCTGGAGACCACCTGGAGAAGATTCCAGGCACGTGTTGACAATGACAGTGAACAAGTGGTGGCTCTTTTTTGAAGCTATTAACATACATTAGTTATGTTACAGCGTATTATCTGTTCTTTTTCCGTTAAAAACGATCATCCCACGTAAGTGTGAACATATTTTTGAAGCACCCTGTATAACACAAACGAATGCAACTTACAAAGACGTCCAGCACGTCAGTCGTTGGCCCGTCGGCGATGAAGGATTCACCGGCGGTGCTGCTAATCTCGTTCGGTCGTTTGTACATAAACATCGTCCCCGCGGCCTCGTATTTTCCTGGCCGGTCGATGGCCCAGTTCCCGTTAATGATGGACTGTCCAGCGTGACTCCTCAGGGCTGGCAGAAAAGGTAATGCAAGCAAAGTATGCATTAGAGCGCTCAAACACACGCGCCGCATTATGACTTGACAAAATTCTGTCGGTGCGTTTGCTCAAGGGAAGCAATACCTCGATTCAGCACGCGAGAAAAAATCCAACCTCTAGATCCCTTATAACCGAGCTCAGTAGAAGTCCACATATGCACTTCCAAGAGGCAATCAATTTTCCCTGCATGCCATATAACAGGTCGCTTAATGACTGTGACCTTCATCGGTCAAAGCAACGGGTATCTCCTTTCAGATGCACCCAGGATTACCAGCTGTGGAACAATGTTACATCTCCAAGGCACTATGAATGAAGTTCTCAGGTCTATTGAAGCATCCCACACAAAAGCTGGCGGGCACAAACACTGCACGTTCTAAGGACCCACGTTGGCACTTTGATGGATGGTCACTCCACGCAGCCATGGATCTGCTTGTGCAAACAACCGAAAAAGAGGCACTGGAAAAAGCAAACGATGCATGCGGCTGGACATTAATAAGGCAGATGGACATGACCCCCGTTCGCATTTATTATACGGTACCAAAAAGGACCCCTCGCCGAGCGGCCTGTGGCCTTATGGCGGTGGGGTCAAAGGTCAACACCGTGGGGTTTTTTTTCCCGGCTTTGTTTCCACTGCCGCTGAGCCTATGAGTTATAAAGATCAGGTGCGTCCCGCGCCGCAAATGCATTGCGGACGCGCGTGAGATGGCGACACGTCAGCAGAGCCTTTTAAGAAGCCTGAGAAAACGGCGGCTTTAAAAAATAACGGGAGATTATTCACAGGGCTAAAGCGAACAGCAGTCCATTGTGGAAGGAAAAAAAACCCCACCACCCCATCTGGAATCGTAGCACGGCCACGACACAGCACTGCCAGCCTTCAGCAAAAAGAATGCGACTCGGCGCACAATTCCGGACGGCCGTCTCGCTCACGCGTGCCGAGAGCCGCCCCGCTTTCAATGACTGAATTTGTCAGTGCTGCGGGACGCAATGGAAGCACCCCGGTGGGGGGGGGGGGGGGGGGCTTGCGGTGACCTTCGGCGTGACGAGAGGGGGCCACGCTGCGAGTGGCTCAGCACGGCCGTGGCGGCGTGACAAGTGATGGATGGGCCCTTCACCCTCGCCCTGCTCCGGCTTTGTCTCTTTTGCCGTCAAGCCATCCAACAAAAAAGCTTAGACGAAATGCTCGGAGCTGTGTCTGTCAGTCGGGCCACCACCAGTTAGCCCTGTCACTGAACAGCTGTTTAAAAGTGAAGACGAACACGAACCCCCCCCCACACTGACGGAGCTGTGGCTGTCGTGCAGTGACACTGGTTAGCCCTGTCAGGGGACAGCTGTAATGGTGGCAGACAGTAGATAAATCTTGGCAGAGCTTTACACCGGACTGCACTGCACCAGGAGCCGATGGTGTGAATGTGAATGCACAGCAGGTGGACATTCCGTAGGTTTGTTGAGGGGCTGGTGGGGGGGGGGGCGAAGGGGGGGGGTACAGCAAGCAGAAGGTCACCCATTCCCTGTCCGCTTGCTCCAGCCAGCAGCGGCAGCAGCCACCTCCCCAAAAGTGAAAAAAAAATGTTGAGCTCTTTATGTGCAAAGTATTTCAAGGAAGGCATTCAAGACAGCTGACAAGTGTTTTTTTGTGCAAAATTGACTTAATGCCAGTTTTTCCAGCGAGGAATTTTTGAACGCTAACACAAGGAAAGAGAGAGAGAGAGAAGAAAGCAAAGCATTTCTAGAAAAATATGTATCTGTTCCGTCTAGATGACACTATGTGTTATATAAAATACAGTCAAAACGCATTAAGCACGTGTTACCGATTAATGTTTGTGAGAATGACGGCAGTGCTGTGGCTTCGCAAGCCCCTGCTGTCTCTGTCGTCTTCAATCGTTTAGGAATGAAACTCCAAAGAGAAAGCGATGCCAGGATATTTAGGTGGGTTTTCAATCTCCGTCTTTACACATTAGCCATGGAATATAAAATGTGCATGAATCGTCAAGCCTGCAAAAAATAAATGAAACAATGCATGCGGGAGCAGGCGCACACTTTTAATGCCTCATTGCAAAAACTGTCTTGACTCCTCTTGTGAATGCATAAGCCATGCACTGCACTCCAACTAAGGAAGTAACGATTTACCTCCCTCCACCCATCACAATTCAATGACTTGGTCCGACTCGGGAAATTATCTTTTTGCCATTACACTCAATGTAATGTGCCCCGCGGCTGTAGAGTTTACGTAAACCAGTCACGCACAACACATTCCACGATAAAATAATCGATTCTCAAGCGCACAATCGGATGGATGTGTCGAGCGCATAAAAAATCGATTTCAACCGACGAAACGTTGCGTTGTTGCCTGCTCTACAGCGCTAATACTCCGGACTTCAACGAACAGCCTTGGCAATACAGAGTGGCGAAAGGCACAGAGGGGGCTGCTGGTGGCAGTGTTAATAATTCCACCTGATATAGGAGTCAGAGCGCAGGGCATGACAGGAGGTTAACTGAGAAGCCAAGAGCAAGCCCTTTCCCATGAACTCAGTTCAGTACTTGGCACCTCTCCCTAATCCAGTCCATCCACACTCAGCACCTCCTCGCAAAGTGCAATCAGTCATCTGATCTCTCGCCATCCCGCTGCTCCTCAAGACACTCAATGCCAACATTAATTTTCCAAACACATAAATACCAAGCGGCTTTCCTAATGAGCAATTTCATCGACTGTTGGACGACCCTTTTTGTACCGTGTATATAATGTTTAACTTTTTTTGAGACCCAAATAATAACTGTTCATGAATTCAACGAAGACAAAAAAAATCGTTACCAAACTACAAAGTGCCGCACAGTTGTTATAAACCAAATGCGCAGAGAACTAAATCAGCAGTTAGAGAACTAACTGCTTATTTAAGTGACTAGGAATTTGAAAATGTATTAAAAGATTTAAACAGGGGGAAAAAATACTTAAGACTCACAAAACAAACTTGTTATTATTATACATAGATCGCAAAGCTCCTGGGGATGAGGGCTTTGTCCAAAAAGGCAAAATAAAGCCATTGATCTCGTTCAAACACAAGCGAAGGTCACGGGCTCCCGAGGCCACCCCATCGGAGTTTAGGTCGACAGAGTCTGATCCCTCAAATTAAAAGCGTGCGGACAAAACAACAGCTAGAGGAGCCACACTCCTTACGTTGTCATATTCATCAGCGTCTGCTCGCATGTAGCCGGCGGGACATCTAAGGTCAACACCTGCATACCAATCAATTTTCTGACATGGTTCTTTTTCGACGATGTTTCTATCAAGGTCGTGTTCTCGGTCGCCGTGCGACATTCGATTTTGTTTGTCTCGCTCAAGAGTAGAATATGGCCAACATCGGTATCGCCTTCCTGTCCAGCCTCATTACAGAGACCGCTGGGTCCCAAGAACTTACAGCAGCAGCAGCAGTCCTCTATTGTTGGCTATCATCGCATCCCATCTATCACGAAAGTGCCGTCTCGTTCATCTCCATGCTTCTGCCTCTCACACTCCATCAGTCCATCTGTTCTATTTTAGATTTAAAATTATTGCGAGCGGTGGTACTCTGAACCGCAATACCTATTTAACTTTCCCAATGCAATACACTATACCTGTTGGTGGGTCTTGCCGTAATATTGCTGCATAAATACATCACCCACTGATATGAATAGCCATGCAGTATGTATATACCAGATAGGAGCTATTTCTCTGAATTGCAGGATACATACATGCATAAACACTATCTTGCTTTTGAACAGTGAGTGAATTTGATAATGGCATTACAAGGCATTGTTGTACTGTGTGTACGTTGAACTTCTTTGGCACCGTACGTAGCCTACCGTGCTAATCGGAGGTGCGGGAGGAAGGACAACAAACTACGAAAAATGTTCCCCATGATCTTGGTATCGCGTAATACTTGCAGTATTGGAAACAATGTCGCAAACTGGCTATCCCAAGACGTCACTTGGACTTGACAATAGAGTTCATGCCAGGCCAATTTAGTGAAGTCAAATAAATGTGCAGCTCAAATGAGCAATGAGGTGGTGGATTTGAAGTTTTCGTGACTGCAAGGATTCATACTCTTTGGGTTTTTTCTGTAAAGTCACGTCGCTAAAAAAAAAGCATTTATTTATTTTTCACCTACGTGACTTTACTGAAAAAAAAACAAAGAGAATGAGGTGGTGCTTGTCTCCCATTTACCGCCCTGAGCCAGTGGTGGAAATTCCACATTCCAATGACGAGTCTATCCATGAGACAGGCACCGTAGACTTGCCAACAAATTGGTACTTATTTTGTATCGGCCAGAGAGGGATGATGGGCTGAATCAACGCCACATTCAGGGTTTGAACTCGCAACTTTCCAATTGCAGGCCTCTCGCTCTACTGCCGAGGCACCTGATTGGATTGTCAATGTGTATCAGCTTTTGTTCTAGCTGGCAGTCAAAGAAAGCCAGTTTGTGCGTGTGAAGAATGCTTAATCTGAACTAAATGCCACACGGATGACTGATATTGCAATTATGAGAAAAAGTATCACTCCTAATTAATCCATTCAGAGCTTTGTCATGCATTGAGAAACATATGCAACAGCAGAGAACCGTCTGCAGTCAGTTAATCGTTAACTCTGCTATAATTGGATCCATGGCCCAGCACTGCATAAGTGCAATGCTGTGAAATGGTCAGCCGAATCTTTTGCGGTGGGGTAAAGTGTGGGTACACCCAGACACTTCACACGCTGTGTGCAATGGGACATTTGTTCAGCCTCTCTCTGAAACGGCATGCTCGCATGCAGCGGCAGGCGAACGTTGTGCGCAAGGCAAAATGTTATCTTTTAATTGTCCTGTAATTAAAATCTAATGGATATTATGCGGCGGCAATAGCTAATAACTGACTATGTTGAACCAATGTTCACGAATGCTAATGTTAACATTAATCAACTCATATGTAGATGCTAAGCAGATTATAATATCCCAGGACCATGACACATGGCAATGGCTTGGAGAGGCCTCCATCCAGCTCTGGTTGATAATGGTTGATGATGAAATGTTAACCCTCATGTCATTGTCCACAGGTAAATTATATCACTTAGGAATCGTCAGTCAATGTGTGACAGCTGCAATGTTCGATCAGCTTCGATACATGCTCTGTTAACAAAATAACAAACTGTAACGATCTATATGCAATAGCGTGGTGCATCACAATAACATTCAGAATGTTAACGGATGGCTCACACATACTTCATGACATACCCCCACATTAAATCATGATCTAATACAACCACGATAAGTCATTCGTGACGAATATATATAAAATATAATTAGCGATGTGTCACTGTAGCTCATGGGAGGAAAGAAAAAGAATAAAAATAAAATGTTAAAGCTCATTACCAAAATTCACGAAATGCACAAATGTAGCGGATCTCTGTAAATCATTCCAAATTGAAATAGGGCCAAGTATATTGCCTTGTTAACGACCCACTAATGAACGTGTAAATCTTAGCTGGGCAACAACAAAAAGCTCCCATAACTGCAGCGACACTTAATAATAAAAACTCCACGTCGACATATTGATTGCCGTTGCCTCCACAGTGTTACTGGCGCAGCGCAGTCGACTGCTCCGACGCTTGGAGAGGTCCGTGGCAGAGGGACGAGCACGCCACTACACTGAACAAGAAGAAGATGATGATGCAGCATTTCTAAACCATTATTACTGAACTCAAAAAAATCCATTAACAGCTATTTATATACGTGTGTATATTTTATTTATCTCTCTCTCTGATGTGTTTTCGAGTTGGACCGCATGTTGTCCGGCACAATGCTCGACATTTCATTGAAGGTGCTGGGTGCTTGTTTAAGCAACTGACATCAATTCACGCTCCGCTTGGCTTTGATCTCCCAAGAAACCTGTGGTGCTCGATCAGCTGCTTTCAGAAGAAAGCGAATGGTCGCTGTGCACACCTCTTCGTCAAGCGGGACGGCGTTACAGGCGATCCGCGGTATGAAAGATGACCCAAACAGTGCAAGTGACTGAGGCCACCCAAGCCAAATAAGGGACCATATTTCTAGGCCCGCTCGCCGGCACGCTACTCCCGAAGCTATCATCACAGGGCTCACAAACTTAAACCTGGACCTATAATTTACACGTACTTGCCATGCGCTATATAAAATAAAAAAAATCACATCGAACAACACATGGTACAGCACATGGTACAACTCGAAAACACATCAAATGTGAAAACCTACGCTGTAGTTTACATATGTATATAATAATAAAATCGGTGAATCAAGTCATGGGCGTAGATCACATATTTATACACATAGTTTAATATACGCTCACACAACATCCCACCCCGCTTTTTGATTATGCACTTCACCCTTTCCCCGTAAATTATGTAAACTGCCATCATCGGCGTAAGCGCCTATAATATTGCTGAACGGAAAAGATTTTCAAACTGAGTGTAATGTTTACAGCTATATTTATGTTCCTTTAAGCCCGAAGTTACTAATGGCACATATTCAGGTGTTTCCATTTAATTAAGAGTTGCTTCCAGGGGGTTCTTCATTACTTCGGATTTTCTCATGAACTGTGCCAGAAATTGGCTTCCCAGGTTCACATTTCATTGCCTGCAAAATTGCACAACGATTGCTCCACCAGAAGGGGCCAGGTCTTAAATAGGCTCCACATGTCTCTTGAGCCAGCCCTGCCCCACTTTCATTTACCATTAAAAAAAAAAATTCGAGCTATTGTGAGCAGTGGCTAGAGATGCAATTGCCGCTCAATTTGGAAACTTTAGTTCCCTTTTTAAAAACGGGTTATTTGGATGAGGTTTTTTTTTTGCACGGTAAAATAAATGGTCCGTTTAAGCCAGCCTCAAAGTTTTATTTAAGTCCAGCTTGTGAAATCAGTTGTAAACGCTGTGGATGTGAATTTTCATCACTGTCGGGAGGGTGAGCCCCACCAAGCTGAAGGGCCTCATTTGTTCCGTAACTTTCGGCATCTCTACGGATCGAGTTACTAAGTAGCACGTGGATCATTAAGAAGGCTGCTCACAGTGGTCGTTCAACTGCGACGAATGCAGTTGCAGCACAACGATGAATAATTTTAAGTCGGAATTCGCACTTCTCTTAAAGTTGCTTCTGGCGGGTCTGCAATGATTATGCTTAAAATGCATGTAAATTCTATCGGTCAAATTACAGATTCATCAATCAATCTTTATTTTATAGCACACCCCCACATGAATAAAGGTTTCTTGGAGTGCTTTACATATGTAAAAACTGCACAATTGCCCTACACTTAAAATAAATAAAACTCAAGAAATTTTGCTGAAAATCTCAACACAGCATTGCTGGAATTCTAACCTAAATTCTTGGCTGATATTATTATCCACCGACCTCAGCCAGTGAAAAAGAAACACCGCAAATTTAAACCACGCGAAGAAAATCAAACAACGGCACCCGCTGGATGCGAATCGTTTCCCGATTCTCCTTGCAAAGGGGACATCTGATCCCACGGGGGGGGAGGCGGGGGGGGCAGGCTCTTGACTCATCCTAAGAAAAGAAAGTGATTGATTGACGGTTTGACCCGAGATACAACGAGTCGAGCGTACACAATGGAAGCAAGGGAGAACAGGATGACCAGCGCGTGCGGAAGGTCGCACGTGCCGCGTAGCGACGCCCGTGCGGGCTTGCAAGGCACTCTCACCGAGGTAGTTCCTGCTCTTGCTCATCTCGGTGATGTTGATCTTGATGGCGCCCTTGGGGATCTCCAGGATCTTGTGGTAGCCCACGGAGGTGGCCGAGCGCTTGTACACGCCTGAGACCACCTTGCAGGCGGTGTTGTCCCCTCCGCACACGCCGCACTTGTCCACCACGTTGTCCGAGCCCAGGATCCCGTCACAACCCACCGTCTGCACGCGGCGCCACGTGTCCGTGCGAGAAAGGCGACGGACGGGAGAGAGAGAGAGAGAGAAAGAGGTTGCCACTGTTATAAATAGATGTCGATGTTTAATAATATCATCAACAACAAAGTAGGAGGGGATATGCTAAATGTGAAGAATATGAAGACCTCCTGTTGACGGCAGCATTGATGTAGAAAAATGACGTTACTCCGGAAAATGTCAGATACCAAGCCATAAACACACACACAAAGCTGCATGTGATTATTATAATTGTACAGCCCTTTGTCAACCTGCTGCTGGATGAAGGTCCACTCTGCCATGTCAGTCATTGGGGTTGTATGACAATACTTCACAATGCTGGTCAGCGTAGGTTGGTGGGTCCAGAACCGGTTGAGATATCACTCGCCTCTGATGCTAGCCGTGGCCAGGGATAAAACTCAGTTTGCTGGTTGGTGTTCACTCAGCCCATCATCCCTTTTTTAGGTCAGTAAAATGAGCACCACTTAGTGAGGCAGTCAACATTGGCTCACCCTGTGGGTAGACACACCACTGACATGAGAATGTGGAATTTCCACCTCTGCCTTAGGGGTGTAAACAAGAAATGAGCACTGCCTCAAGGTCTCTTGAGCAGGAAATCGCCGACTTCTTGACTTTTTGACTGGAAGCTAAAAACAACGCACATGACTTCTAACATTGCACAAAAAATTCATGTAAAAATTATAAGTGAAAACAATAAACATATCGTTTTGCATGCAAAACGGGGGGGGGGGGGGTGGGGACAAGGATGGCAAATTATACAAAGGAGCGTGTTTGCGCAGATTTTTGGGATGATAAGGCATGCTAGCCGTGCAGGGAGAAGCGGGAAGGAATTACAGCCCTCGGGCTCTGTTTATCTTGGAAAGCATGTCTTCCCCCCCCCCTAGAGTTAGAGAAAACAATTGGAAATTAAACTACCAGAGATCACCGAGTTGACCTCTATGGATATTGAAGGGGTGGGGGGGGGCAAGGTCGATGAAGAAACATGTCAAAAGACAAGCGAGGTAAACAGATGCTTGTCTCCTTCTCACTGAATATCTGATCCAACCAGATACGTTCGACCAACAGTGTGCCCTTGGGTACTGTGTCTGGTTTGTCATGTCTCGCGGAACATTCATCTGCCAAATGAACTTCAGAATCACACTGGAGGAGGAATCCGATGAGCTATAAAGCTCTTTGTTCACAGATGTCCAGAAGGGGCACGGGGTAAGAACGTTGCAACTGTGGGGCTGTCTGCTACATTTGAGACACTGAAGTTGACAAGCAACATACTATGCGTTTAAGCATATCGGTACCTGAATGTTCAAAAAAAATATTTAAGAACTGTCTGCTCATTAATATGTTGCCATCATTGTGAGAGTGGAGCAACGGCGAAGCGGTTGGCGTACTGCTCACCCAATCGGTGGGCATGAGGGCCTGGCTCCAGCGATACCTGAAACGGGTCCAGAATTGCCCCCGTCGCCCAACCAGCACAAACCAGCTGGGTGAAGTATGGTCAAGCATCCGTCCTGACTAAAAAAAGCGTGGAGAGGCCTTCGCCCCAAAAAAATGTTTGTAAAATGAAGCAGCAGTTCACATTTCACAAATTATTTCAGCACAAAACTGTTTACAAAGCAGCGCGGTGTGAGCGCGGTTGCTTAATACTGGTCGGCAGTGCGCTAATTTCACGCGATAATTGCCCAAAATCTCCTATTTCGAGTGTAACAAAACGTCCTCTGGATGGGTGAGTCATCGCACGAGGCCGGCAAGCCGGTGAGCATGACAACGTGACGCACGCCGGGACGTAAATGCCTGTTGACCCTCGTGCAGGTGATGGAGAGACGGGGACACTTGGGAATGGTCAGGTCAGTTGTAAATGGGCAACGACGTAACGGGCACGGGGTGGGGGGAGGGGGGGTCAGTAAAATGCCAGGTCTGATTTCGAAAACATTATTATAACCTGAGGTCGGTCGGTCGGTCGGATGATAGGGAAGTCAGACCTCAACAGGGCAATTGATCCCATTAAAAAGGGGCTCATATTGCCGATCAATGAAGGAGGAAGCAGCTCCGTTCATTTATCGAGACGGGTGAGTGCGTTGCTACCATCGTTTAACTAGTCATTACTTTAGGCCGCGTAAAAAAGCAACACTAATAAGAAAAAATCCCCGCGCCAAAATAACGAAAATGTCTACTCTAATCGGGACGAATTCGCGTTCTATTCCACTACATCTGACAAATCATCAAACCTGGAATCCATATCGAGTGCGACAACACCGTAAACGCTAGGACTTCATCGACGTCGAATACATTTTCTTGACTGCTTTGCAATAGATCGTTAGAAGGATCGTAAATCACGTTAAACGTTAGTTTGTTTCCTGTTACAACTAGCAAAAGAATGTGAATACAAATTTTTGATGAAAAGGCTAATAATTAAATACTATGCAATCAGCAAAACAAATCTACTAATATGCAGATTTTTCTCTCTCAATGATAATACATATTATTGTCCTTGCATTTTTGCCAATAACTATGATTTCCGGTGGATAATACACAAGCACTCCACGTTAGATATACGAGATTATTATCCTAACCCTTTTGGAAATTTTGAGTAAAGTACACATCCTCTTAAAGCGTCAGGTTTTGTTTTGGTGATATTCCATGGACCAAACAACACCATTGGTTATCCCGCTGTGTGCTTTTTGTTCAGTAGGGCCTCACTATAAATCGGATGCCACATATCTGATGTTCTACTTGCAAAGTGACGTTTGGCCAAAATTAATCTGCCTTGCCCTACAGGTCAGACAAGCCAACGGGTCTTTCGAGCCTGGAGGGTCAGTCTGCCGAGCAAATATGCCCTCTACTGGGCATCTAAGGTATAGCAGAGTAATGCCGCGTACCCTCAATAACCTTACACCTCAACAAGTGGCATCGGATATCCAGAAGATAAGCACACCCCTTGGAAGCAAGGCGAGATGTGTTTATAACTTAAGTATGCTTGTATCAGAAGTTCTCCCGCCCCCCCTCCACCAATGTAATGCAAGGGTGCGCTGCTTATATCAGAACTGTGCTTAGAACAGGTGCAGAACCGGCCCTAGACCTTTGGGGGCCCTAAGCAAAATTTGGCTGGAGGCCCCTTTGATGTATGATTTTTTTCACCCACTAGCTAGTAGTGACTCTAGGGGGCCCTCTGCTGGCCACGGGGCCCTTTGCAATTGCAAGGGTCGCTTAGTGGCTGGGCCGGCTCTGAACAGGTGTGCTTATATCCAGCTTCCAACGTAATAATGAACACAAAATAATTATACTCCTAGGTTTTTTCGGTAAAGTCACTTGATACAGTAAATCTAGCTGTGACGGTCCCACCTGATGACGGAGACTTGTGTTGCCCCCGAAACGTCGTGATTTATTATTTTATTTTGTTTCTATTAATTTTATTTTTTACCTACGTGACTTTACCGAAAAAACCTAAAGTATGAATCCTTGCAGTCACGAAAGCTTCAAATCTAGAACAAAATAATTACTCAGCCCTTGTCAGTTTACTGCTGGATGAAGGGCTCGTGATGCCATAATGGTCATTGGGAGTATTTTTTTAACCACACTTCAATCGCACTGGGCAGGCGGGGGGAGAGTTTTAAGAAAAACACTCGCGGCTGTTGTTAGCCGTGACCAGCTTGTCGAACTCATAGCGCAGTGCTAATTACTGCAGCACCGCCCCTCCCCCCTTATATCCACTTTAGTTATATGAAGTATGTAGCACCGGCCTTTCTACCTGAGCTCTAATTAGACATTGCTGTGCGTCTCACGAGAGCCACGCTCGAGATGGTTCGTTTCTTGTGAGATTGGCGTTTGTTTTATGACCACTTCAGCATTTGTTTCTTGCTGTGGTTGTCCCAACTGATGACGGACGCTTGTGTTGCGCCCGAAACGTCGCAATGTATTATTTTATTTATATTATTATTTCTATGATTATAATTGTTTATTATTCTTTTTATTATTTATTTTTATTACTTTTTTTGCCTACGTGACTTTACAGAAAAAAACCTAAGAGTACGAATCCTTGCAGTCACGAAAGCTTCAAGTCTAGAATTTGTTTGTTTTATTCTCACGAGTGCCAGCACGTCGTGCAGCATGTTTATGTGGAAACCCACGGAAGTGGCACCAGCACCAGCAGCAGCAGCAGCGGCCAGGGCAGACTCCTGCACCGAGTCTGATGAAACCGAACCACCCTCCTCTTGATAATGTTCGCACGCCGTGGGGCATGGCTGGTTGTGTCCATATGCGGAGGCATGTAGAAAGCGGTGGGCCCAGTGACCGGCGCTCTGTCCTCCGAAACCGGTCAAACTCGAGTTCGATTCGCGCGAACAGACAACATGGGTGGTGAATATCTCAGACCGGTCCCGGGTGTCGCCTAGGTCGACTCGGCCTTGAACGGGCGCCTGCTTGCGGCGTGTGGTTTGGCCGCACTGCCGCCCCCTCGACGTGGAGCGATTGCTCTTTAAGGTGCTCGCTGACAGAATAGATGCGGGTTTATTGCGGGGGAAAGAATAAGGGAAGTGGTAAAAAAAAACTTTGTAAAAGCAAGGTACTAAAAAAGAACATTGTGGCAACGTAACGCAATATCGGCGTCATCTGTGTCACACTGATATTGCGTTACATCAAAATAGAACAGATGCATTCGCATTACGATCTCTACTCTACGCTGAAAGATAACGGTACAAACGCGAGTGTGCTTCTATTTTTAATAGACACATCCATTGGAATGTACTCTTTTTCAATACATAAAGTGCGTAAATATATACACACGTACACAACCATATGCGCAATTATTTTAATTTAAAGCGTTCCCTGGAACTTAGACCGCATACCTGAATATGTATGAGCTGCACGTGGGGAATAAAGACAACATTAATTTGAGCTCGCAGCATTCTCGGGCGAATTGTTCAAGACTTGAAAACAGGCCTCAAAAGTCTAATCGCATAAGAGTTAAATCGTTTCAAGTATTTAGCATCATTTGCATTCAATGTATACATTATTAATTGTGCATAGTTTCATGCATTCCGCACCCGCAATTGTTTTGGTACATTTCGCACAAGTGGGTTTTCAAAGGTATTCTCAAATATCTAACTGCACAAGCTGCGCCTGAATGGCATTTGTTTTCCAAACCAACAGGCGGTTTCAACGGGAACGTCCTGTAAGCAGTCTCTTGTGCATCTCTCGTCGTAACCCTTGTGCATGGCTCATCGTAACCCATGCAACGCAAGGATTCGGCAAGCATATATCAACTGCGCCCAAACACGCGCGGGCGTTATTTTCGTCCGAGCTACCTGCTGCGTAACCCACACCTCGCGTGTTACCGCGCAAGGTAACCACGACTCGTTGACATCGAGCCAAGGCACCGCCGAATAACGGACCCCAAACTCTCTTGAAGCGCAAGCGGAGGGGGGTTTCAAATCTCTTCACATTAACGTTTCGGAAGGTGTGGTTGGGGCTGACGGTTGGGGAGGCGAGGCGGTCTTAGGGGGTAGGTTGGGTGTCGTGGGGGGGGGGAGGAATCGCGTGCGCGTCACACTCCAGAAATTACAGTATTAAGAAATGCTGAAGCAGCAACGAGTATAGCCCCCATAGGTTCATTTTTCTTGAAAAATAAAACTAATTTCTCTAACCCAGCTGAACCCCAGGGTCAAGGGCCGGAAAAGCTGCAGCCGGGAGAACATGGCATGCTGCCTTTGTTCGCTGGCGCCAACAAAAGCCAGACGGTCGGCGTCCCATCAGACCGGCAAGGTCCCCCTGGGTTACGTCGGATCACGCACAGCTCTTGGCCTATCCACAACAGGCGAAAGGCAAACTGTGGGGCCCAACCTCCTGTCAAGCTGGTGGTTAGCGTGCCCTTTGTTCTACAGATCGCAGAGATTCAGCATTGTTTTCCTTGATTATTGTGACCAATCTGGGCATGCCGCATAGACAAGTTGGAGTCAAATGACGCATTGATGCTTCGATGAATATTGATTCCAAAGCTCACGATTCATGCATCGAATCGCCTGCGAGAGAGTCAATGAAGTGGAGGCATGTGTAATTAGTAGAGGCTCGTGAAGGACGCTGCTACGAGGCAGTTGGAGGCAGCCACCCTCCAACAACAACGGAAGGCAGAGGAGCGACGCTCACAATAACGAGCGGAGCGCCGGATGCCTAAAATGCAGCAAGTTGGCACAATAGGGGGGGGAGGGAGTACAGCTGGTGTATCTGCCAGTCATCTCAGTCAGCCAACCCATGGCACCTGGGTCTGACCTGTGACCTGTCAGCGAGCCTTCATCACTTCACGTGGCCTCAAAGTGCCCCTGGCCTAGCACAAATTAATTCCACCCCGAAATTCCCAATTATACACGCAGCACAGTATTCCTGTTATCCGAGGCAATGCACGGGTAAAAGTTGGGCATTCAGAAGTGGCATTAACTAAATTATCCTCCATTCCACACAGTTGAACTGACCCAAAATGACCTGGAAGAGGTCTCCTGGAAGTACATAATTATTCCTATTATCCACGCCTCTGACCTGGAAGTGGGAGAAAATTAATTGCATTACCTGTGATAATTATCCATGCTTTGTCATTCGATTCAATGGAATAAAACGCATAGACAATCTCAGGTATTAGGTAGGATCTGGACCTCGCACACTGTCCATCAAAATTCAATGAAAGCACTACCACTGTAAGTATTATATCATGCTATTCAACGATAACCGGTTTAATTTGCTTTATTAACAAAGACAAGTTTGACTTCCGCCACAGCCCATCAATTGCTGATCCGCGGTCATGAACCTCTCATGAATTCAGCAGCCGTGCACTCCAGACACCTACTACTACCCACCCTCTTATTAAAAACTAGGAGCAGATGTCTGTAAAAGTGGTAGCGGCATACGGCTTTCATTTTGAACACTTAATTCCGAAAGCAAAACTCTGAAACGCGACACCCACACAGAGGCGGCGCGACCTCTGGAGCCGCACGCTCCACTCCTTCGCCCGTCCTCGCTCTCCCCGTGCGTGCGCACACGAAACAAAGATCCCCCGTATAGCCTTCACTGACCGTTGGGGCAAGTGCTGTTAGCGAGCAGCCCCTATGAAGGCCGGCACTGTGGCACGCGAAGGGGTTCGTGGCCAGCACCACTCCCGTCCGCATTTGTCGACCCAGTGGCGGTGTTTACACACCGTACCAGGTACTCATTTAGAGGCTGAGTCGACCTAGGCGAGGCCCAGGACCGGATCAGATAATCGCCACTGGTGTTGGTGGCCGTGCGCACGGAATCGAACTCGGGTCGCCGGCTTCGTAGCGCAGCGCTAACCACTACAACTGCAGCTCCCCACGCGGCACTCGCACGCGAGCCAGAGGAGCGACGCTTTTCCCGTGACGGACAACGGACACGCGTGACGGGCAGCTCCCACGGAGACTGCACTCACGTCACGTCGGAGCCGGGAAGCAACTTTTACTCCCGTGCGCCGAGGTCGGAGTAAAACGTGGAGGGGGCTGGGTTGAGTGGACGAGGTGTGGGGTGGGGGCATGGCACTGAGGGGGGGGGGGGGCACAGGATGTCGGGATCACAGCGGGAGGTGGGGGGGGGGAAGTGGCAGCTTTAAGTCTTCCGCGTGCGGTTCAACATCTGCAAGTTCGGCGGCACCCACCCCGGACCGTTCCTGTCACGGCTGCATCTCGAGCAAGATGCCGATGGATTTTTTTTTGTATAAAGCATAGCAGATGTAGATTACAATTGAATTACGTTAATTGCAAAACAATTGTGAAGATGATTTCGCGAGTGACAAGACTACTGCCGTACTACTGCAAGTTAAACTCAAGCCATACGTCCTTCCTCGTCCACAATGCTCACATATGCTTCCATATGGTGGTATCGTTAAAGCGAGCACTTCCAAAAATACGTCAAGTGACCCAGCAGCCCTTAACCAGGTGATGTATTTTATTTCTCTTTAGGGAATTGTAAAATCCAATATCATGCAGATCCATTCAGTTGGAACATCTTACAGAGCAAAAAAGTAGTAATGACTCTTCCTTACAAGTTGTAGATTAATGCGACACGTGAACATCATTTATCATGGTGTTTAAAAACGGAGCTATAAATTCTACATGGTGCCTAAAAATCAAGCTATGCAATGAAGGACATTTTTCAAAAGTAGATTTATATTCCAGAAAAAATATTAAATGCATTTGCGTAATGGCTGTGTCACAAAAGACTGTACCATTGCCAAATAAAACAAAAATACAATAAAAGTGATGCAGTATTTATTTTAGCTATTTTCACAGGTTTTTTTTCTTTTCCGTCACATTCTTTTTAAAAGGCATGCTACTTTAACTGAAACTCAACGCGGTTAAAACAAAATGGTGACGTACTCTCCCGTAATTTGCCAAAGCGAACGCAAAATATTTATCCAAAAATGGACAATTTCTCTTTTGGAGCAGTGGCGCCCACCGCTCACTTTAGTGCAAACTGTCAGATCAGTCAGTGGTCGTAGTGGTCCAAAAATATATATAGTTCATAGGACGGCAAATATGGTTGGGGAAGGGGGGGGGGAAATGCAGTCAAATTCAAACAGCAATCAGCTGCCAAAACTTCGAGCGTGCCAACTTGGCAGCGGGGTAGTGTTGGTCGGCGGCGGTCACAGTATATTGCACCAAACAAATATCTCGGGTGAGCACAGAGGGCCCCCCACCCACCACCACCACCAGACCATTTTTCTCTCACCGATTGAAAATGCCAAATTGAAGCGGGAGTAAACTGCATCAGTTTCCAGCTCCACAGTTACATCGCCACATGTGCCTGCGGTTCAGAACCCTCTTCCGTGTGCCGCGGCACGGATCAGCTGCTGCTGCTGCTGCTGCCGCTGCTGCTGCTGTCACCGCTGGGGTCTAGGGGCTGCTTCTGCGGCGATCGCGAGTGCGAGCAGAAAGCGCGCTCACGTCGGCGGGAACACGCGTTAACAATTTCGCGCATTGAAAATGAGCGGGGCCAGCAACAAACATGCAAACGGTGATTTCACGCTTGGTTTAATGTCGTGGATAATTAACGAACGCATTTTGACAGCGCCCCATGAAATCAGCTGCCTGTGCACGACAGCAGTGGCGACTGCTGGTACGAATTAAAATAGACACGGAGGGACTCTGGCGGGTGTGAAATCCGATCTCCGTCTCGTAACACCTTGTTTGCGTTGCTAAATTTGCAAACTAAAAAAAATTATTGTGGGGGGGGGGGGGAGCAAGGTAACAAAAAAATGCTGCTCCCCATCTGATACGCGAGAACCATTTCTTTTTTTCACTTTCGAGAAAGTCGGCTAGAAGTGAGAGAGAGAGACTGGACTGGCAGCAGGTAACAGCAGGAGGCGTCCTACCTGCGGTGAAAGCAGAAGCCAGCAGTGAACCGTGCCACCCTATTGGCAATCTCAAGCTACTCGGCGTTGAGTTTTAAAACGGATGATCAGATAAGCGACAAGCGCAGGCCACCACCGCCTGCATGACGATTGGGCTGCCAACAACGCAGCACGAATCTGATATTT
Organism: Lampetra fluviatilis; assembly: GCF_964198595.1. Taxonomy (NCBI): domain Eukaryota; kingdom Metazoa; phylum Chordata; class Hyperoartia; order Petromyzontiformes; family Petromyzontidae; genus Lampetra; species Lampetra fluviatilis. Next base: position 31,902,435 of record NC_136277.1, on the reverse strand, counting down.
TAATTTTTTTGTTACTTTTGTCTGGAACGCACATATTTGTCAAATTACGCGATGTATTACCCCCACTTAACGTCACTCAGCACTGCTATACAATTAGACTTTAAGTTCTGAGTGCTAAAACAATGCCTGCCATTTTTTTTTTTACAAACAGGCCCATATCTTGCGAAATATTCATACGTGGGGGGGGGGGGGGGAATATCCGTTTTGAAAACCCTCTCGCTAAAATGCCACTGAGAGATGAGTGAGAAGTGGGCACGCATCATGCACGTTTCTGTCTCACATTTAGCAGTTAGGACATTTTAATTAAAATCCCTCAGGTTGCTGTGCTTCATGCTGATTGGAATAAGATAAATGTGCTTTGCAAAATTCAACCAAGCCGTTCGAGAGCAAAGAGGTGGTGGCAATAATAAAAGTAATAAATAAAGCTTTGTGTCTCGGTGTGGGTGGCGCACTAAGAGCAAACGGCGTAGGAGGGGGATACGTGCGTTGAATCGCGTGTGTAAGAAGCTGCGTGTTTTCACTCGTACGTGCGTATTGCCATACGTATATATATTGCGATTTAAAGCTTTCGTGACTGCAGGGATTCATCTTCTTGATTCTTTCGGTAAAGTCACGTAGAAGGGAAGTAATAAAATAATAAAAATAATTTTATTATGTTTTATTTTCATTATTTTATTACTTCCCTTCTACGTGACTTTACCGAAAGAACCAAGAAGATATATATATTGCATTCAAGTGTCTCCCGGCAGCCACTAAAAGGCTGATGCATCGACCGCAACCGTGAAAACAAGTGGTCTTTGTTGGTGTTGTAATCAAATCGTGAACATTCGCTAAATTACAAGGCAGGGGGCTGGTAGAAGTGAACATCGACAATTAACGCAAATCATACGCCAATAAAAAAAAAGTTTGGCTAATGGAACGAACAAAACTCTTCAGTGGAGAAAACTTAAAATAATACAGACATGAGGGTAAAACAAGACTAAATGAGAAAGGATTATTTGATCAAATAACAACTCCTTTTGATAACAATTCATTAAATTCATTGGTGGGGGGTGGGCAAATAATTCCATCCCAAATAGCCTTCTTAAAAGAGCACCTGCCATGATCATAGCAAATATAACGATGACATGGATACATTTTATGTTGCTGAATTGGTAATTGCAAGCATGTACGCCTATGAGGAAATCACCTGGAAGGCACCCAATCCCATCAGATCTCGCAAGCTAGGCCTGGACAGGGCTTGTATTTGTGGCCACCGTGCACGCCATGGGGTCATGGGCAGCCAGGGGGCTGCGCTTCGCGGAATTCAGCAGAGGGCAGTGCAGAAGAAAATATCGTTTTACTGCGCTTCTATGTTCCTACGTCTATTCCTCCCACCTTCGCCAGCCTGCACTGACCAGTGTGGCGAAATATGGCTACAAATCCCCTTTTGGCCCGCACGGTGTGGTGAGTGGGCACTCATCCAGCAGTGGGCTGTGCAAGTGGAGAAGTGGAGGCACCGTCTCCTGCGGCAGACGCCTGCACCAGGCTGGCATCCGCCATGGTGCCCCTTTCCCAGAGCCGGGTGCCACTTTGCAATGCGCATGAAACGAGGCGCCGTGTGCTTCCCGGCAGAGCTCCACCTTTGGCTTTCCCATCATCCTAACGCTGGCGCTGCCAGCCATAAACAGAGCAGCCACCGCCTTCAGAACCCACACAAGTCGAGCCAAAGGGCAAAGCAATATTATTTCCCTTGGTCTATCCATCCACTGCTCCACATTGCTGGAATTCTTCTTCTCAGTCACCCCAGGGGACAGATATTCCAAAGGAGTTTATATTGATTGCTGGAATGGGCAGTCCTGGTCGCATTTTACAAGAAACCACACACCGTGAGGATGAAAATAATGTGAGTATTTTAGGATTGGGCAACACGTGTTTAACAACGGCCGAACACAAAGATGATGCAAACAAAAAAAACTCCCGCCGGTCTTCAAACACTGACATACTAAACGGGGCAGCAAGCAATAATGCAGCCAGCTGCAAAGCGCGATGATTGCCGTGACTTGTAGCGGGGACGCCGGGACAAAAGCGTGATTTAAGCAACGCTGCGAGACGGGTGCATTGCGGACACATTCATTACTCGAGGCCGACTCGGCCAAAAAAGAATCGCAGCCCTCATCCGCGTTGGGAACACTTGTGTGCTCGCTTAGAAAGCCACGTTGAGAGGCGGTGATTCATTGCCCCTGCTTTAATCTTCCACGTGCGTTTCATTGCCTCGGCTGCCTGTTAATCTTTGTCTAATGAGGCTATTTAGCCGTGATCTGCACCGTAGTAAAAAAAAAATAGAAACTGTGAACCATCTGCCAAAATGTTGGGCTTGCTTATATATACACTCTAAGCCTTTGGGTTTTGTTGAAATAAATTAAGGAAGCTCCCAATTTTTATTTGAAGCTTTCGTGACTGCAGGAATCCATACTCTTTGGCTCTTTCGGTAAAAAGTCACGTGGGCAGACACAATAATTGTGTCTGCCTACGTGACTTAACCGAAAGAACCAAAGAGTAAAGCTCCCATTTGTTTGCATTCAGAACTTCCACTTGTAAAACCGCTGGGGGGTTTAGCGATCCATGCAGAAGGCATTAGGCATACGGGAAACTCATTTGCTGACTTGGGGGGTGGGGGGGGAGTCGCGGGTGGTAAAAGACCATTTAAGATGCAAAATGAATCAAGCAACCGAACAGGTGATGCCATATGAACTGCATTTATAAGAAAAAATCCGGCTCCTGAGTGAGTAATGACTACCAGGAAAGACCACGGTGGTGTCCCTGCGTGCGTGCGTCTCCAAAAATATCACCGCTGGTTCTTTCTTCTGGGACCGCGGGGCCCATAATTTACCCCCAAATTGGAGAATTGAATTGAGATGCCATATAAAATATGCCTCTCTGTGCAGAAAGTGAAAATTTCCCCCCCCCGCCCCACTCATTGTTGTTACCAAATATATAAAATGAACCAGATGTATGTTTTTTCTTTACACTCTCATTTATTTTTTATCTTACTCCAACATCGTGCATTATATAAGTTTCTACAAGTGTCAATAACCTCTGTATCGGCTGCAGACAGCCCCATGACTTGCTGAGGGAGCTCCGTTCAGTAGAACATTCCATGACGTTAAATGCTAAATGTTGTTGAAAACAACGTTTCAAATGCGGAACAAAATATCCTCCAGTAGGTCTTTGTGAGATCAAGCGCACCGTGCATTGACATCCCTGACAAAAATGAAATGGATTTTTTTTCCCTCAGGTCGTAACCTCCCCGTTAGGAGGCAAGAAGACACAGTTGTCATAAACATGCTACGAATGGGTGAAAGGGGGGAAAAAAAAACCTAAAAAGTGTTTTAAAAAATCAATAGGCACTTTATATGAGCTATGGGTGTTGCATGCACCTTATGCTGGAAATTCACAATTGTCATCAAACTAAAGTTAGGATTTGTGTTGTTTATCTGCTGAAACAATGCCATAAAGGATCCCATTTAAAATGTATGTAAATATATTTTTTCGTAATGTTCCAAAACAGCCATTCATTGCATGAATGATAAATATTATTTTAAAAATGCCCATCGAACAAAGGAAGTTGAATTGTTGGAGTCGTGATGATGTAACAACAATTGAATAATGAAAGTTCATAAGTTATTTTGAATTAAAAGCTTACAATAAAACTTTCGACAATTTATATTTAATGGTGCAGCTTCGAAAGGGACCAATTACTTTTTTTTTCAAATGATCGTAAATATTTTTTTAAATGTAATTTCTTTGGACTCACAAACTGTTTTAAAGTGGCGTATTTTTTTTGCTTAATTATATTTTGATTTATTAGCAAGTTTAACACAGGTCAAATCGCAGCACCTACAGGCATCAGCATGACCAAAAAAGGACATTATGACAATCACTGTGCTTTTGTTGGCGTAACACATGTTTCATATCCAGTTTCGTTCAACTATTGCAGATGAAAGGGAAAAAATTACACGCTTCCAGGATGCATAAGGAAATATTTAAATATCTGGCAACAATGTAGACATTTTTTTTATTTTAGTGGCGTTTATTTTAGAACTGTGATAACCTAATGATGGGTGTCTAATTAGAAAAAAAATAACTATTAATCCACAACAAAGGCACCTGAGCGTATTCAATATATCTAAATATTTAAGTGTTAAAAACAAAGTGAGTAAATCGGCAGTTTACGTGTGGTGTGGTAAAGTGTGGGTACTCCCACTTCTTCCAAGACGCCTTGCCAGCTTGGAAGAGTAGGCCAAAAACACCCTCGAGAGGAAGTCTCTGGTGGTACCTCGAGTACTTCCTCCAGA